>NW_006408618.1:607061-614164 GCF_000296735.1 Chrysochloris asiatica
GGTCTTCCCTGTAGGCATGTGGATATTATTCTATCACAGACTGCGTTGTACCTCATGACTGATCTGGATATGTTCATTTTGACAATGAATATAATACCATTCCTCTTCAATTTGTCATTCCTGGCATAGTAAACCGTGTGTTTATCAAATTGAAAATTGCCAGTACCAGCCCATTTCAGCTCAATAATGCCTAAGATACTGATGTTTATGCATCCCATTTCATTTTTGACAATTTCCAATTTTCCTAGATTCATACTTTGTACATTCTGTGTTCTTATTATTAATGGATTTTTTAACAGCTGTTTCTCTGCATTTTGAGGTGTGTCCCATCAGCAAATGAAGGTCCCGACGGCTATACTCCCATGGGCTTTACTCCATTCATGTCATCATGGTCAACTCTGCTTTGAGGAGGCAGCTTTTCCCAGTTGTATTTTGAGGGCCTTCTAACCTGAGGGGCTCATTTTCCAGCAGTATATCTGACAGTGTTTCTCTGCTATTCTTAAATTTTTCAGTGACTAAACATTTGGAAATAGTTTCTCATTCCTTATTCCTAGTCTGTCTTCATCTGGCAGCTCATCTGAAACCTGTCCGCCATCTGTGACCCTTGTGGTATTTAAATACCGGTGGCATAGCTTCCAGAATCACAGCAACTCACAAGCCACCACAGTACAACAAACTGGCAGATGAGTGGTGGCCATTGGAAGTACTTCAATATTATTCCTTATCACGAGTTTAATTACCATATTAAGTATTATATTTTCTTACTCTAGATGTTGGTAGTTTTCGTGAAGCACTCTGGCTTGTTTATTTGTATAAGCTGAAATTCTCTGTTTTCTCTGAAATACTGTGGCATCTTTTAATTTATGTTTAATTGATGATTATATGTTGGTGTGTTCTCAGGCACTTACCTCCTGTTTCCTGGTAGGTATGATAGAGACTGGAAGTGTGAACACAGTTCTCTGTTCATTGTTTATATAGCATAGTTCAGAGCAGGTTCATGCGCCTCCAGACATGGGTGTGGTATGCCTGGCACTTGACACTAGGCAGAGCAGAGACTTTGTAAGAGGAGTGTCACTGGCTGCTGGGCTGGTGAGGAAGGGGATTGGTCAAGCCTCTAACTTTCAGGAGGACTTGGGGAACAAGGGAGAACCACAATCCCCTTGCCACCAATCTCCCACCATATCTGTGCCTCCAGACCACGCTATGGACAGGTACCTGGAAAAACTGAAAATGGATGTGCTGTGCTACACCAAGTCAGCTGACTACCTGCCTTTTTTTTTTTTTTTCTTTCTGCTCCTGTTCAGGCTTTTCTACCAGTTGGCGCTCAATTCACCTCTCCATCCTTTCCTCTGAAGCTCAAGTTTCCAGGATCATCATCCATATCTCTTTCATTTGTTCTGTCATGTTCTTCTTGCAGACAGTTTGCTCAGTGCATCTGCCTATTCTACCATCTTGCCCTGGAAATTCCTTAGGACTTTCTTGGCTATAATCTGTACAGAAACAGATCTCCAGATCTTTCTCCTGTGGAGTTGCTAGTTGGGTTTGAATTGCTTTTGGGTAGCAGCCAAGCACTTCACTGGTATACCAATGGGCTCCTTACCAGTGTAGTGGTGGAACTAAAATATGTCCCCAGGTCATTGCTAGGAAAAAATAGGGCATTGAGGTTCAGAGAAGGAAGATTTTCTCAGTTAACAGGATTAGAAAAGGTATGAACTGTAAGTAGTAGTTGGTTTTGATTTGAACTTTTAGGTAAAGCTGAAATTTGGACAGGCTGGAAGCTTGAGAAGGGTGAAATGAACATCACAGAGACATAAAATTCTAGTATGAATAAGTTTGTGAAAAGGCAAATGATCTAGTTTACCTGAAACATGGAATGGGGTGAGGGGTAACATTATAAAAAAAAATAAGCATCAGACAGGAGAATTTTAATATCAGACTAAAGTTTGGATTTTCTTCTATATCCAGTGTGGAGAAATTACAATGACAATGTGTGGTATGGTTAGTATAGTGAGAAATCGAGGCGAGCGCTGGGTTCTAAGAGGAGGCACTGAATAAAGCTTAGGTAAGGGAAGTGTTAGCTAAGGGAGTCCTGGTGTGGTTCTGTGGGTTAATGAGCCAGACTGCAAAGCCATTTGAACTGCAAGGTCGGTGGTTCAAGCTCACCAGCTGCTCCTCAGAAACCTTACACAGGGAAGCTATGGGTTGGAACCGACTCAATGGCACTTAACAACAACAGCAATAACAAGGGAAGTGTTGGGAGCCCTGTGACTCCATACAATAAGAACTGGACTACAAACCACAAGGTCTGTAGTTCAAGGCTGCCAGCTACTCTACAGGAGAAAGATGAGGTTTCTGCTCCCGTGAAGATTTAAAGCCCCAGAAACCCTATACAGGATTGCTATGAGTTGGAACCAATTCTACAGCACTTAGCAACAACAACAACTACAAGGGAAGTGTTAAGAAAATTTCCCTAAAGAGATGCCACAGAATTGACTGTTAAAGGGAGAGACCTTGATCAAATAAGGAGAGGTGATAATGGAAAGAGAAGGAGGATGTAGGCATGGAAAGGACCAAGTGCAATGCCTGAGCCTGCGAATCTATCGGAATGGCTAATGCTCAGGGTACAAGGATCCTCCTTACCAAGATCCTTTTTCTTTTCTCAGTTGATCTTCTGTTTTGATTCAAATGGTTGTTTTCACCTTTTATGAACTGAAGATCCATATAACTACTTTTTGAGATATTGCTCAGCATGAGACAAACATTGGTATAGCACTCATTTGAACTAATCCCAGCCAAAAGGAAAAGATGCTTGTTTTTTTGTGTATCAATGTTATTTTTGTAAATTTATAATTTAGATATTCTGTAATCTTAAAATTCGTGTTTAAAATTTTAATTAAACTTGTTAGAATTATGCTCCTCAATACTACCTTCTCCTCCCTTCATGACCCCCGGACCTCATATTGGGGACCACTGAGTTTACTGTAATGTACATCTCCTAGAAAGAATAGATTGTATAGTCGAGGAAATCTACTGTTTCACTGTGCAAAAAAGGGAGGATTATTTGCTAATCACCAAAGAGCAAGAGAAGGATCGCTTTTGAAATATTTTAAAACTAGAGATAAATTTAGGACATGATTTCAATTACTGTGTTGCTTGTGATTACTGTGAAACAGTAAGGTGGGACAAATTATAGTTAGTATCAGAAGGACCACATGATCTGCCATGAAAACATTTTGGATACTGTTTTTAAGTAATGTGACTCCTCCACAGATTGGGATTTATTATGGTATAGCAATATTAAAGATTTTATAATTGGTACCATGAACAGAACAGATCATCATGCAGCTTTTAAAACTGAGTATTAAATGTTTCCTTTAAGTGGCATCTAAATGAAAATATGTTTTAGAAGATACTTCAGTGTCACTCAATTTTTTAAATCTAACTTGTTGCTTTCTTTCTTACATTCAGGACAGGGTTGTTTACTCCAGACATGGCATTTGAAGCAATAGTCAAAAAACAAATCGTGAAGCTGAAAGGGCCTTCTCTGAAGAGTGTAGATCTGGTAATGCAAGAATTAATCAACACTGTCAAGAAATGCACCAAAAAAGTAAGTGTGGCTTACTTAAATTTTCTACAAGTGACTATTTGGTTCTATCACTTTTCTTACCCTGCAGCATGATCCTATTAATTTGACTTCCCCATTTTCCTGTAGCATTTTGGTGGGTTTTTTTGTGGGAAGTACTGATTGGGAATTCTTAGATGGACATACTGTCCTCTATCATTCCATTCTGTTTGGTGACCTTACACCAGAAAGAGTATATTTTAGTTTTTTTGTCTTAAACAGTTAAAAATCACTTCAGAACAATTAGGTGAATGCTCTGAACTAATTCTTATTTCCTGTGATGCATGGGTGGGGTAATTATTTAAGGGGAGAGAATCATTAATATTGTGAATAAGGATGCTCTTCTAAGTTATAAATGAATTACACTTTTGCCTTACGTTTTAGGGAGGGGTGGTGCAGCATAGGGCTTAGGATCCCAGTCTTTGAAAGCCTGTTGCCTAGATTCAGATTCTTACTCTACTACTTCTTTTTGTGGCCATTAGTTTTGTTTACAGAATCCTGGTGTGGCACCATAGGATAAACAATTGACCTCAGTCAAAGTCTATTTGAACTGCAAGTTCAGTGTTTCAGACTCACCGGCCGCTCTTCAGAAACCTTATATAGGGTCGCTATGAGTCAGGATCGACTCTATGGCACACAACAATAAGTTTTGTTTATGTATTTGTGAAATTGGGATAATGATACTGATAATAATTATGATGATGATGATAATGCCACCCAATGAGTACTAGGAGTCCTGCTTTGGCACTGTGGGTTAATGTGCTGGACCACAAGATCATTTGAACCACATTATTGATGGTTTAAACGCAACCATTCACTCCTCAGAAACTCTATACAGGGTTGCTATGGGTCAAAACTGACTCGACGGCACTTAACGACAGTGAGTATTAAATATGATGTCTGGCCTACTTAACACACTGATTAACTATAGTAAGTGCTGAATAAACCAGCAAATCCATAAATGGCCATCTTAGCAGTACTTAGTAGTCTTTATCTTGTAATATCTACTGAATCTATGTCACAGAGAGTGAGGAAGAGATTGTCTTTTACTGGGAGCCCCACACTAAGGAATATGGAGACTATGTACCGAATGTCTTGGGATGTGAAAGGAGTACTTTGTATTGGGAAGTTCAGAAAGGGCATTCCAATCATTTAATAGATATCTGTAGCTGATAGTGTTTAGGGTGCTGTTATTAAGTGCCATCAAGGGGTTCCAACTTAATAGCGACCCTGGATCGGGTTTCTGAGGAGCACATGGTAGGTTTGAAGTGCCGACCTGTGGTTCATAGTCCAGTGCTGATCCTACAGTGCCACACCAAGACTTCTTAGGGTAGGTTAGGTCTAGCCTTATGGCAGTTAGTACTAGTACTTTGGTAATTTCTTGAAAACATAGATAGCTCTGATTCTTTTAAGTTGATTTTTAAAATTTCAGTATTTTCATGTGTATAATACAGTGACATTGATTACTTTCATAATGTGTGCAACCAATTACCCCTATCCATTTCCAAATTTTACTATAACCCTTAAAAGAAATTCAGTGCCCAATAAGCAATGATTCCTCCTTTTCCTCTCCCTCGTACCCCTTGTTACCACTAATCAGCTTTTACATTTGCTTATTTCATATGATTTATATCATGCAATATTTGTCCTTTCAATTACCAGTTTATTTCGCTCTGCGTAATGTTTTTGTAGTGTTGTAGCACGTTATCAGTACTTGTTTTTTCTTTATGGCGGACTAACATTTTATTATATATACGTGCCATATTCTGTTTATCTCTTGATGGCTGTTTCTACCTTCAATGTATTATGACTATTGTTGAACAAGTATCTGTTTGTATGCCTGCTTTCAGTTATTTTGGGTATATATCTAGCAGTAGAATTGTCGGATCATTTGGTAGTTTTGTTTTTTGAGGAACTGCCAAACTCTTTTTCACTTTACATTCCCATCAGCAATGGATGAGAGAGATCTAATTTGCTCATGTCCTTACTCACCAATAACTGTTTTTGTTCATTTGTTAGCCATAGCTATTCTAGTGGGACTGAAGTGGTAGATCATTGAATGTATTTTTGAGTTGCATCCCCTAATGACTAAGGGACCACTTATACGTCAGTTTGTTGTACTTTGGTGACTTGCATGTTGCTGGGATGCTAGAAGCTCTGCCACTGTTACTTCAGATACCAGCAGAGACAACTATGGTGGGTAGGGTTTAGAGATGCTTCCACACTAGGAAAGAGGATCTGGAGATACACTTCTGAAACTATCAGCCAGTAAACCCTTAAATGAACTGCAGCAGAACATGGTCCCCTAGAGTACTGGAAGATTAGTCCCTCCGGTTGGAAGTCATTCAAAATGTGTCTAGAGAAAAATTACGTCTTCAAAAATGACTGTGATGATTTGAGTGGAGTAAAGCTTTTAGGACCTTTATTTACTGCTGTCACCAACTTAAAATAAGAAGAAGTAGCTGCAATCATCTATTAAATAATTGGAATGAAGAATGTACAAAGTATGAATCTTGGAAAATTGAAAGTCATCAGAATGAAATGTAATGCATAAAGATTGGTATCTTAGGAATTAGTGAGATGAATTGGACTGGTATTGACCATTTTGAATAGCAAGCTGTGGGTTAATGCGCTGGGCTACAAAGTTGGTTTGAATTGCAAGGTCAATCATTCAAACTCACCAGCTGATCCTCAGAAACCATATACAGGGTCATTATGGGTCAGAACTGACTCAAAGGCTCTTAAACACAACAACAACATGGTCTATGTCAGAAGAAAAACTGAAGAGAAATAGTGTTGCATTCATCATTAAAAAGAAAATTTCAAGATCAATCCTAAAGTACAACAGTGACAGTATAGTACCCATACACCTATGAGGAAGACTATTTACAGTAGCTATTATTCAAAATTATGCACCTATTACTAATGCCAAAGATGAAGAAATTGAAGATTATTACCAACTTCTGTAGTCTGAAATTGATCAAACATGCAATCTAGATATATTGATAATTACTAGTGTTTGGAATGCAAAAACTGGAATCAAAGATAAAGTATTGGAAGTTGGAAGATATGGCATGGTGAAGATATGATGCCCAAGATTGCATAATAGTATTTAGCATTTCAAAAGTCCAGTGAGTTACTCATTGCAAATATCTTTTTTCCCAACAACATTAACAGTGACTGTACATGTGGACTTTGTTGGATTGAATACACAGGAATCAAACTGATTACATCTGTGGGAAAGAGATGCTCGAGAAGCTCAGTATAATCAGAACAAAGTCACTGGCTGACTGCAGAATAGAGCATCAGTTACTCGTATACCATTTCAGATTGAAGATGAAGAAAATAAACGCAAGTCCACAAGAAATACAACCTTGAGTATATCCTACCTGTGTTTAGGAGACTATCTTGAGACGAATCATTACTGAAGACCAGATGAGTTGTGGAATGACGTAAGGATATTATGCATGTTGTTGTTGTT
>NW_006408618.1:614264-615373 GCF_000296735.1 Chrysochloris asiatica
CAGCTCAAACTGACATTGTAGCCCAGCACATTATTCTGTAGTGCCACACCAAGATTCCATTGTTCCTCTAGCAAGTGAATATTGAGAGATTTGTCTTGATCTTCACTAATTCGGCCTTCCATTGATTCAATTCTACTTCTTAGTCTTTTCAATGTATTATCTGTATTTGAAGTCTTCGTAATAATCTTCTGGCATTCTAATTACTGTTGTTATGTGGTTTCCAGTTTTTGATTTATTTTGTCAATTTGTCCTATTAGTGTTTTCCTGAATTTTTATAGAGTTGCCAATATTTTCATTGACTTAATCTTAAGTTTTCTTAATCATTATTTCAATCCATTGTAAGTTGTTGCTTAGGTACCATCAAGTCGGCATTGACTCATAATGGCCCTGTACACAACAGAATGAAACACTACCTGGTCTTGGGCCAGCCTCACAATTGTTGCCACGCTTGAGTCCCTTGATGCTGCCACTTTGCCAATCCATCTCGCTGGGGGTCTTCCTCGTTTTCTCTGTCCCTCCATTTTACCAAACATGATATCCTTCTCCAGTGACTGGTCCCTCCTGACAATATGTCCGAAGTATGAGAGACGAAGTTATACCATCCTGACCTCCAAGGAGCACTCTGGCTGCATTTCTTCCAACACAGATCTGTTGGTTCTTTTGGCAGTCCATGGCACTTTCAGTATTCTCCTACAACACCATAACTCAAAAGCATCAATTCTTCTATGATCTTCCTTATTCACTGTTGAGCTTTCACATGCATATGAGGTTATTGAAAATACCATGGCTTGGGTCAGGCACACCTTAGTCCTCAATCTTACATCTTTGCTCTTCAACACTTTAAAAAGGTCTTGTGCAGCATATTTGTCTAATACAACATGTTTGATTTCTTGACTGCTTCTTCCACGAGTGTTGATGGTTTATCCAAGAGTAGTGAAGTCCGCGTTGCTGGTATAGTCGTGAGCATAGCTGCCTTCCAAGAAGAATGAATTCCTTGACAACTTCAGTCTTTTCTCCATTAATAATAATGTTGTTTATTGGTCCAGTGGTGAGGATTTTTGTTTTCTTTACATTGAGATGTAATTCATACTGAAGGCTGTACTCTTTGA
>NW_006408618.1:625628-666314 GCF_000296735.1 Chrysochloris asiatica
TTAAGTGCTGTCGAGTCGGTTCCGACCCATAGCGACCCTGTACAGGGTTTCCGAGGGTGTAAATCTTTACGGGAGTAGAAAGCCTCATCTTTCTCCCATGGAGCGGCTGGTAGTTTCGAACCACTGACCTTAAGGTTCGCAGCCCGATTCGTAACCACTACGCTACCAGAGCTCCTTAAAAAGAGATAAGAAAGAATAAAAAGGCCTAAATAGATGTCAGAAAAGACTCTGAAACTTGTTCTTGAACATAGACTAGCTAAAGCAAATGGAAGAAATGAAGAAGTGAAAGAACTGAATAGAAGTTTTCAAATAGTGACTCAGGAAGACAAAGTAAAGTATTATAATGAAATGTAAGAAGATCTGGAGTTAGAAAACCAAAAGTAAAATATTTTAATAAACTGCCTATTTTAGCATTTCTCAAGCTGATAGAACTGGGGGATTAGATCTTCAGTTGCAACATTGAAGGGTTCTACAGGGAAAATGAAATCCTGGTGTGGTGCTGTGGAGTAATGCACTGGACCATAAAGTTGGCAATTCAAGCTCACAAGCTGCTCTTTGGAAACCCTATACAGTGTTGCTGTGGGTCGGAAATGATTTGGTAGCATTTAACAGCAACAACGAGGAAAATGGATTCTTGGTGTGGCTTGGTAAGATTGGCATTGGACGTGATCCACAAGGTGAGCAGGTCAAACCCAGCAGCTGCTCCTTGTACAGCATCACTATGAGTAAGAACTGACTTGACAGCAATGAACAACAATGGGGAAAATGTTGAATGATGCAAGAAGCATCAAAATAAGATGGAAGTATTACAAAGAATCAGCGTACCAAAAATAACTGGTGATGTTCAATCATTTCAGGAGGTAGCATATGATCAAGACCCAATGATATTTGAAGGAAGATATTGCACTGTAGACACTGGTGACAAATAAGGCTCTAGGAATTGATACAATGCCAATGGAGAATTCAGGCTGGGAGCATTCACTTTTGTATTCCAAGAAATTTGGAAGACAGCTACTCAGTCAACGGATTGGAAGAGATCTATATTTGTGCTCATTCCCAAGAAAGGTGATCCATCAGGATGCATAAATTATTGAACAATATCATTAATATCTTCATTGTTGTGTGCCCTTGAATTTATTCCAATTCATAGTGAACCTGAGTTAGGGTTTCTGAGGAGTGGCTGGTGGATTTGAACCACCGACTTCATAGTTCATGGTCCAGTGCTTCTATCATACAGCTTTACAAGTAAAATAAAAAATGATTGTAGCATTACATCAAGAAACTGTCAGAAATTCAGTCCATATTTAAAAGAGGCTGGGAAATTAGGTGTATCAATGCTGATATTGGATGGATCTTGACTGAAAGCAGAAAATACCAGAAATATGTTTACCTGAGTTTTATTGACGCTGCAAGTGTGTTCTACTGTGTGGATCATAACAAATTATGGATAACATTGAGTAGAATGGGAATTCCAGAATACTTTATTGTGCTCATGCGTAACTTGTACATAGGCAGTCATTTGTACAGAACAAGGGTACACTGGCATTTAGAATCAGGAAAGCTGTGTTTCAGAGGTGTATCTTTTCACCATATTTATTTAATATGTATGTTGGACAAATAATCTGAGATGCTGGGCTAAAGAACAATGTGGTATCCGAAGTGGAAGAGTACTCATTAATGCCATAAGAAATGCAGGTGACACAGCCTTGCCTAGCTGAAAGCAAAAAGTTCTTGAAGCACTTACTGATGAGGATCAAGGATTAAAGCCTTCAGTGTGGATTACACTTTTACATAAAGAAAAAAAAAACACCACAACTATAATAATAATTAACATCATGATAGAAAGAGAGAATATTGAAGTTGTCAAGGGTTTCATTTTACTTGGACCCACAATCAACACCCAAGGAATCAGTAGTCAGCAAATCATATGATTTATTGCTTTGGGCAAATACGCTGCCAAAGAGCTCTTAAAAATGTTAAAAAGCAAAGATGTTACTTTGAGGACTAAGGTGCACCTGACCCAAGCTATGGTCTTTTCAGTCCCCTCATCTGAATTTGAAATTTGTACAATAAATAAGGAAGACTGAAGAATAATTTGTAATTGTGAAGTGTTGACGACTCACTTCTGACTCATAGTAACCTCTTATATAGGGTTTCTGAGGAGTGGCTAGTGAGCTTGCACCACCAAACTTGTGGCTCAAACCAACCTTGCAGTCCTGCACATTAACCCACAGCACTACACCAGGACTCCAAGAATGATTGATGCCTTTGAATTAGGATGTTTGCCAAGAAGGTTGGCTATGCCATAGACTGCCAGAAAGAAACAAATTTGTCTTGGAAGATAGTACACACATACTTCGTTTTAGTGTGCTTTGCATTGCCCTTCAGATAGTCTGCATTTTTTTTTTTTTTTTTTTAGCATAGTGAAGGTTTTTGACAACCTTGTATCAATTAAGCTAATAGGCAACATTTTCTCTGTCAGCAGGTGCTTACGTTTTTCTGGGTCACATTTTGGCAGTTCCCATAATATTTCATATTTTTTCATGATACTATGGCACCAGTTACACCTTGAAGGCACTTAACAGCAATTGGCATGCTTAATAAACTACAGTATACTGTAAACATAATTGTTGTATGTACTGGGAAACCAAAAATATTTGTGTGACTTGTTTTATTGCAATATGTGCTTTACTGTGGTGATGCAGACCCAAATCTGCAGTTATTTCAAAGGTGGACCCATACAACCCAGATGATCCTGAAAAGCAAGGATGACAAGACTTCTTGTGTACTCGGCATGAATGGAGAGGGACATCATGCTTAGAGAAGTAGAGAGTAAGCAAAAAACAGGAAGATGCTCAAAAAGATTAATTAATTCAGTGGCTGCAACAATGGGCTTAAATTTAGCAATGATTATGAGGATGACACAGGACCAGACAGTGTTTCATTCTGTTGTATATACATACGGTTGTTATGAGTCCGAACCAACTCAATGTTACCAAACAACAACAGTAATAACTAATAATGTTGAGCATATTTTCATGTGTTTGTTGATTGCTTATATATATTCTTTGTTGAAATGTCCATTCCTGTCCTTTGCATATTTTTAAAAAATCAATTTTTGTTATTGTTGTTGAGTTGTTTATAAATTCTGGATTTTAAAGCTTTATCTGATACATGCATCCCAAAACTTTCTGTAAATTGTCTTTTCACTTTGTTGATAAAGTTCTATGGTGCACAAAATTTTGCAACTTTGAAGAAGTCGAGCTTATGGGTTTTATCTTTAGTTGATCATGCATTTGGTGTCATTTGTAAGAATCCATTGTTAAAAGCTAGATCCCAAAATGGTGGTGTTGTTAGGTTGTTGTTGTTAGGTACCATCGAGTTGATACTGACTCATAGCAACCCTATACACAACAGAATGAAACACTGCCTGGTCCTGGGCCAACCTCACAATTGTTGCCATGCTTGAGCCCATTTATGCTGCCACTTTGCCAATCCATCTCACTGGGACTCTTCCTCTTTTTCTCAGACCCTCCACCTTACCAAACAGCACCATAATTCAAATGTAATTCAATCATCATAATTCTTCTTTGGCCTTTCTTATTCATTGTCTAGCTTTCACATGCATTAATTGATAGAAAACACCATGACTTGAATCTTGTGTACCTTAGTCCTCAAAGCGATATCTTTACTTTGTAACACTTTAAAGGTGTCCTTTGCAACACATTTGCCAAATGCGATATGTTTTTTATTTCTTAAATGCTGCTTCAATGGGCATTGATTGTATATTCAAGTAAAATGAAAGACTTGGCAACTTCAATATTTCCACTATTTATCATAATTCTGAAACATTTTTACATCTTTATTTCCTGTTTTGAATTTTATAATTCTGGTTCTTCCATTTAGGTCCTTGTTCCATTTTGAGTTAATTTCCATATGTGGTGTGAGTATGGTTCCACTTTAAATCTTTAGCATGTAGAAGAAATGCAATTGTCCCAGCAACATTTATTAGAGAGGTTATTCCTTCTCCATTGAATAAACTTAGCACTCTTGCCAATAATCAGTTAATCATGAGTTTATTTCTGGACTCTTGATTTTATTCCATTGATTTATCTGTCATTATACCATTACAAGACTGTGTTGATTACTGTAGCTGTGGTGCTGTAGGATAAACTCTATCTCAAGTTCAGTTTGAACCACAAGATCCATGGTTCAAACTCAACAGCTGTTCCTCAGAAGCTCTATACAGGATCGCTATTGGTCAGAATGGACTTAACAGTATTTAACTGCAACAACAACATAGTGATTGGAAATTTAGAGTCCTCTTACTTTGTCATTATTTACAATTGGGATCCCTTGCAGTTTCATAGAAATTTGAGGATTAATTTTCTATTCCTGTAAAGCAGGCTCTATTGTTAGTTTGATACTCTTTTTCTTTCTCTCTGTTTACTCTGAGTTGTTGTTGTGAGGTGCCATTGAGTTGATTCTGACCCATAGCAACCCTGTATAGGGTTTCCAAGGAGCAGCTGGTGAGCTTAAACTGCCAACCTTGCAGTTCAAATGGCTTTGCAGTCTGGCACATTAACCCACAGTGCCACACCAGGACTCCCTGAAAAACCAGTATGAAGAAAGAGAAAGAGAGCATGGGAGAGATAGGTAATAAAAATAAATATGAATTTTGCTTTCTGGTTACTTGGAGGGAGAATAATTAGGGTGAAGAAAATATATGAGTAGTGAAATGCAAAAAAACAGCTAAATTCCCACCTGACAGGTTCAGACACCTTTTTAGACCTCTTGCTGGGATTCCACCTTGTTCCTAAAGTCTTATTCTCCTACTTTCTAGAATAGGAAAAGCCAAACAAAGTTAAATACATACATGACAGGTTTGACACTTCTTTAGACCTCTTGCTGAGATTCCATCTTGTACGTAAAGTCCTAATCTCTTATTTTCCGGAATAGGAAAAGCCAAAGGAATTATGGGAACTAAGGGACCGGGAAAAAAACACTCATAAGAAATAAAGCAGTCTGCCTTCAAGTTTTCCATTTGAAAATTTGAAGTCAATTCATAATACTTAACTCACATCTCTGTTGTATTTGTCCACTTCTCAAAATGCAATTGATCATGTCAGCAGTACAGTTAAAGCTCTCTTGCTGGACCTCCCCTTAGCTGGCTTACAGGAGTAAGTGATCATGCATTTCATATGAATCATACTGACTGCCACTCTAAGCACAAAGATGTCATCAGCCAAAGGCTTCTCTTTAGGTTGCCCATGCACTCCTGCTCCTTTCCGTTAATCCGTCTTCTTTCCCAGAGTCAAGTATATTGTGTTTGTCTTTATAACTGACGGTACTAGTTATATTAGTTATTTTAACTACTTAATATAAGAGGAGGAGAAGTAAACTGATCAGAACCAAATCAAACCATTGTGTCTATTCTGTATCATAATGCCCCTATAGGACTAAGTAGAACTGCCTCATTGGCCTTCCAAGGATTTGATCTTTATAGAAGCAGATCTGACACATCTTTCTTCTACATGAATTCCTGGTGGATTCAAACCACTGACCTTTTGGTTAGCAGCTGAGAGCTTAACTGCTCCACCACTAGGGCTTCTTTTCAAGTAATCGGGTAAAAAAAATAAATAAGGTTTTTTCCCTATGAAAACTAACCTAAATATTTTCTAAAGAATTGATAAACGTCAGCTTCATAGCATTGACTATGTGTAGTCATGATAATGTTAAAAGGATTTAGAGTGGGGATTAGAAATATCTGGATGGGTTCTCTATACTCAGATGAGTTCACAAGTGTCTTCAGGTTCTCTCTCTACTTTAAAGAAAACAAAACTGGAAATTGTAGATGAAGGATGTGGTTTATGTAAGACAGAAGATGCATAACTCCATACAGTAAATCCATATGCAGAGACTAGGCCTTGGCCTGACATCAAAAGATCGGCACATGTGTGTACATTTATGTTTTAAGTTATATAAAGTGTTTATGGTATGCATAATTTTTTTTTTTTTATCATTTCCCATTGTATCCAGCTTACTGGAAAGCAAACAGTCAGTTTGATGGCATGGGATGAGACAGCTTGTTCGCAGACACTTTTTGGTTTCTTTTCTTTGCTCTTCACCCTTTGAACTTCCCTTTCCATTGTACTCTCTGGATCAATAGCCTATATATATTTGAAATTTTTATTGTGAATTGAGGGAAGGCTTACAGAGCAGACCATCGGTTTTAAATTCAACAAAAACATACTCTTTGTTTCATCTCAATGATTGCAATCCTCTCCATGTAACAACAGTTATCGCACTTCCTCCCTATGGTTCTTATTTGCATCCCATCCTCCTTCACAACCCTTCTGTAATTTGTCTCTAGGTAAAAGCTGCCCTTTTGATCTTGAATAGTTGACCATTCTGTGGTGAGCATCCTTACTCATGCTGTTATCTCCCTATATACCTGTCTACAAGTTGGCTGAAAATTGGGCCATGAGGGTGAGTTCTGTTCCAGACCTAAAGGGTGGCCAATAGCCAGTCTCAGATTTCTCCAGTCTCTTTCTGACCAGCAAGCCCAGTCTTTCTTATAATTTTGAGGGTTTTTTTGGTTTTTTTTTTTTCTTTTAACTTTTTCTCCCATTCTATCTGGGCCTTCTAATGTGATCCCTTTTAGAGCAGTTGGTAGTGGTAGCTGGGCACCATCTAATTCTGGTTGCAGGGTCACGGAAGCTGATGTTCACATATTCCATTGGATTAATTGATTCCAAGCATCTTCCATTTTCATTACTCTTCTTTCTTCCATATATAGAAGACCAGCAGTTGTACTTTAGATGGCGATTCATGAGCTTTTAAGATCTCAGTCACTGTTCACCAAAGTAGATAGGGCCTATGTTATGCC
Source organism: Chrysochloris asiatica (assembly GCF_000296735.1). Classification (NCBI taxonomy): domain Eukaryota; kingdom Metazoa; phylum Chordata; class Mammalia; order Afrosoricida; family Chrysochloridae; genus Chrysochloris; species Chrysochloris asiatica. The sequence continues at coordinate 632,518 of NW_006408618.1, forward strand.
AGTTGACCATGATGTCCCCTGAGACTATAATCGTCAGCACCTTAAGGTGTTGGGTAATGCCTAAGAAATTTCTGGAATTTTGTCCTGGTGTGGTGCTGTAGGATAAGCACTGGACCACAAGGTCAATTTGAACCACAAGGTTGGTAGTTCAAACTTATCACCTATACCCTGGAAACCTTAAACAGGATTACCATGAGTCAGAATCTGCTCAAACCACACTTAATAACAACAATATATTCTACCATAGCTCTGGTAAAGTACGGGCTTATGAACCAGCCTCCTAACCACAAGGTCAGCTGTTTAGAACTACTAGCTGCTTCACAGGAGAAAGATGAAGGTTTTTGCTGCTGTCAACATTTACAGCTTCGGTAATCCTATATCAGGTCGCTATGAGTTGGAACTGAATCCACTGCATATAACTACCACTACCACACCACCACCATGTTCCACCACAATCATAGGTGTGTTTGCAGCAAAGGTACAAATATCCTCTGTCAAACTCATATATTTATGGGTATACTCCTACTCTCCTGCTTATATACATTCAATTCAGCCTATGTATCTGCTCATGCATCTACCCATATAGGGTTGTGTATACAAAAGTATGAAGACTATTCACATGAATCTCACCAGATGGAGGAATACACAGAAATAAAATTGACTACATCTGTGGAAAGAGACAGTGGAAAATCTCCATATCATCAGCCAAAACATGACTAGGGGCAGATTGTGGAACAGACCATCAAGTGCTCATATGTAAATTCAGACAGAAGCTGAAGAAAATGAAAACAAATTGATGAGAATCAAAATATGACCTTGGATATATCCCACTTGAATTTAGAGATCAACTGAAGAACAGATTCAATACATTAGACACTAAAGATCAAAGACATGAAGAGTTGTGGGATGACATCAAGAACATCATACAGGAAGAAAGCAAAAAGTCAATAAGAAGACAAGAAAGAAGGAAAAGATCAAAATGGATGCCAGAAGTGACTCTGAAACTTGCTCTCCAGTGTAGAGATGCTAAAGCAAATGGAAGAAATGAAGGAGGTACAAGAGCTGACCAGAAAGTGTCAAAGATCAGCTCGAGAAGACAAAGTCAAATATTATAACAAAATGTGTAAAGATCTGGAGACAGAAAACCAAAAGGAAAGAACACGCTCAGCATTTCTTAAGCTGGAGGAACTGAAGAGAAAAGTTCAAGCCTTGACTTTTGTTATTTAAGAATTCTCTGGGTAAATAATTGAATGATACAAAAACATCAAAAGAAGATGGAAGGAATACACAGAGTCACTGTACCAAAAGCAAATGGTTAATGTTCAACCATTTCAACAGGTAGCATATGATCAAGAGCCAATGATACTGAAGGAAGAGGCCCAATGTGCATTAAAGGAATTGGCAAAGAACAAGGCATCAGGAATTGATGAAACACAAATTGACATCTTTCAACAAAGTTATGTGGCACTGGAGGCACTCACTCATCTATGCCAAGAAATTTGGAAGACAACTATCTGGCCCAATGATTGGAAGAGATCTGTATTTGTACATTCCCAAGAGAGGTGACCCAATGGAATGCAGAAATCATTGGACAATATCTTTGATATTCCATGCAAGTTAAGTTTTATTCAAGGTAATATAGAAACGGCTACAAGCATACATTGACAGAGAAATTCCAGAGGTTCAAGCCAGATTCAGAAGAGGACGTGGAACAAGAAATATCATTGCTGATGTCCAATGGATCTTGGCTGAAAACAGAGAATATCAGAAAGATGTTTACCTGTGCTTTATTGACTATGCAAAGGCTTTCAATTGTGTGGATCATGACAAACTATGGACAACATTGTGAAAAATGAGTATTCCAGAACACTTAATTGTGCTCATGAGGAACCTGTACATGGACCAAGAAGCAGTTGTTTGAAGAGAACATGGGAACATTTAATGGTTTAAAGTTAGGAAAGATGTGTGACAGGATTCTATTCTTTCACCATGCTTATTCAACCTGTATTCTGAGCAAATAATCCCAGAAGCTGGGTTATGTGAAGAAAAATGTGGCACCAGGATTGGAGGAGGACTAATTAACAACCTGCGATATGCAGGTGATACAACCTTGTTTGCTGAAAGTGAAGGGGACTTAAAACATTTACTGATCAAGATCAAAGAGCACAGCCTTTGGTATGGATTACATCTCGATGTAAAAAAAAACAAAAATCCTTACCACTGGACAAATAAACAACGTTCTTATCAACAGAGGATCAACCATCAACACTCATGGAAGCAGCAGTCAAGAAATCAAACGACATATGTTGTTGTTGTTAGGTGCCATCGAGTCGGTACCGACTCATAGTGACCTTATGCACAGCAGAATGAAACACTGCCCAAACCTGGGCCAACCTTACTACTGTTGCCACGCTTGAGTCCATTGATGCTGCCACTTGGCCAATCCATCTCGTTGGGGGTCTTCCTCTTATTCTCTGACCCTCCACCTTACCAAACATGGTATCCTTCTCCAGTGACTGGTCTCTCCTGACAATATATCCAAAGTATGAGAGACAAAGTTTGGCCATCTTGGCCTCTAAGGAACACTGGCTGCAGTTCTTCCAAAACGGATCTGTTGGTTCTTTTGGCAGCCCATGGCAATTTCAGTATTCTCCTCCAACATCATAACTCAAAGGCTTCAATTCTTCTATGGTCTTCCTTATTCATTGTCCAGGTTTCACATCCATATGAGGTTATTGAAAATACCATGGCTTGGGTCAGGCGCACCTTAGTCCTCAAGCTGAGATCTTTGCTCTTAAACACTTGAAAGAGGTCTTGTGCAGCAGATTTGCCTAATGCAATACGTTGTTGGATCTCTTGACTGCTGCTTCCATGAGTGTTGATAGTTGATCCAGGAAGAAAACGACGTATAGCATTAGGCAGATCTGCTGCACAAGACCTTTTTCAAGTGTTGAAGAGGAAAGATGTCAGCTTGAGGACCAAGGTGCCCCTGACCCAAGCCATGACATTTTCAATCTGCTGTGCATAAGGTCGCTATGGGTCGGTACCGACTCGATGGCACCTAACAACAACAACAATATACATGTAAAAGTTGGACAGTGAATAAAGTGTTACGATGTGTTTTCAAAAATTCATTGTTACTCTTCCACGTTTTACAGTATTCCTTTGTGTATATATACCAATGTTTGTTTAATCAGTCTTCCATTGATAGGTATTTAGGCTATCTCCATATTTTTGCTATTATGAATAGTTCTGCAATGAACATGGGTGTGCATATGTTACGCATTTTTCTCGTGTCATGGCTCTTATTTCTTGGGGATATATACCAAATAGAGGGATTGATGCTCAGTATGGTGTTTCTATTTCCAACTTTTTGAGGAAGTTCCGTATCATTTTCCACAGTGGCTTTACCATTTTATAGTCCAACCAGCAATATAGGAGGGTCCCAGTTCTCCACACCATCACCAGCATTTGTTGTTTTCTGTTTCTTTGAACTTTTCTGTTAATGCTGGAGTGAGATGATAATCTCATAGTTGTTGTGATTTGTATCTCTCTAAAGGCTAAAGAGGAGTGCTGGTTTGGTGTTGTGGGTTAATCCACTAGACTGCAATGTCATTTGATCTTTAAGATTGGTGGTTCAAGCTCACCAGCCACTCCTTGGAAACCCTGTACAGGGTTGCTATGGGTCAGAACTGACTCGACAGCACTTAACAACAACAACAGTGGCTAAAGATGACATCTAAAGATGTCAGTTTGAGGACTAAGGTGTACCTGACACAAGCCGTGGTATTTTCAATAACTTCATATGCATGCAAAAGTTGAATAGTGAATAAGGAAGGTGGTAGAAGAAATGATGCATTTGATTTATGATGTTGGAGGAGAATATTGAAAGTACCATGGACTGCCAAAAGAACAAATAGGTCTGTGTTGGATGAAGTATAGCCAGAGTGTTCCTTGGATACCAGGATGGCCATACATTGTCTTTCATACTTTGGATGTATTGTCAGCAAGGACTCGTCCCTGAAGAAGGATACCATGTTTGGTAAAGTGGATACTGGGAGAGAAAGAGGAAGACTCCCAAAGAGATGGATTGGCATACTGGCAACATCAATGGGCTCAAGCATAGTAAGGATTGTGAGGTTGGCTCAGGACCAGGCAGTATTTTGTTCTGTTATGCATAGGGCCACTATTGTAAATGGTATGTTTTTTGTGATCTCCTTTTTCAGAGCTCTCTCTATTAGTGTAAAGGAATCTGGGTTTTTTTTTTAATGTTTTACTGTGAATTATGTGGTAATTTACATGGGAGAACATTAGCTTTATATTCATCCTGTCGTATATTGTTACATTGCCATGGTTATAATCCCCTCAGTGAAAGGGTATATCCTGCAGTCCTGCCCCCTGGTTGTCAGAACACAGCCCCCTCTCCCTCTCTGGGTGTAGAGTCCCCAGCTGCTCCATCTCTCCACATCCTGACTGATTTTTGTTTGTTGCTCTTGTTCTCTGCCACTTTACTGAATCTCTCAAATAAGTATCAAAATTTTTCTTGGTGATGCTGGAATTTTCAATGTATAAGATCATATCATCTACAAATAGAGTTTTTCTCCTTTTTTGCCAGTTTGAATGCCTTTAATTTCCCTTTATTGCCTTAAAGCTCTGGCTAACTCTTTAAGCACAACATAGAATAGGATTGGTGATAAGGGCATCACTGTCTGGTTCCTATTTGCAAAGGGAATGTTTTCAGTTTCTTTCCATTGAGAGTAATGTTGACTGTTGGATTTGTGTATATTCCCCTAAATTATGTTGGGGAATATCCCTTCTATTCTGAAAATTTTAGTGTTTTTATCAGGAATGGATGTTGGATTTTATCAAAATGCTTTTTCTGTATTAATCAATATAACCATGTGGTTATATTCCTTTATTTATGTGGTAAATTATGTTGATTGTTTTTCTAATATTGAGACATCCTTGCATACCTGGTATGACTCCCACGTGGAAATGGTGTATTATTTATTTATTTGATATGGTGAATTCTATTGACTAGGATTTTATTTTTTTACATCTATGTTCATAAGGAGCATTGGTCTATAATAATCTTTTTTACTAATGCCTTTGGTTTTGGTATCGTGGTCATTATTCTCTCTTCAGAAAAATGTATTTAGGTGTTTTCCATGGTCTGGAGTAGTTTGAGTAGAATTGGTGTTAGTTTTTCTCTGAATGCTTGTTAGAAATCACTAGTAAAGCTATCTGGACCTAGATTTTTTTTTTTTTTAAATGTTTTATTGTGAATTATGTGATGGTCTACATGGGAGAGCATTAGTTTTACATTCATCCTATTGTATATCATTTCATTGCCATAGTTACAGTCGTTACTGGGAATTTTCAAATGACCTAATCAATTTCTTCTTTTGTTATAAGTATATTCAAATTTTCTACTTCCATCTGTGTTCATTTAGACAGGTCATGTTTAGTTCAGTTTCCAAGTTGTTTTTTGTTTTTTTTTTCCCCCTTGATCTTTCTATTATTGGCTTATAATTTTATTGCTTTGTTATCTGAAAAAATGCTTTGTAGTGTTTCAGTGTTTTAAATTCTATTGAATCTTTCTTTGTGACTTAACATATGGTCTGTTCTGGAGAATGTTCCATGTGTGCTGGAACACAATGTGTATTATGCTATTGTTGGGTTGAGTGCTCTGTAGAAGTCTCTTAGTCCAAGTTGGTTGATTATGTTGTTTTGTTCCTCTGTGTTTTCTAAGTTTCTTTCTAGTTGTTTGGTCCTTAGTTGATGGTGGTGTATTGAAATCTCCTACTATTATTGCAGAGTTATTTCTATCTTCAATACTATTCGAGTTTGATTTGTGTATTTTGAGGCGCTTTGATTGGGAGCATAGATATTTATTTAGTAATGTCCTTTTGTTCAATTGATCTTTATTCTTGAGATAATGCCCATCTGTGTCTCGTATATTAGTTTTGCATGAAAGTCAAAATAATCAGAAATTAACATTGCCATCCTTGCATGGTTTTGATTGCCATGATCTTGAAATATTTTTTTTCATCATTTGAATTTTGTTTTTTAAAGTTTTTATTGGGAATTGAGTGATAGTTTACATGGGAGAACATCAGTTTTACACTCATCCTATTGTATTTTATTTCATTACAATGATTACTATCCCCTCCGTGCATCATCACTCAACAATATTTGCTTCTATTCCCTCTGTTATTTTTCCTTTATTTGGATATGCACCAAAACACTCAGGAATATATAAGCGTTTAAACAACCAAACAAGGGCACATTCTGCAAGCCTGCCTCCTGGCCACCAGCATACAACCTTTCTTTTTGCATGAGTCTATAGTCCTTAGCTGCTTTAGGATGTTTTGAAGAACTGGGTTGGTTTTGGCTAAGTCTCTTAGCTTTTGTTTATCCTCAGATTTTTTTTATTACACTGTTTTATTTGATTGACAACTTTGCTGGATAGATGATTTTTGGTTGGTAGTTTTTTTTTTCTTTCAGGGTTTTATATATGTCTTCCCATTACCTTGTTGCCTGCATGGTTTCTGGTGACAGATTGGAGCTTAATCTGATTTGCTTGCCTTTGTAAGTAACACTTCTCTTTTCCCTATCTGCTTTCAAGATTCTTTCCTTGTCTCTGATTTTGGAGAATTTGGTTGTGATATGTCTTGGTAATTTTCTTTTGGGGTCTATCCTTCCTGAAGTTCACTGAGATTCTAAAATGCTTGTCTTTTCGTTTTTCAGGATGTTAGGGAAATTTTCTTCCAGCAGCTCTTCAGTTATCTCTTCTGTGGTCTTCTGTGATTCTTCCAGTTCTGGAATTCCAGTAATTCTCAAGTTATTCCTCTTCATACTATCCCGCATGAATTTTAAACTTTTTTCAGATTTTTTAAAATCATATTTTCTGCTTGCTCTTCTATCCTAGCAGTATTGAGAGATTTGTCTTCCAGCTCTCTGGTTCTGATTTCCATCTCTTTAGTTCTACTCCTTTGTCCATTTAGTGTATTGTCCATTTCTGATACTTTATTATGAATCATTTGGACCTCTTTTTTCAGGTTTTGAATTGTTTCCAATGCTATATTTATCTTATTTGATTGTTCCTGTAGCAGTTTCCTGATTTCTTCCTTATTTTTCTCAACATATTTGTGGAGCATTTGGATACACCTCAGTATCATTCTCCTGAATTCCTTCTCAGGCAGTTCCAAAGCCTGCCCTCCTTCCAGTGGGAAGTTTAGGTCTACCTGTAGCTCATTTGTCTCAGCTACTCTATCTTGTTTCTGGACTTGTGCCAATATCTTCAGTTGTTTCTTGAACCTTTTCAATAATGAGGTGTGTTTTCAATAATTAGATGAATGTTTCTTGATATATTATTAAACTTTCTGATTGCCTCCAGGTAGATGTGATCAGCTTTCTTATTACTCAACTCAGAGTAAGTGTAGCAGGTGTTCGTCGTCTAGCTAATGTATAGCAGCTGATATTGGCTCTTGCCTGGATGGTGGGATTTTATAGAATGTGATTGTAGCTTGGCTGTGTGAATGTGATTTTGATGTCTTGTAATGTAGGGAGGGAAAGAGCCCCCTCTCCCACCCCCCCCCAAGGTAAAAAGGGGAACAAAAAATGAAACAACAACGTCAAACAAAACAAACACAGATTGGATACTACAGTCTTTAATTGCAAAAACACAAAACAAAAAACTTGTAGCAAAATATGAGTATGACTTTAATGCCCCTTCCATGTGTGCTGGAACACAATGTATATTGTACTATTATTGGGTTGAGTGCTCTGTAGAATCCTTTGAAGCCACCTGAGAAATTTCAGGATGTTATAGTTGCTCCTAATTATGTAACTCAGGGTTTAATTTTTGACCTGTTTCCTTTTTAGTCTGTATCTCTCCCCCTCCACAACCCCGTTCAGGTATTTTTCCCAGTGAGAAACATTTCAGGTCCAGCTCAAGCCATTCTTGGAGACTGCTCAGTTTCAAGAAGTTCCTTTTGGCTCCTCCCTTTGTTAGATTATGTGTGCAGTGGTCCTTGCTGACCAGATCCATACGCCTTTGTAGTAGAACCCTCCAGAGGTGGGGGGGTGTCCACTTGCTCAGGCCCCCCCTTTAGTCACCAGAGTGGAGGTATACAGACAGCAAGACACAAATGGACAGAACAAATAGTCACACCTGGATTGATCAGACCTCTGTGGTGGGAGCACTCTGATACTTCACCTGCTCTGTCATGCCCAAGATGGCCACTCCAGGAGCTGCTGGCAGATTAGAAAACACCACCTTTCTTGCTTCTGATACAAATCCCACTAGAAGTAATCCTTTGAACTTTCTAAATAATCCTTTATATGTAGTTCAGAGTTCTGGGACTGTCCTCGGAACCTGCTTTGCCTGGTATTCTGTGTTATTACTGGCAGAGGTCTTAGCTTTGCGTCTCCCTAATCCATCATCAAGCCCTGCCTCCTCTCATCCTTTGATTTTAAATCAGTTTTTGTCTTGTGTATAAGGTATATCTCTTGTAGACAGCATATTGAATACTGTTGTCTTATTCATTCTGCTACTCTTTGTTTCTTGATTGGTGCATTTAATCCATTGATGCTCAGTGTCATCATTGATATGTATGAATTGATTTCTGTCATTTTGTTGTGTGCTTTCTGTGGTGCTTCTGGTTTCTTTGCTCCACATAGTTTTCTGTGCTGAGTCCATGTTATTTGTGAATTTTCTTGTTATTTCTTCATTGCTCTTATTTTAATGTTTGCTAACTCTGCATGGTTTTTCTTTTACTTCTTTTTATATGGAGGTGTATTAATTTTCTTTGAGGCTACCCTGTAATTTATTAATTTCTTCCCCAGGTGAAAAAGTTTTGTTTTATCTTGAAATCTACTTGACTTTCCTCACCAATGGGAAATTCTGTAACTACGCTATTATAAATTGGTATTTCTGATTCCCTATTTTCAGTCTTACAGGTTTGTTTTACTTTGGATATGTCCATATGTGGATTGAGTTCCAAATGGTATTGCCATGCATTTTAATCTCAGGTTATTTTTTGCTATTGTTGGTTCCCAGTCCAAAGAACTCTTTTTAGTTGTCTCTTTTAAGTTGGTCTGGTTATTAAAATGTCCTTTCATTTCTGTTTATCTGGAAATGTTCTAATTTCACTGTTGTATTTGAGAGACAGTTTTGCCCAGTATATGATTCTTGTTTGGCAGGTGTTTTTTTTCCTTCAGAGTTTTGTGTATGTGTTCCCATTGCCTTCTTGCTGCATGGTTTCTGCTAAGAAATCAGAGTATAATCTCATTGGTTCTCCTTTGTAGGTAACTCTTTATTTTTCATGAACTGTTTTAGGATTCTTTCCTTGTCTTTAATTTTTGAAAGTGTGATTATGATATGTCTTGGTGATTTTCTTTTGGGATCTATCTTGCTTTGGGATTGTTCAGCTTCTTGAATGCTTAATAGTTTTTCTTGATGTTAGGGAAGGTTTCTTCTAACAGTCTTTTGAATATTTTTTCTGTGCCATACTTAGCCTCTTCTTGTTAAGAAATTCCATTCATTTGTTAAGTTATTCCTTACTATGTTATCTCACATGAATCTTAAGCTTTCTTCTGAATTTTCCATTTTTTTCTGATAGTTCTTCTAGCTTGCTAGTATTAATAGCTCTATTGTCAAGGTCACAAATTTGGGTTTGTATTGATTCAAATCTACTAATTTGTTCTTTCAATATATTGTCCATTTCTGAAATCTTGTATTAATCTTCTAGATTTCTATTTGCAGGTTTTGTATGGTCTCCAATTCTCTGTTTTGTGTCTTTTTTCCTATAGTGCTTACCTGCATTCTTCCTTGTTTTTGGGGCAAGCATTCTTTCTGTTTTGTGTCTTTTTTCCTATAGTGCTTACCTGCATTCTTCCTTGTTTTTGGGGCAAGCATTCTTTCAATCATTCGGAGGTACATAAATATCATTCTCTTGATGGGTTCTTTTTCAGGTAGCTCCAATGTCTTGTTTTCCCTCAAAAACATTTTATAATTCTTCCTCTTGGTTGTTTGTGTGAACCACTTTGTATTGTTTCTTCATGTGAAGTGAAATTGCCTGTTGCTTTGAGATTTTGCATTGTAGTTGTGTCTGTATTTAATTGATGATCGTATGTTGTGTATTTTCTTAGGCCCTTACCATCTGCCTCCTGGTAGGTATGCTTAGAGAATGGATGCACATGACTATTCTCTGTTAATCATGCATACAGCTCAGTTAAGGATGGGTATGACTGATGTTGGTTGTTGTTGTTTTGGTATAAAGCAGCTGGTATTAGCTCTTGCCCAGTGGTTGGGACTGTAGAGGGTACGATTGTGGGTGGACTATATGGACACAGCTAATATTTCCTGTCAGGTGAGGCAAAAATAGAAAATACACATTAAAACTAAGGGGAAATAAAGAGAGGAAGAATGGAAAGAAAGAATAAAAAATAAAAATAATGAAATAAAAAAACCAGGCAGATGCCAGACTGAGAGAGGAATTAACTCTTGGTCTCCTGCCTGCTAAGGAGTTCATCGAGTTGCTGGGCAAGAGATGAAATGGTGGCACTTCTCGCCCTAGATGGAGTTTCTGTAGAGTTATGTTTCCTGTGCTGGTCACTGAATATAGAAGTAGCTCATGGTGATGCCAAACCAGCTTGAGGATCAGTATATTCCAATCACAAAGGGCAGTCAGGTACAAGAGATCCCACTAGTTCAGAGATGGCCAATACCAGCTTTGCAGATCTGGAGTAGGCCTCGCCTAAATCCATGTGCTGGGATTGGTACAGGCAGTTTTCCAACTCACTTTGATGTAACTCATAACTGCGCAGCTCACCACCATCTGTCTTTGACTGCCTGAATAGCAAGTCCTTCAATGAAGGTGTACGTGGGTGGGTTTGGTCATATCTGTGGTCACCAGGGTAATGTCTTGTTGTTATATGCAGTGGAGTCGGTTCCGGCTCTTAGCAACCCTGTACAGGATTTCCAAGGCTGTAAATCTTTACGGGAGCAGAAAGCCTCATCTTTCTCCTGCAGAACAGCTGGTAGTTTCGAACTGCTGACCCTGAGGTTCGCAGCCCAATTCGTAACCTCTATGCTACCAGAGCTCCTTAGGGTAATGTGGGGTACAAGAAAAAATTTTCACCTTTCTTTCTGTCAGTAAGCAGTATGCCTCTGCACCAGCAACTTGCCTTTCTGCCTTCACAGCCACCTGCAAAAGTTCAAGTTGGCCATGCTGTGCCTGACTAGACATTACAAATCACCCATCTGCTCCTCTCTTTTTTGTTGTTGCCATGCATCTGTTTAGCAGCTTCTCCAATCAACGGATAGTCCAGAGCTGGCCAGGGTTGGCTCTGCAGATTTAGAACAGAGTTCACCTGAATCCAGGTTTGGGGTTTGGTGCAGATAGCACCCAATAAATTTTGATGTGGCTCACAACTGTGTGACTTGCCACTATGCAACTTTGACTGCTGGCAACATGGAACCTTCATTGGGGGTGTATGCAAGTGGAGCTGCTTACCCTTCTAGTCCACAGGGGAGTGTGGAGAACAAGAACAAAATTGCATCTTTATCTTTGAGAGGTACTGGTATTCCTTTGCAGTTCCAAGCCACTCATGAAAGTTTTAGATGGCCGCACCGTGTTTGGTCAGCCAGCACAGTTCACTAGTCTTACCTCATTTTTGTGCCACATCTGTTCAGTTTTCTCTCCTAGTAAGCGTTCATTCCGTTTCTCCATCCCTTCATCTGAAGCTCAGAGTTACAGGTTTATGATCTGCATCTTTGTTATAGAGGGCCTATATAGTGTTTCTGTCTAGTCTGCCATATTGCTTCCTCCTCCCGTGTCTGTATCTTTTTACTGTTGTTTTAAAAGCATTTTCTATTTCTCTGTATCCTGTCTTTTTTCTTGAGATTATTGTTTATCTTGCAACTCTATTCAGTGAATTGTATTTATTGACTCAAACCTAAATAATCCAAAGGCCTTGATTTGGCATCCCATTTGCTTACCTCTTCTTTTGTGACTTTACAAACATGCCTCCATCTTCCTGTAAAAAGCCTTTTGTGGGGCTCAGATGGTCCCCACATAATCAATGCCATTACTGGCCACTCCTTTGCCTTCATCAAGATAATTAGGACTTGCCTTTCTTTTTTTTCTTTATCTAAAATTCCACCTTCAATCTTGGAAAACTTCAGTTTCCATATAAATAACTTTCCCAGCACCCAATGCCTACTTTTCTTTGACTTCTAGTCAAGAAACTCTCCATTCAGTTCATGTTAGCATAGCACTCCCATGTTCCCATGACCTCTCCTGCCCTTGTCATCATAGACAAATGTTCTACAAAAGATCTTTCAGAAATTATGATCTTTAATTCTAGGCTTTGCAGAATGTTGAACACCTACCCTTCTTAGTCTTTAAATTAGTTGGAAAATTCATGTAAGAGCTCAAAGAAAGACTGAAATTTACTGTCCATTTTGCTGCTGATAAAGCTGGTACCTGCTACTAAAGTGGGTGCCTCCTGTTACTTCATTTTCCAGCATTCATTTGTAGAGACTACAATGGTGGAGAGAGTTGGATGGGTGGGGCAGGTATGCACTCAGAAGCATGTAGTATATGTTGTCCTCCAAACCCTGTGATGTGTCTCTCAACCAGTAAGAATCAGAGAGCCACATATGAAAAGTGGCTTAGTGTTTCTATCCCATCCAGTAGAGTGTTAGATTTTCACCATCTTACCAATGAGAGATGTTGGTGGAAGTTCTTGCTTTACTTTATGAGAAAGTCCTGAAGGGTGCTAAAGAGAGAAAGGAAGAAAACAATTCTTGTATTCTCCATAAGGAGCCCTGGTGGCACTGTTGGTTAGGCATTGGGCTGCTAACTACAAGATCAGCAGTTCAAATCCATCGGCTGCTCCTCAGGAGAAAGATGAGGCTGTCTGCTTCCATAAGGAATTAGTCTCAGAATCCCTTTATATGGTTGCTGTGAGTCAGAATCAACTCAGTGGCAATGAATTTGCTTTGCTGTTGGTTTTTGTTCTCTATGTGATTTTAAACTTATAACATTCTCCTCAAGTCCTCTGCTTATCCCGTTCATCCTTAGTTTCAGTGGTGATTTTGCAGAGAAAATAGTGACCAAAAATGAAAACACTAATTTTCTGCCTTCTAACCTTTAAACTTACGTGTATTCACAACCATCTTCTCTCCTTATCTCTGTGTCCACTGAAGTGTGGTATCCTTCACCAAGGCTGTGTTCCTCACCTGTACTCTCTCCTCCTTAAGGTTACTCTTCTGATTCATCTGTTTCCTGAATCATCACTCTCTCTCTCACTATTTTTTATTTTTCTAATCAACATGAAAGTATAGAAAAACAGCAATAACAAAAATACTGCATCTGTTGCCCTATTTCTCTCCTTTTTCTTCATGACCAAGCTTTTTGGAAAAGTACTCTATGCTTGCAATCTCTGCTTTTTCCTCTATAATTAATTCCTCAGCTCTCTAAAATCTGGCTTTCATCCCACTCCTCTATTGAAATAAATATGGCAGAGGTCAACCAGACACCTAATTTCCATCTCTTTCACGATTCCTCCATGTCTTTTTTTTTTTTTTTTGGGGGGGTTGAATTTTTTTTTTTTTTTTTTTTTTTTTTTTTTTTAGTTTTTTATTGGGAATTGGGTGATAGTTTACATGGGAGAACATCATCTTTCATTCATCCTATTGTATTTCATTTCATTGCAATGATTACAGTCCCCTCCATGCATCATCAAACAACCAAAGAGTACACCTTGCCAGCCTGTTCCCCAGCCATCAGCACACAGCCCCTCTCCCTTCCTGATTCCAGAATCCCCAGCAGCTCCATCTCTCCATATCATCGTCTCTGCCTCCATCTCTAGTGTCACTGTTTCTCTGGATAGGGTCTCGCGCTCCGCTCTTCTCCCTTGATGATCTCAGGGTCCTTCGTTCCTGGACTGCAAGATCAACCACTCTCCTCCTTTTGTTACAAAATGTCTACCTTTACATTTGCAACCCTCACAATCAGTCCTGATAGCAATTATTCACTGTTGAACCACAAGAGTCTTATTCACATCTCCTTTCACCAGCCCCATTCAGACAGGTTGGAAACCACTTAGTGGAGATTCTACCTTTCCCTGTACCTTCTGGAACTAGGCTCCCTCTTAAAAGCTTGTAAGCTAGTCACTTTGTGCCTTTGTAGGCTCCCCCTCTGTTTTTGGTAGCCAATGTCTAAGTTGCCCATCCCTGTCGACCCTGTGTACTGAGACGGTGGGAATGATCCGTGCTGTAAAGATTCACTCCCTCTTTTGAGCTACTACATCCATAAGTATAGGTCAAATTCATCAAACTATAGATTAACTCTGTTTTTCCCTCTTCCTTCTTCCTGTAGTTGAGTTCTGATCATTCAACCATTGAAACCAGGTTAAGTAGGTACTGTCTGCAAGTATGGGTGTTTTCTCCCCTCACTTCATATCAGCTGGATTCTTCACGCTCCGCTGTAGTCCTCTGTGGCCATGTCCCTGTCCCTGGGCCCAGGAATCCCCAGGTCTCAACCCAGGTTGACAGGAGTCTATTGAACGTGGTCGGACTCAGCACACAACTTCATTGCTGTTTTTCCCCCACTTCCTCTTATTGGTAGACCAACGTGGTCACCAGCAAGACTACATGCCTACTCATGTATTCCCCTTGAATCTCAGTCTTGGAAGGGGTTTGCCCTGATGGGACCTGACCACTTGCCTCAGTGGCTCCCCAGTGAACAACTTGTGTGTTCTTAAAGCTCCTTCTCTTTTAAGAGTTTATCCATCTTTGCCCTCCTCTCAACACTGAAGTTCTCCAGAGGTTGCTCCTGGTTTTGTTCTCTTCTCCCTCTGTACATCTTTCTCTCTGGAGGATCCTATCTCCTGTACTTTAACTATCATTTAAAATATTGATGATTCCCAAATCTTTACATTTAACTCAATCCTATTTACTGCAAGGATTTACTCTATTGTCTACTCCATTTTCTTAATAAGGCAAAGTTTCTTGGAGGAAAAAAAAGTGTCATTTTTGTTTTTTATCTTTACTTTCTCATTGCTAATTAATTCTTCAACTCTTTGGATTAGCTTTTTTTAAAGATAATTTTTTTAAATGTGAATTAACTCAAGTGAGCTCCTATCTGATTTTTCTGCTCCCACTCTGATCACCTTCAAGTTCATCCTCCCCGGTGCTGTCAAAATGGCCTTTCTAAAATAAAGATAAGTGTTTTGCCTCTCACCTCAAAAATTGTTCAATAACGCCTCATATCTTGAGATTAAATTTCAAATATTGAGAATGGTATTTCGTTTCATCATTTTATCTCTGAACTATTTTCCAGCTACGTCTGTTGTTGCTTTCTGTTAGCTTCAACAATTCTAGGTGACTTGCACTGTCCTTAAAGATTTGTTCATGCCAGTGTCATTCGCACATGTGATTCTTTTGTTTGGAATGTCTGCCTTTCCCTCTAACCTTACTTGCTATCCCCTCTTATTTTCTGTATGTACATTTGTCTTTATTTATGTTGTGCTTAAGTAGTAAGTTAAAGCTATAAAGCTATTGTCATCAAACTAATCTTGTAAGGTAACTGATGTTTAAAATCCTACTACAAGAAAATGTAAGCCGTATTTCTTCCTAGTTTCCTCAAATTATGCCCTATATTCCATAAACCAGAGGAAGAAAGCAAGGCATTTTAGGTATTTAAATTTTATATCCCTATTTGTCCTGCTTCTTACTGTTGTTATATGCTACAACAAAACATGTACTAGCTTAGTAATTTCTACAGGTGCAATTTAATGACATTGATAACATTCTTTTACTACCATTTCCACCTTCCTTTTCTGAGTTGGTCCTCCCTCATTAACATAAGTTCACTGCATCCTAAGGTTTCTGTCTAATCTTTGAGTTGCTGTTAGCAATTTGATAGTTGCTACTATCAGTCTGATCATATAGAGTTGGTTCTTAAAAGAGCATTAATGCTCAAGGTAGACTTTTGTACTAGGTAAGCTATTATTTGAATTTCAGAAGACTTCAAGGGGATATTTTAGTTTAAGGTTTAAAAATGATCCCAGGTATTTTAGATATATCTAGTATTATATAACAGAATAAAAATTGAAATATATCAACAAACTGATGCAGCACTGGGGATGCTCACTCATCTATGAAAAGAAATTTGGAAGACAACTACCTGGCCAACAGATTAAATGAAATCCATATATGTGCCCTTTCCAAAGAACGGTGACACAGTACAATGCAGAAATTATCAGACAATGTCATTAATATGACAGACAAGTAAAATTTTACTGAAGATAATTCAAAAATGACTGCAGCGATACTTTGACTAGGAGCTGCCAGAAATTCAAGTTGGATTCACAAGAGGATGTGAAATGAGGAATATCATTGCAGATATCAGATAGAACTAGGCTGAAAGCAGAGAAAATCAGAAAAATATTTACTGTGCTTTATAAACTATGCAAAGGCATTTGACTGTGTGGATCATAACAAACTATGGACAACATTGTAAATAATGGGTATTCCAGAACACATAATTGTGCTCTTGAGGAACCTTTGTGTACATAGATCAAGAAGGAGTCATCACACAGTGCGCAAGCCTTTAAAATCAGGGAAGATGTGCACCAAGGCTGTTTACTTTCACCCTACTTACTCAATCTGTCCGCAGAATACATAGTCTGAGAACCTGGATTATATGAAGAATAACATGACATCAGGAATGGAGGAAGACTCATAAGCAACCTGCAGTAGGCAGATGATACAACCTTACTTGCTGGATGTGAGGAAGTCTTAAAATACTGCTTAAAATCAAAGACCACATTTGTCGGTTTGAATTGCACCTCATTGTAAAGAAAACATAAAGTCTTTCAACTGACCAGTAAATCGCATCATTAAAAACAGAGAAAAGAGTGAAGTTGTCAAAGACTTAGTTTTGCTTGGATTCATAGTCAACACTTACGGAAGCAGCAGTCAAGAAATTGCATTGTGTTGCATTGTGCACATTTGTTGTCAAAGAATTCTTTAAAGTGTTAAAGAGCAAAGATATCAGTATGGTATTTGCAGTTATCTCATATGCTTGTGAAAGTTGGACAGTGAATAAGGAAGATTGGTGAAAAATCAATGTATTTTAATTATGGTGTTGGAAAAGAATATTAAAAGTACCATAGACAGAGAACAAATAAATACATTTTGGAAGAGTACAGTCATAATGCTCCTTAGAAGCCAAGTTGTGAAGAGATCATCTCTCGTAGTTTGGACATATTATCAGGAGGGAGCAGTTCCTGGAGAAGGACATTATACTTGATAAAGTGGAGGGTCAGTGATAAAGAGGAAGACCCCCCAACCAGATGAATTGATAATAGTGGGAGCAGCAGTGGGCTCTCAAGCATAACAATAATTGTGAGGATGGCGCAGGACTAGGCAGTGTCTTACTCTGATGTGCATAAGAGCTTTGTGTGTTAGAACCAATGTGACAGCACCTAACAATAACAACAACAATGAGGGCTATCACTGCTGTCGCCAGATGGATCTTGGCTGAAAGCAAAGAATTACTAGAAAGATGTTTGCCTGTACTCTATTGACTATGCAGAGGTTTTCAATTATGTGGATCATGACAAGCTATGGACAACATTGCAAAGTATGAGTATTCCAGAACATTTAATTGTGCTCATGAGGAACCTGTACATAGACCAAGAGGCATTTGTGCCAACAAAACAACGGAACATAGAATGGTTTAAAATTAGGAAAGGTGTGTGCCAGAGGTATATTCTTTCACCATATTTATTCAGTCTATATGCTGAACAAATAATCCGAGAAGATGGATTATGTGAAGAATAATCTGGCATCATGATTGAAGAAAGACTCATTAACAACCTGCAATAAGCAGATGATACAACCTTGCTTGCTATAAGTGAAGAGGACTTAAATTACTTACTGATATAGATCAAAGACCACAGCCTCAGTATGGGTTGTACCTCCATGTAAAGAAAACAAAAATCCTCACCACTGGAACAATAAACAACATCTATATGAATGGTGAAAAGATTGAAGTTGTCAAAGACTTCATTTTGCTCAGAGCAACCACCAACACTCATGGAAGCAGCAGTCAAGAAATCAAATGATGTATTACATTGGGCAAATTTGCTGCACAAGACCTCTTTAAAGTGTTTAAGGAGCCAAGATGTCAGTTTGAGAATTATGGTACCTGACCCAAGCCATGGTATTTTCAGTAACCTCACATGCGCGTAAAGTTGGACAATGAATAATGAAGACTGTAGAAGAATTGATGCATTTGAGTTATGATGTTAAAAGAAAATATTGAAAGTATCATGGACTGCCAAAAGAACAAGCAATCTATGTTGGAAGAAGTAAGCCAGAGTGCGCCCTGGAAGCTAGGATGGCCAGACTTCGTCTCTTATACTTCGGACATGTTTTCAGCAGGGACCAGTCTCTGGAGAAGGATATCATGTTTGGTAAAGTGGAGGTTCAGAGAAAGAGGAAGACCCCCATCGAGATGGATGATCACAGTGGCAAAATCATGGGCTCAGACACAGCAAGGATTGTGAGATTGTCCCAGGACTGGGCAGTGCTTCCTTCTGTTGTTTATAGGTTTGCTAGGAGTCAGTACTGACTAAATGGTGCCTAACAACAACAACAGCAGCAGCAGCAAGCTATAGCAAAGATATCACAAGTGGATGGTTCTAACAACCAGAAATTAACTACATCACAGTTTAGAAGGCTATAAATTCCAAATTCAGAGCCTTCAACTCTAATAGAAGGCTTTCACTTTGTCATCTCTGTAGAAAGACCCTTGTGTCCTTTCAGCCTCTGTAGGTCCAGGATTCCTTGGAGATCTCCGTGTGTCTTGGCATTAGTCTTCCTCTAGCTCTAGGGGCTTCACAGTGCAGGGGACCACAAGTTCAAAGATGTGTTCCACTCCTGGCTCATCTTTCTTGGTGGCAGTGGGTCACTCTATCTCTTCTCACTTCCCTCTCCTTTTATATCTCAAAAGAGATTGACTCAAGATACAACCTAATCCTGTAGATTGCATCTGGCCTCATTAACATCATAGAAGTGAGAATTTACAACACATAGGATACTTACATTAGTTTAAGACTTATCACAGCAGATCACATCATGGGGTGATTGTATCATGTTAGATCTCATCATGGTGGTGATAACTACATCTTAACTGCTAAACCAGTGACAATCTTTACCAAGCCAAATTCACAACGAAATCTTAGCTATCATTCAGGACAGTTGTTTCAGGGGTGTACCCAACCTTCATGGTACAAGGAAGTCAGGAGTCCATGAAGATTTGAAATTCTGCCCTGAATTTTTCTCCTTTTGATTTACTCCCTTAGGATTCTTCCATAGAATCTTTGATCAAAATGCTCCTTAATGGTAACTAAGCACCGTCCAGTTCTGGTTTCATGGCAAAGGAGGCAGTTATCACGGAGGCAATTAGCGTTGTTGAGTTGGTTCTGATCCGTAACAACCCTGTATAGGGCTTCCAAGGAATGGCTGGTGAGCTTGAACCACTGACCTAGAAGTTCATACTGACTTTGCAGTCCAGCGCATTAATCCACAATGCCACACCAAGATTCCTACATTCTATAACCTACTCTTATTCCTGACTCTTCTTCTTCTGGTACCCCACGTGAATTGTTGTTGTTAAGTGCCGTTGAGTCAGTTTTTTGACCCATAGCGACCCTGTACAGGGTTTCCAAGGGTGTAAATCTTTACGGGAGTAGAAAGCCTCATCTTTCTCCCGCGGAGCGGCTGGTAGTTTCGAACCGCTGACCTTAAGGTTCACAGCCCGATTCGTAACCACTACGCTACCAGAGCTCCTTACCCCACGTGAATAGAGACCAATTATTGTAACCTGGATGCCACAGTTTTGAAAAAATATGATTAAAATAATGAGCAGGTGGAAGAAAGCTACAATTATCAAGCAACACAATAGTTTAATTATTGCAATGAAAGAGTATTGATAATTAGAAAATCAAAATCAGTGTAATGTGCTTATATTAGCTTTACTTAAGTTCAGGAAAGGCACAAAGTCTTTTCAATGATATAAAACTGCGTGTGCAGCAAGTGAAGGTGATTGTGATGAAGAATTTGTTGTGAGTAGGGAGTTGGCTCAGTCTTTTTACCTGGAGATTTACATAATATTAAAGTGCAAGGTGAAGCAGTGAATGTAGTTGTAACTGCTTTGAGTGATTTTCATGAAATGTTGAAAAAATTATGTAAAAGCTTATTTGCTAGATCAAATATTTAATGTAGACAAGATTGGTTTATTTTGGAAAAACATGCCTGAAAGGACCTACATTTTCAAAGAGGAAAATTTGCTCCAGGGCATCAGGCATCAAAGGATAAGCTAGTATTATTGTTTGGGGATAACATATCCAGGGATTTCAAGTTTTAGTCTTTGCTTATATGTTGTTGTTAAGTGCTGTCAAGTTGTTTCCCACTCATAGTAACCCTGTACAGGGTTTCCGAGGAGAGGCTGGTGGGTTTGAACTGCTGACCTGTGGTTTGCAGTCCAGTGCTGATCCTACAGCACCACACCCTAAATCCAAGGGCACTTGACTGGATTTTTAAGGCCTTTGTTTCCGTTATTTGGCAGACAAAAGCAAAGACTGGGTTACAATTACCATCATTGAAGACAAGTCCTTGAACCATTTTGTATATTTGAACATTATTGGCTGACCAGGAAAATTCCTCTCAGGATGCTCCTAGTGTTTGACAACACTCCAGCTGTCCAAATACTTTATATGATCTTCACCCCAATATAAGGGCCATATGTTTTATTCTGCATCCCCAATGGATCAGGGAGTCATGGCCTCCTTTAAGGCCTGTTATTTATGGCAGATTTTCCCACAAGTGTTCAGGGCTATCCAAGATGATGAGAGAAGCTTACAGGAATTCTGGAAGAATTATAACAATAATTCAAAAATATAACAAAATATCAAAAATATTGCTGAGTGTTGGGATGAAGTAAAGCAGACAAATATGAAAGGAATGTGGAACAAATTGTGTCCCCAGTTTACATATACTTCTCAAAGTTTTGCAGCTGATGACCTCTGCAAAGCCAGGCAAAAGATATAGTTGATGTTGGTAACCAGTTGCAGTCAAACTTCAGTGAAAACGATAAAGTAGAGTTAACTTGATTCCCAATGCCAAAAACTAACCGATAAAGGCCTTATGGAACTACTATAACAGATGATAGCATTTGAGGACAAAAATTGGGACCTAAAAACTGGAGAACCAAAGAGTTTTTTTAATGAGTTAGTTGCCAACTCTTTGAAGGAGGGATAACAAAGTTAGAGGTGGTTATGGTGGTTATATACTACCAAGTCGGTTCTGACTCACAGCGACCCTATGTAGGGTGGTTACAACTTTAAATTTACAGGAGCAGAAAGTCTCATCTTTCTCTCTAAGAGTGACTGGTAGATTTGAATTATTGACCTTAGAGTTAGCTTGTAATCCTCTCTGCTACCTGGGCTCCTAAAGTTAGAGAAGCAAGAGCCTAATACAAAGAAGTTCACTAAAGTTTACCATGTAATTACTGAGGGCTTTAGCTGCTGCAAGACCATCTATGATGAGGAAAAGAAAAACTTTGACTAAACCTCCCTTGATGAGTACTTGAAGAAACTGACTCCAGTAGTAATCTTCACCCTAACCCCCGTCATCACCTGTCCTGCCTGGCATCAAAATCAAACCCTGACTCTTTAACACTAATTCCATACTTTTTCAATACCAGACCATCTCTACATCACCTTTTGTGTCTTCCTATTATTGTTATCATAATGTTCCCACAAGGAGGCCTGGTAACATATTCATTATATGTTGGGCTGCTAACCAAAAGGTCAGCAGTTTGAATCTACTAGTCTGTTGCAGACCGTGTAAGACTGGTCAGAGGTTCGAGGTCCTCTAGGGCCGAGTGTAACAAATGAGGCCACTGGCAGTTAATGGCAAATTGCTTTCATCTTAATGTTCAGTTATATATATTAAATTAATACATGGAGCCTTTGAGAATCCACAGATAAATGTGATATTTTCCTAAAGCCTAAGACTAAAGGTTGCAAGGTCAAGCCTTTCTCCAAAAGGATTAACTAAAAATATCTTAGCTACTTCTCGGTTCTTTGTTCTATAGACAAAGAACCCATCCTCCCTAATCTCTTTTCCAGGTGCAGCCCATTCACCTGGGCGTCTCCTGCAGAACTCTCACTTTCCCCCAACTGACCTCAGGGCTATAGATATGTTAATTGGGCCTGAGAATCCAAGTTGCTGGCCTGGGATTCAAACCAGCGAAGTATGATGTAAAGTTATCTGAATGTCTGGAAAAGTACTGATGTTAGCTGTACCTTGCCTAAGTCCCTCCCAGCTATGTGTGAAGCTCCTCCCCTAAATAAAGCAGAGCCCTGGGCCTCCTCAGGTGTGCATTACGGGTTGGAAGGCGTGCAGTAAAGATTGCAGGGCAGTGAGTTGCTGCCTGCAGAGGCCATGATGCCTGTAGTCCCAAGCCTGCCCACCAGTGATGTATCCACCCTGGCTTTGGGGTGCCTCATTGTCTCCCTTCTTCTGTTTGTCTGTGTATTCTTTCGCTATCCCTATCGCCGCTGGATCTCCCCTCCTCATGAACAACACAATTATGTCGAGGCAAGACCCCGACACTAGTCTTTCCTCAGGAGAAAGAAAATCTGCTCCTGTAAAGATTGATAGCCTCAGAAATCCTATACAGGTTCACTGTGAGCTAGAATCAACTCAATGGCATACTACCAGCACCATCACCAATGTTACTGCATAAATGCCTGTCAGTATGCAAGACATCAGTGGGATGAAAGTGTTAACCTTTAATTATGATCTTATATTATTATTATTATTATTATAAAGTGCTTTTAAGATCTATTTCTTTGCTGGTTTTTTCCTTTACAATGTTGTATATATCTACCTATACATACACATACAGGTTGTCTAGCTTCAGTACAATGCCATATGAGGTTACTTTTATCATTACTGTATTACTATTATTGTGTACTGTTTTGTTAGGTTTAAGATGTTTATTTTGTTTGCAAGTGTTGGTTTATTTGCATTGTTGTGGAAGGTGCTGCTGAGTCAGTTCTGACTCATAACAACTCAATGTACAACCTAACAAAACACTGCCTGCTCTGCCACCATCCTGGGTTTGAGTCCATTGTTGAAGTCACCACGTCAGCCTAACTTGTTGAGAGTCTTTTTGCCTTTTCGTTGACCCCTTTACTTTACCAAGCATATGCTTTATATAAAGACAAACACTTTATTAATTGACCTTAAGTAAAGATTGTATGTAACTGTTCCAGTTTACCTACAATTTTGTCATAAAGACAGATTTAGGAGAGGATCCTATTCATAATCTGGGAACTGCCTGTGTCAAGCAAGAATACCTTATTACTAGCTTTATTCTTGTTTACCACCACCCATCTGTCAATTTGTCATGTTGTTGGTGACTTGTGTGTTGCTTAGATGCAGGAAACGATTCCACTAGTATTTTAACTATCAGCAAGGTCATCCATGGTGGACAGGTTTCAGTGGAACATCAAAACAGACAGACGAAGAAGGACATGATACTCTACTTTTGGAAAAAAATGGATACTGAAAACTTTATGAATAGCAGTAGAACATTGTCATGTATAGTGCTAGAAGATGAGCCCTTCAAATTGAAAGACCTGCCTCCTCAAAGTGGAATCTACCTTCATGATATGGATGGAGTAAAGCTTTCAGGACCTTCATTTGCTATTGTGGCCCAAGTGGTCAAAATTAGGAGAAACCATTACAAACACCCATTAGTCATTAGAATGTTGAATGTATGAAGTTTGAGTCTAGGAAAATCAGAATTTGTCAAAAGTGAAGTGGAACTCATAAAGTTTGATAATCTAAGCTCTCACGAGCAGAGATGGACTGATACTGACCATTTTGAATTAGTGGTGGCGGTTATGTGTCGTGGAGTCGATTCCAACTCATAGCGACCCTTGTACAGGGTTTCCAAGGATGTAAATCTTTACAGGAGCAGAAAGTCATTTTTCTCCCATGGAACAGCTGGTGCTTTTGAACTGCTGACCTGAAGGTTCACAGCCCAATTCATAACCACTACGCTATCAGAGCTCCTTATTGGGTAGTCATATTATCTACTATGTTAGGAATGAAAAATTGAGAGGAAGGGCATAGCTAGCATTCATTATCAGTTAGAACATTTCAAGAGTTATCTTGAAGTACAGTGCTATCTATCAGTGATAGAATATTATCCATATGCCTACAACAAAAACAAGAGAATACAACTGCACCAACCATGAATACCAAAGATGAGGAAAAGGAAGATGATTTTTTATGTTAACTCCTGAAGTCTGAAATTGATCAAGTATATAATCAAGGGCATTGATAATTACTGGTAATTGGAACACTAAATTTAAAAACAAAGAAGCAGCATTGTTAGTTGGAAAATAGACTTTGAGGTAGATATAACGGAAGAGATTACATGATAGAATTTTGCAAAGCCCTGGTGTGGTGCTGTGGGTTAATGTGCCAGACTCTAAAGCCATTTGAACTGCAAGGTTGGCAATTCAAGCTTACCAGCTGTTCCTGGGAAACCCTATACAGGGTTGCTATGGGTTGAAAACCAATTGACGGCACTTACCAACAACAGCAACTTATTTGCTACAGATAACTTTTTAAACAACGTCAATGGGGGAAGTATATACTTGGATTATACTGGATGGAACACAAAGGAATCAAAATGTCTACATCTGTGGAAAGAGACAATGAAAAACACTCATCTTCATACAGAACAAGGTCAGAGGCGAAACGCTGAATAGAGCCATCCATTTCTAATATCCATGTTCAAATTGACGCTGACAGGTATTAAGTTCACAAGAGCCTTGAGCATAACCTTGAGCATATTCCACCTGAGGTTAGAGACCATTTCAAAAATAGATTGATGCGTTGAGCATGGATGATTGAAGACAAGATGAATTGGGGTTTATACCAAGGGCATCATCCATGAAGAAACATAAAGGTCAATAAAAAGACAGAAAGAAAGGTAAGACCCAAATGGATATTAGAAGATACGGTAACACTGGCTTTTGAATGCAGAATGGTGGTGTTAATGTGCTGTGAAGTTGGCTTCAACTCATAGAGACCCTGTATAGATTTTCTGAGGCTGTAAATCTTTAGAGAAGCTGAAAACCTCATCTTCCACCCATGAAGCTCCTGGGGAGATTTGAATTTCTGAACTTGCTGTTAGTAGCCCTGTTCGTAATCCAATATGCTACCAGAGCCACTTAAACATAGAGTAGTTAAAACAAATGAAATAAATGGTGAAATAAAAGAATTGAACAGATTTCAAAGAGTGGCTGGAGAAGACAAAGTATAATGAAACATGCAGACTTGGAGTTAGAGAACCAAAAAGGAGGAACACACTCGACATCTCTTAAGTTGAAAGAACTGAAGAAAAAAATTAACACCTTGAGTTATAATACTGAAAGATTCCATAGACAAACTATTGAATGTTTCAGAAGCATAAAAAAACTGGAAAGAATACAGAAACACTACCCAAAGATTGGTTGACATCAAGCCATTTCAGAAGGTAGCAATAATCAAGACTTAATTATATTGAAGGAATAAGTCCTAGCTGCACTGAAAGCAGTAGCACAAGCTAAGGCTCCAGGAATTGATAGAATATTAATTGAAATGCTTCAACAAATGCATACAGAACTATTGTATATTCCAAGAAATCTGGATGTGATCCAACAGAATGTAGACATTGTTAAACAATATCATTTACATAACACACAACTACAATTTTACTGAAGATATTTTTTAAATGGTTTCAGAAGTATATAGAAAGGGAACTGCTAGCAGTTCAAGCTGAATTATAAGACTATGTAGAAAAAGAGATATTACTGCTGAAATCAGATAGATCTTGGCTGAAAGCTGAGAACACCAGAAACATGTTTACCTGTGTATTACTGACTCTGGAAAAGCATTTGATTATGTGGATATCAAAACAAATTATGGATAACATTTCTAAGAATGGAATTTCTAAAACATTTGATTGTGCTCATGTAGACTATGTACATAGACCAAGAGACAGTACTTTTAGAAAAGAACAAGAGGATATTGTGTGGTTTAAAATAAGGGAAGATATGTTTCAGGGTTATATCCTTCCACCATAGTTATTTAATGTGTATGTTCAGCAAATAATCTGAGAAGCTGGACTATATGGAAAAGGCATCAGGTTTGGAGAAAGACTAACTAGCAGCCTTTAATAGATATGTAGATGCCACAACCTTGTTTGCTTAAGGCCAAGAGGGTGTGACGCACTTATTGATGAAGATCAAAGAGTATAGCTTACAGTATAGAAGAAACATAAAGAAAACAAAAATCTTCGCAGTTGGGCCAGTAAGCCAGATCTTGGTAAACTGAGAAAAGATCGAAGTAGTCAAGGAGTTAATTCTGCTTGTATCCACAATCAAAAACCTATGAAAGCAGCAATCAAATAACAAAATGATGTATTGAGCAAACTGCTACAAAATGATCTATTACAAATGTTAAAAAATGATTTTAACACAATGGTTACAGTGTTAAAAAAGCAAAGCTGTCACTTTGAAGACTAATGTGTACCTGATCTAAGCTATTGGCTTGGTGTATATCATGCTTGGTGATGTAGAAGCTAAGCACAAGAGGAAGACTCTCAACGAAATTGACTGACAAAGTGGCAGCAACAATGGACTCAAACATAGAATCAACTGTGCGGTTGGCATTGTTACATTTTGTTGTAGATAAGATCGCTGTGAGTCAGAACCGACTCAACAGAACCTAAAACCAAAAAATACTTATCCATGCGTTTCCCTTTATTTCCCTTTATCAGGTATTTTCTAGTAGGCATTTCCTTTCCATCTATGGTTGTGTGTGTTGAGTCAGTTCCCACTCCTAACAACCCTGAGGAGGGTTTCTGAGGGTGCTGTTAAATCTTTATGGGAGGGGAGCAGAAAGACTCATCTTTCTCCAGCAGAACAACTGGTAGATTCAAACTGCTGACCTTGCAGTTAGCAGCTCAGCTAGCAGGGCTCCTTTTTGAACAGATGTAAGGAGTAGTTACTTAGAGGAAGATGGCAGGTACTTAGAGAAAGGTGGAAGAGCAAATGTCAAGGCCTTGAAAGAAGTGTCCTGGTCCTGTGAGTACATGTGAGTCACCCAAAGAGCTCCTTTTATTGACTGCCATTAATAGTTCTTGTATTGCTGGTCTGGTGATTCTGAACTCGCAGCTTCTATTTGTCTAGGAATGTTTTAATTTTACCCTCATTCTTTAAGGATAGTTTTGTTGAATGTAGTAATCTTGGTTGATGGTGTTTTCTTCTAGCACTTTAAACATAGAATTCTATAACCTTCTGAACTTCAATGTTTCTGGGGAAAAGCTGGCATTTAATCTTATTGATGATCCTTTATATGTGGTTTTGTAAGTGCTTCTTACTGCTTACAGGATTCTTTTTTTATCTGTAAATTTTGAGAGTTTAACTGTAGTGTGTCTTGGTCTCTTGGAGTTAATCCTACTTGAGTTTCTTTGAGCTTCTTTAATTTATAGATTCATGTCCTTCATTTAAGGAATTTTCTATCATTTTTTCAAATATTCTTTCTGCCCCTTTGTTTCATCTTCTGGAATTTTTCTGAGATGTGTATTAGGTCTCGTATTGTTGTCCCAGGTAGTCCTGGTGGCATCATGGGTTATATGTTAGGATGCTAACTGTAAGGTCAGTAGTTCAAATCTGCCAGCCACTCTGCAGAAGAAAGATGAGGCTTTCTGCTCCTGGAAAGAATTATAGCCTCAGAAACCCTGCACAGGGTCTTTCTGAGTCAGAAGCCATGCAACGGCATTTAACAACAACAACATTGTTGTCACATAATCCTATCAAACTGTACTCAGCATTCTTAAGCCTCTGTTCTTGTTGTTCTTCAATGTCTGTGACTTAAACTATCTTGGTGTGGCACAGCAGGATGAGAAATGGACTGCTAACCTCAAGGTCCGTGGTTCAAACCCACCACTCACTCCTCAGAAACCATATACAGGGATACTATGAACTGGAACTGACTCAATGACATTTAACCAGCCACCACTTTCTAATTCACTGATTCTTCCTTCTGCCTGATTATATCTGTTCTTACATTGTTTCTCACTTCAACTTACTGTTCCTTTCCATTGTAAAATCTATTTTTTTAAGTCATTTTATTTTACATTGTTTTACCTACTTTGTTAACTCTTTGTTATTCTCTTAGCTTTTAAGTTATATTTGATCATATATTATTATATTCTTACTTTTTTTTTTCATTACCTGGTAATCTCTCTGTGTACGTTCACTCCATTTGTCATGTTCATTTGGATGGGACATAATTTCTCTGTCCTTGATGTGTTGTGGTGTTTTTTTTTGGTTGGGGCATTGTAATTTACTAGAGTGTTAACTTTCTCTGTCCGAGGCTCCACCCCCCAATATTTGGTAGTTTGCTTTCTGTAAGAAAATGGGCAGTTCATGGGCAGTTCCTACAGCCTTTGCTTACTATTTCTTCTCTCTCTTCTCTGTGATAGTTTCTTTTTCCTGTCTGGTTTAATTCAGGCCCAATCTCTTTAATTCCACCTGAACCTACTAGAGAAGAATATGCTGTGGTCAGTCTATCCACTCAGGTAAAATACCATGTACTGATCAGTCAGCCCACAAGGGGGCACAGTCACCCTTTTCTGGTTAATACTCCTGTCTGTCTATGTTTCTGTCATCACATTTTCCATCAAAAAACCCACACACAGCAAGCCCCCTTCAGGGCTGGGTGTTACCCTCTGATTTTGCCTGAGGTTTTCTTCTCAGTTCTGTGAGTGCTGCTTATTTCTTAGCTGGCATAGAGGAAGCACAGGCTGATTTTCCGCCACTTCAGGATGAGGAGGGACATCCCAGAAATGTGTCTTGTTGGTTTAAGAGCCACAGTGGCCTTGTAGTGGTTGGGGGAGCAGTCTCCACTTAGGTGACTCACCTCCTGGTTCTACTGTAGGGAATCTTTTGTAGGAGTTCCTATCAGTTCATCAAGCAACAGTTACCAGTTGGGGAAGGAGTAGTCACATTTCAAATAAACCCCAGGGAGGTCTACTTTGTTGGTAACAATGCCTGCCTCATAGTATGTTAGCTGGGGTTGTAGCCTCCACTCAAGATGCCTGCTTCCTAGAACATAGTAGCCTCAGTACCAACTGTAAAGTGAAGCAGACAGACCCAAACTGATTCCCCAGGGAAGTCTGCTCTGTTAGTTTCAGAGACCTGAGCTATGGAGTGCACAAAGGGGAACATAGAGTACTGACTATGGGAGTAAACTCTGCATGGGCTTTCTGTAGCAATTTGTTGTAGGACTGAAACCAATAGTTTCTGGATAGGGGAGGCTGTAGCACATTCTGAATAGATTTTAGGGCAGAAGCTTGGGGTTGTTATTCCTGTCTTTTTATACAGATAGAGCTGTGGTAGTTAGGGATGCAGGCCCTTCCTCTAGACAGTGTCATGTATGACTGGGGCAAGGGCAGGGGCAGTAGGAGAAGTGTTTTTACCATGGTTTTTTTTGTTGTTGTTGCTGTTGATTTGTTCTTACCTGTCTTCAGTTCCCTGCTACTGTTTCCTGATTCGGAGTCTCCATTTTCTTTTATTTCTTCATGTATTTTTTCTTTTATTGTGGAGGACAGTCAGATTGATGGTTTGATGACATCACCATTTCCCGAGAATTCTTTGCATTATTAAAGTGTTATTTTTGAAGATCCAGCTCATTCATTATCTTTTCACCAAAATTTTTTTGAAGGGTTTTGGTGAGTCCTTTCTGGTCTCTGCCTCTATTCCCTTCTCAGTGTTTCACATGACATCCTTTGTCTACTTCTGTCATGGTATTTATGATATATTGTGATTTATTTACTATTTATTTGCTTATGTAAGTGCCTCCTTTTTCTGGCCATTAGGTCCTTTAAAAAAGATCTATGTATTTTATCTTTTCACCCCTAGCACCTAATATAATGATGTACCCTGTCCCCAAAGCATTCTCTAAATACTTATTCAGGATTTAGATGTTTTAAAATTACCTGTATACTAAAGAAATCTGTACTCAGTTTTATTTGAATAGGTTTTTTTTTTTTTTCAAATATCTATCTTGATTTTCTTGAAGTTTTGCTTTAATATATCCACCCTCAACTTCTTTCAAGATTGGTATAATGAAAACTTTACAAATCAAAGTAATTCTAAATAGAGTTGAATATATATAAGAAGTTTATTAGTTGGCTCTTTGTATCATATAATTTCTTATCTAACCTGTGACATTTTGAGATCGAAAGAGGATGCTGTTAATACTTTTATTGGAATTGTTGTTGTTGTTAAGTGCTGTCGAGTTGGTTCTGCCCCTTAGCAACCCTGTATAGGCCCTACAGGAGTGGGTGATGAGCTTGAACTGACGATCTTGTAGTCAAACTGACTTTGAAATCCAGCACATTAACCTACAGTGCCGCACCAGGACTGCCTGAGGCAATTTGAAATGTATGGGCACTGTAAATATATTGTGCTATAAATATATACTTAAGACAGTATTTTCCTTTCCGGCTACGTGTGTCAAATGTCTTATTTGTAGAATCTTGATTTTTTCCCCCATAAACCATATAAATAAAAACCAGTGAAAAACATGAAATTTATACATGTCAAAATAACAAAGTACAAACTAGACTTCTAACCTGGGAGAGTACATTTCTTCTCAGATACATTTTTCACTGTTGTGTCGGGGCACTGGAGAACAAGTCAGGAACATTGTAGCTTTGTGAGCTGTTTGGCTTTCACTCCAAGGATATCTCTACTTTGGTATCTTTCTAGTGGGCTTCAGTTTTCAGCCACTTTTCTCTACCTCCTGTTTCCTAGTGCATCATCACACAGTCTGAGGCTATTTTCAAGAAGCACCAAGAGGAACATCTTGTTTTTTTGGACCATGGGTTAAGCAACTGTGCCATCTATCGGCTTCTTGGGAAACAACATTCTTGAATAGTTATCATATAGCTATCATACCATTCAATTGATTTCCCCCCGCCCTTGCTATAAAAAAAAAAAAAAAAAAAAAAAAGCTTTACAAAGAAAAAACCTGGCTTGGATGTACAAAATATAAGGAAATATTTTCCATTAAAAGATGTTACAGAAGAAATGCTCACTTTGTAGTCTGCTGGTTTCATAAATATCTGGCTCTGAATATATATAACTAAACAAGTGACTACAAAGTTCTGTAGCATGGCTTTCAAGACCCTGCAGGATCTTGCTCTTATTCCCACTTTCAGCTCTGAACTCATCTCCTCTCCATCCCCTTTGCTTTCACCGACTCCCGCTACACTGGCTTCCTTGTTCCTTCAACATCTCAAGGAGTCATGACTGTAGGGCCTTGGCACTTCTTTTCTTCAATGTTTGTAATGCTCTGCCTCCAGATATATGCATGGATAACATCTGTATTTGTTTCTTAGTGATGTTATGAAAGAACTACCACAAGAAAGTGACTTTAACAAACAGTAACTTTTTTTTTAGGAAGCTAGATGACCAAATTCAGGGCACCAGTTCTAGGGGAAAGTTCCTGTCAGCAGTGGGAGAAGGTCCTTGCTTCTTCTCAACTTCTGTTCCTAGATTCCTTGGCTATCTTCAGGCAGCTTTATATCTGTTTTCTGCATCTGTGCTTCCTTGTATCCTTAATCTGTACTATCATATTTGAAAAGTGATTGGTTTAAGACAAACCCTACATTGACAATGGCCTCATTAGCTTAACAAAGAAATCCCTATTCCCAAATAGATTATATATCCATAGGTATGATTCATTGCTTTGGTGTTGACTCTGACTCATAGGGACTCTATAGACCAGAGTGGAATTGCCCCTTGGGGTTTCCAAAGCTATAATCTTTAAGGAAGTAGTCTGTTAAACCATCCTGTGAAGTCGCTGATGGATTCCAATTGCTAATATTTTGGTTAACAACTGAGCACACTTAACCAGGCTTCCTTATTTAAGCACATATTTTTGGGAGACACAATTCAATTTATAACAATGCCCTTGCTTCCTTCTGGTATCTGTTCAAATTTCGTTTAATCATTCTTTCTCTGACTTTTCTCTCTACAGTTGCACAAGCATAAAGCAAACACATACATACTCATATGCATCACTTTCCATCTACTTACTAAGTTTCATTATTCCTTGGGGCACTTAGGACTTCATGGATTATACTCTTGTTTTTAAGTGTCAATGAGTCAGTTACGACTCATTGCAGCCATGTATAGTTTCCAAGAAATGGCTGGTGGATTGGCAGTGCTGTGTGTATCCTACAGTACCACAATACTATATATGTCTTTTATTGTTGTTTGACAATAAATGGACATTGAAAATGTAGGTTCAATGAGGGTAGGGAATTTGTTTATGCATTTATTACTCATTTTTCTACCTCTTAATTATTTAAAATAATAAATTAATCATATCTCATTGACTCAGCAACTGACAATCAGTTTGTCTGAAACCACATTCATAAGAATTTATAGGATGAAGGACATCAACTGTGAAACATCATCCATACAGAGGCCTTTCTTTTAGGTCTGGCATAGATGTACTGTGTGTTTTGCCTGTATAAAATGGTCTGCATTTCATGTACTCTAACAGCTGGCCAAAAAAACCCTGTGCTGTGCGTTGCAGATAGTAGATGCCTCATGTAATAGGCTATGGTACTCAGGTTTGTGAGAAATTCTCAAGATGGTCCATCTTCAGGAATAAAGGGAGCCCAAGATTGCTAGACCAGACATACGTTTTTGATTCACACCCAAGGATATATAAGCCGGGTGAATTGGGAGAAATGGGGAAAGAAATCTGTTCTAGGGAGAGGAACTTTAAATAAGAATACAGTCATTAAGACCATGGCTGCCATTTAGACTAGATTCTAGAATTGGAGGAGGACATTTTTGACACAGGGGGAATAAAACTGTTGGTGGGCCAGGTATGCAACATGTCTGCCCATGTCTACTGGGTTGGGTGACTGATTTTGCAAAATCAAATAAAGAAAACCTCACTCTTGGTAAAATCAGTATGGGTTTCGTGAGTGTCGGTATCGACATAGTTTCTCACAGGTTTCAAATCAGGCAGATTATTAAAGTTTGAAACTTTGCATTTATATTATAGGAAATTCAGGCATAGGGCTTGACTTTTAAGGATAGGAATCAGGCCTTTGAATCTTACAATTGATTAACAGATTCATAATCTTTTTTTTTTATATAGTTTTTTTGTTGTTTGTTTTAAGGTTTTTATTGTGGATTGAGTGAAAGTTTATAGAGCACATAATCAATTTCACATTCAACAATTCATAAAACTTGTTTCATTACAATGATTATAATCCCCTCCATATACCATCAGTTAAAAGTATTTCTCTCTATACACTTTAGATTTTTAAAAAACACACCAACAAAAAAACCCACTCAGGCATATGTAATAATTTACATCTCCAAAGGGCACATTCTGCAAGTCTGCTCCTGGCCACCAGTTCTTAGCCCTTCTCTTCTTAGTTGATGAATCTAGCATCCTCAGCTGCTCCCCCTATCCATGCCCCCATCTCTTTCTCCATCTCTGGCGCTGCTGCTTCTCTGGATAAGGTCCCGCATTCTATTTGTGCGTTCTTTTCTTGATGGTCCTATGGTCCTCTGTTTCTGGACTGTAAGATTAACCACTCCCC
>NW_006408618.1:695850-724266 GCF_000296735.1 Chrysochloris asiatica
TTTACTCTATTCGTGTCATCATGGTCAACTCTACTTTGAGGAGACAACTCTTCCCCAGTTACATTTTGAGTGCTTTCTAACCAGAGGGTCTCATCTTTTGTCATTATATCTGACAATGTCCTGGTGCTTTTCATCATGTTTCAATATTCAATAATCTGATGCTGACAGTGTTCTACTGCTATTCATAAGGTTTTCAGTAACTAAAGAAATAGTAGACTAGTTCTTCCTAGTTTGTCTTCATCTGGAAGGTCAGCTGGAACCTACCATGTGTTACCCTTCTGGTATTCAAAATACCCGTGGCATGATTGCCAGAATCACCACAACACACAAACTACCACAGTACGACAAACTGAAAGATGAGTGATGGAAGTCATAATTTCATGGAACTTCTCTGTTCATTGGCCTAATAATATTTTTAGTGCTTCTGTTCTACATTTTATCTTGTTGTAGTGCCTGGGTTCTTAAAAGCTTGTAAGTGACTATCCAAGGCTATATAATTAGTCTGTGTTTACCTGGAGCAACAAAGAAGAGTCAGGAATAGTGGGAGAATGTGGAATGTAATACTAAATGCTTCTATGAACAACTGCCTCCTTTGCATGAGTCCAGAAGAACTGGATGGTGCCTTTCTACGATTACTGAGCAGTTTGATCAAAGATTGGGTAGAAGAATTCTGATCAAAAGTGGTGAGATACAGAACCAAATTTCTAATTCTCATGGATCCAGACCCCTGAAACGATTGCCCTGAAATAATGTTTAAACTTAAAACAAAAACAAAAACAAAAACACAACCCTCATACCTTTTTAAAAGCTAAACAATAGTTTATCTTGTAAAAAAAAATGTCTGCCCTAAGCATTATGAGAGGGCTTCAAAAAGTTAATGGAACCATGGAATTTAAAGACAATGAAATGTTTCCAATTAACTTAAAACAACAACAACTTTCCCCACCCCACTAACTATTTAAAGTTAATTGGAAACTTCAAAATGTTAGTGGAAAATGTGTTACTTTAAGAACTGCCTATAAGTGATCAAATGTATAACAGCAACTCAAAAGATTAGCTTGGAACCTTAGGCAGGCAGTGGATTTATGTTAATTGGAGAAGAATAACTCAGAAAAGAACACTGAGAATTACTCAAAGAATATAATCAATGTCACTAAATTTTATGTGAAGAAACTTGAACTGGTGCATGTTTTGTTGTGTCTTGTTTTACCTCTGCAACAAAATTAACTTAAATAAACCAATCCTCCCGTAAAAGTCAGTAGATTTGGAGATTATCTTAATCTACTTATTGGCATAGCTCTTGTCATTTTAGCCTTCCTCTGAATTAATAATGTCCACGTATTGGCCTGGGTTACTTCATCTATCAAATATTTAATTGTTGAATAAATATTGAATGAGGGGACTTCAAAAGTTCATTGGAAAATTCCATTACCTTTTAGTTCCATTTTTCTATGAGCTTTTTGAAGTCCCTTCATATTGCCAGTATTTGGTGTTTTCAAAGTATTTTCTTCTGTAATGTAGTTTCTAAATATCCTTAAAGACATCCCTGTCCTTTATAAACCCCTACCACTTGTTAATTTGCCTGTCTGCAGTAGTGATTCTTTGTTTCTGAGGCTGTTGCAAATAACAAGGCATTCCTTAATAGCTCAGTATATATATATCGACCTTATGCACAGCAGAATGAAACACTGCCCAATCCTGGGCCAACTTCACTACAGTTGCAATGCTTGAGTCCATCAATGCTGCCACTTAGCAAAAACATCTCCTTGGGGTCTTCCTCTTTTTCTCTGACCCTCCACCTTACCAAACATGATATCCTTCTCCAGGGACTGGTCCCTCCTGAAAATATGTCCAAAGTATGAGAGTCGAAGTTTGGCCATCCTGGCCTCCAAGGGGCACTCTGGTTACACTTCTTCCAAAATGGATCTATTGGTTCTTTTGGCAGTCCATGGAACTTTCATTATTCTCCAACACCATAACTCAAAAGCATCAATTCTTCTACGGTCTTCCTTATTCACTGTCCAGCTTTTGCATGCATATGAGATTATTGAAAATGACATGGCGTGGGTCAGGCACACCTTATCCTCAAGCTGACAACTTTGCTCTTCAGTACTTTAAAAAGGTCTTGTGCAGCAGATTTGCCTAATGCAATATGTCATTTGATTTCTTGACTGCTGCTTCCTTGAGTGTTGATAGTGACAACTTCAATCTTTTCTCTGTTGGTAAGAATGTAGTTAATTGGTCCAGTGGTGAGGATTTTTATTTACATTGAGATGTAATCCATACCAAAGGCTGTGCTCTTTGATCTTCATCAGTAAATATTTTAAGTCCTCTATACTTTCAGCAAGCAGGGTTGTATCATCTGTATTTCACAGGTTGTTAATGAGTCTTCCTGCAATCCTGATGCCATGTTTTTCTTCATAGAACACAACTTCTTGGATTATTTGCCCAGCATACAGGTTGAACAAGTATGGTGAAAGAATACAACCTTGTCACATACCTTTCTTAATTTTTAACCATTCAGTGTTCCCATGTTTTGTTTGAACAACTGCCTTTTGATTCAGGTACAGATTCCTCTTGAGCACAATCACGTGTTCTGGAATATTCATACTTTGCAATATTGTCCATAGCTTGTCATGAGCCACACAATTGAAAGCCTTTGCGTAGTCAATAAAGCATAGGTAAACATCTTTCTGATTGTCTCTGCTTTCAGCATAGCTTTCAGAATCACAGCAACTCAGAAGCCACCACAGTACAGCAAACTGACATAGACGAGTGATGTCACTCCTTTAGGAGTTCATAATATTTCACTACTACCACTTCCCCTCCCCCAATTCTATCGAGTCATTGCTGTAAGCGCAATTTATTTCTCATTCATTTTCACCGTATACATTTTTGAATATTAACACTCAGATCTTTTTTTCTTACACAGCTGGCTAACTTCCCCCGACTCTGTGAAGAAACAGAAAGGATCATTGCGAACCACATTCGAGAGCGAGAAGGGAAGACAAAGGATCAGGTGAGAAAAAGCAGTGCCTGATAGGCTCGTGGTTCTTGTGGGAAGTGGAAGTTCTCTCTGATGATGTCAGCTTGTATCCTACAGTTGGCCTGCCCCTTTGTTGTTGTTGTCAGGTGCCATCGAGTCAAAACCGACTCATAGTGACCCCATGCACAGCAGAATGAAACAGTGTCCGATCCTGGGCCAACCTCACTACCGCTGCCACACTTGAGTCCATCAATGATGCCACCTGGCTGATCCATCTCGTTGAGGGTCTTCCTCTTTTTCTCTGACCCTCCACCCTACCCAGCATGACATCCTTCTCCAACGACTGTTTCCTCCGGACAATATGTCCAAAGTATGAGAGACGAAGCTTAGCCATCTTGGCCTCCAAGGAGCACTCTGGCTGTACTTCTTCCAGAACAGATCTATTGGTTCTTTTGGCAGTCCATGCCACTTTCAGTATTCTCTTCCAACACCACAACTCAAAGGCATCGATTCTTCTGCAATCTTCCTTATTCACTGTCCAGCTTTCGCATCCATATGAGGTTATTGAAAATACCATGGCTTGCGTCAGGCGTACCTTAGTCCTCAAGCTGACATCTCTGTTCTTCAATACTTTAAAAAGTTCCTGTGCAGCAGATTTGCCCAATGCAATACGTTGTCTGATCTCTTGACGGCTGCTTCCACGAGTGTTGATAGATGATCCAAGAAGAATGAAATCCTTGACAACTTCAATCTTTTCTCCATTGATAAGAATGTTGTTTATTGGTCCAGTGGTGAGGATTTTTGTTTTCTTTACATTGAGATGCAATCCATATCAAAGGCTGTGCTCTTTGATCTTCATAAGTAAATGTTTCAAGTCCTTTTCACTTTCAGCAAGCAAGGTTGTATCATTGGCATATCGCAGGTTATTAATGAGTCTTCCTCCAATCCTGACGCCACGTTTTTCTTCATAGAACCCA
Source organism: Chrysochloris asiatica (assembly GCF_000296735.1). Classification (NCBI taxonomy): domain Eukaryota; kingdom Metazoa; phylum Chordata; class Mammalia; order Afrosoricida; family Chrysochloridae; genus Chrysochloris; species Chrysochloris asiatica. Next base: position 699,814 of record NW_006408618.1, read on the forward strand.
GCTTCTCATATTATTTGCTCAGCATACACGTTGAATAAGTATGGTGAAAGAACACAACCTTGTCACACACCTTTCCCAATTTTAAAACATTCAGTGTTCCCATGTTCTGTTCAAACAACTGCTTCTTGGGCCTGCCCCTTAGTGGAAAAAAAAGTAACTGAGTACACAGCACAGTGTATTGTTGTTGTTAGGTGCTGTCAAGTTAGTTCTGACTCATGGCGATCTTTCACAGAACAGAACAAAACTGCCTGATCATGTGATGTCCTCACAGTCATTGTTAAGCTTGAACCTATTGCTCCCATCCCTGTGTCAATCCATCGCATTGGGGTCTTCCACTTTTCCAAGCATGAAACACCTCAAAAAAAGGTGTTTTAGTTTGGTACAATCTGCCATTGAGAGCTCTATGGAACACAGTACTATTCTGACATGCATGGGGTTGTCACAAGTTGGAATCAACTTGATAGCAACTATTTTTGATTGGTTACTGTACATAATAGTTGACATATGATGTACAATATGAATCAATATAAAGACTGTAGAAAGATGAAGTTAAACACACACACATACACCAAGATTGAAGTTCCTAATTTTTCCCTTTGGGGCTCCGTGGATCATCATGTGCACCCCAACTGGCATACAGTGTCCTTTGAAAGCCATGAATTCAGAAACATGCCACATTTTGTCTTTAAGACAGGTATCCTTATCTTCTACTGGAGCACAAAAGAGCATTGGGATATTCATGAACTCCACAAATGTTATGCAAGCTGTTCAGTGTTTCAGTTTTTTCCTGAGGATTGTGAACAAACTTTTTATCAGCTTTCCCATGGAATCTGTCATTGGAAAGAAAAAAAGTTTAAGAGCTATATTTTAAAAATTGTTCTATATTTTAAAAGCATATGGTTTGTAGCAGTGGCCTTGAAATTGTCTACTACTACTATGGTAGCGTAATGGTTACGAATTGGGCTGTGAACCGCCAGGTCAGCAGTTCAAAACTACCAGCCGCTCCACGGGAGAAAGATGAGGCTTTGTGCTCCTGTAAAGATTTACAGCCTCGGAAACCCTGTTCAGGGTCTCTATGGGTCGGAACCGACTCGACGGCACTTAACAACAACAACAATTAATCTTAGTTCTGTGAATTGGAAAGATTATTTTTCAAGTGGAGATGATACATTTTAAAAGGTTAAGTACTACATGAAAATAGTAAAATCTCCTTAAATTTAAATGTGTTGTTTTTTTTTTTAAGTTACTTAGAAGAGATTATAATAGGAAATACAAAAGTTTTCAAATAACTATTAAATTGCATGACTCAGCTGCAAATGTGACATTGTAGGGAAAACGTTGGCCTTAAGCCATGTGTTTTCCACAAAATAACAGCATGTTCTTAAGCAAATCTCTTCTTTAGATTGTTTTCTCATGCACGACATTGGGATGTTAGTCTGCAGAGTCCCTGAAATCCTCTATAAATTAGTGTTTCAAGATTTTGTGATTCTTCAGGGAGTTCGAAAGGGAAGGAGTGAGAAAATGGGGGATAGGAGGAAGACAAAAGCGAAGAGAGAATCAAACCACAGGGAAAGAGGCATGTGTAACATACAGTGTGTTTGTGTGTGGGTAGGGTGTGGAAAGAGATAGATGGAGAGATAGGAGGCCAGAAAGTTGGAAAGTGACAGTCTGTTGTCTACTTGGGCTATGAAATTCATTACTTCGGCTTTTTAATCATTGTTCTTTGAAAGTTAATTAATCATTCTTAATAGTACTCAAATTGTAATAGCCAAAAGTAAAGATGATACGATGTTATGATTTAGTGGAGGCAATTGAGTCAATGCTAACTCATAAGCCAGGGAATTCACACCTAGGACTGGACATAAGAACCAAGGCCAGAGGTTTCCTCATACACATGTTGGTCTGAGAAAAGTTAAGCTCTGATGGCAGTTGTACTCCTGACTTAAAACTAATTTATTGTCTTTATAAAATTCAAATGTTCTACTTAAGCATAGTGGTTACAAATCAGGCTGCTAACCTCAAGGTCAGGAGTTTGAAACTACCCGCTATTCTGTGGGAGAAAGATGAGGCTTTCTGCTCCTGTAAACACTTAAAGCCTCGGAAACCCTGTGCAGGGTCACTATGAGTCGGAACTGACTCCACAATACCTAACAACAACAAAACTTAACTCATAGGAATTCTGTGTTTAAAAATATTGGCTAAAAATAGCACAAATATTATCTTAAATATCTTTGTGATTGTATGTAAGCACTTGTTAGTATCTGCATGTTCCATGCCTCAGTTTTTGTTTGAATAAAATGGCATACTCAGACTTAGCATTGTAGTTGAGATTGTGGGCTCTGGACTCAGACTGTGGGGCTTTAAATCCAAATTCTTCTATATACTTACTGTGTAACCTTAAAAAAATCGCTTCTCATCTTAATTTATTCATCTAAATTTATTCATCTAAAAGTGGGAGACTAATGATAATTAACTGATGGGTATTTTGTGAGGTGGAAATGAAGTAATTCAAGTATAACTCTTAGTTTCTCCTATTATTTCTGTTGTTACTCCCACATATCCAAAGAGCTCTAACATATAGTAGAAATGAGGGGGAAAATGCTTTTTCTACTTTTATGGGAAAGGGCCTTCCATCTGCCATTCTGATGGAGTAATGTATACAGTCCCCAAATGCAGATGGAGCAGGTGTCTTCTTAAATGACAGTCTCTGATAACCTCGTCTGGCTGTTAATCAACTGCCGATAGAAGCTGACAATGGCCACTTCTATTATGTTCCTGTATAACATAGTTAAAAACATGCATATTTTTGGCAGTGTGAATCTGTCAATTGGAATAGAAACTCACATTAGATTTCTGAACTATAAGCTGCCTTGGGCACTTTGGTAAAAGCTGGTCAGAGAGACGCTCATTTCTTCAGGCCTCTTTATCAGAACTGCTCTGTGGTTTTCACAGTTTGTTGGTTTTTGTTTTCTTTCTTTCTGTCTTATTCTTAACAGAATTATTACCAACTTCTAATATGAAAGCCTTATGCACAAAAAAACCTTAAAAACTAAGACTAAGGAAAACCATGAATTTGTGAACTTTTTTCTGAAACAAAGGTTTTTTGAACATCTATGTGTACCTATTCTAGGTCCTTCTGTACATGTAATTACATGTCAAAGTGGCTGACTTTGTGGTTGACCCTGCATCCAAGGATAGATTTATTTTTCGTCCAATGAATAGTCAAGATTTTTAAGTAAAAAAAATAAAAAAAGGTGGGAAACTAAAGAAAAATAAGAAAAAGTACTGTTTTCTTTTTCTTCCCCTACATGTGACCTGGCTCTTTTCCTAGGATGAACACAGACTCTTAGTTTCCAGGAATATGAAGAGAACTGCCATAGTTTTAATTTTTTTCTGCTTTCCTATACTGATGTCCAATGATTTAAGATAGTCATCACAAACTTTGGCACTACTGAAAATTATACAGTTATTTTGTTCCTTATAGCAGCACCACTTTATTTGTGCTTAGATATTGTAGCTATTATGATTTATGTTTTCCTGGTATGGCATTGTAGTGTAAGAACTGGACTACAGGGTCAATTTAAACAGCAAAGTTAGTGGATCAAATTTTCCAGCCACTCCTCAGAAACCCTATGTTGGGTTGCTATGAGTTGGAGCCGACTCTACAGCACTTAACAATAACAAATTATAGTTTATTGGTACAAATTCCTACTCAGATGCATTTGGGAGTATGGAATTCAACTAATCCTGACCGTACTGTGGGGAGTGTAGATGCAATAGCACAGAGAATCTAAACATGATCATTTCTCCTAACTCTTCAGTCTTTCACTTGTAAATGATGAAACAGAAATCTGATCACATGAAACTTTCTCATAAAAATAGGATGCCATTGACCAGTACTCACTGTGTGTTGACTTTATTTTTGGTTGTGGGGATATAATCCATTAGAATGACTCCTTCCATCCTTTTTGCCAGGTTCCCTTGTGACTGGTAGCAGTATTTAGTCATGTCACCAGTTGTGATTAGCCACAAAAGCAAAGCTTCAGAGCCCATAGCTTTGAGTATTGACAAACTATAATAAATGACCATATGCTAATTAGATAGGAATATATTGCTCCGTAGATAGTTACAAAACTTACAGCCAGAAATATTTACTGTTGTAATTGTTGTTAGTTAGGTGTTGTACAGTCTATCTGACTCATAGTGACCCTGTGCACAGCAGAATAAAACAGTGCCCACTCTTGCAGCATCCTTGTTGTTTTGCTTGAGTCCATTGCTGCTGCCACTGTGCCAGTCTATCTTGTTGGGCATATTCTTATTTATGGTGACCCCCACTTTACCAAGCATGTCCTTTTCCTGAGACTGGCCCTTCATGATAGTATGGCTAAAGTATGGGAAATGAGATCTTTCTATCCTGGTTTCTCAGGAGAATTCTGGCTGTACTTCTTTGAACAATTTATTCTTGGTATGTTGAATATTCTTCTCCAACTCCATAACTCAAATAAATCAATTCTTCTACGGTCTTCCTTATTCACTATCCAACTTTCACATGCATATGAGACTATTGAAAATACCGTGGTCTGGGTCAGGCACACCTCAGTCCTCAAACTGACATCTTTGTTCTTCTTGAACACTTTCAAGAGGTCTTGCACCTCAGATTTACCTAATGCAAGACATCGTTTGATTTCTTGTCTGCTGCTTTTATGAGCACTAATAATGGATCCAAGCAAAATGAAATCTGTCACAACTACAATTTTTTCTTCATTTATCATGATGTTATTATGGGTCCAGTAATGAGGATTTTTGTTTTCTTTACATTGAAACGCAATCCATATGAAGACTGTGGTCTTTGGTCTTCATCAGTAAATATTGTAAGTCCTCTTGCCTTTCAGCAAGCAAGGTTGTATATTCTGCGTATTGCAGGCTATTAATGAGTCTTCCAACAATCCTGATGCCATGTTCTTCTTCATTTAATCCAGTTTGCTTAACATACAGATTAAATAGTTACCATGAAAGAAAACAACCCGGGCACACACTCTTCTAAAACCATTCAGTAATCCCCTTGTTTTGTTCTAACAACTGCCTCTTTTGGTCTATATATAGGTTCCTTATAAGCACAATAAAGTATTCTGGAATACCCATTCTTTGCAAAGTTATCTGTAGTTTGTCATGACCCACACAGTTGAAAGCCTTTTAATAGTCAGTAATGCACTGGTAAACATCTTTCTGTTATTCTCTGCTGTCAGCCAAACTCTATATTATAGCAGCAAAGATAGCCTTTGTTTCGCATCTTTGTCTGAATCCAGCTTTAACTTCCAGCAGTTTCATGTCAATGTACTGTTGTAGTTGTTTTTGAATGACCTGTACCATAATTTTACTTGCCTGTGATACTAATTATGTTGTCCAGTAGTTTCCACATTCCGTTGAGTAACCTCTCTTTGGAATGGGCACAAATTGGGATCTCTTCCAATCAGTTGGCCAGATAGCGGTATTCCAGATTTCTTGGCATAGATGAGTAAGTGCCTCTAGTGCTGCATCAGGCATCAGGTTGGTGATAGATTTCAATTTGTATTCCATCAATTCCCAGAGCCTTCTTCTTTGCCAATGCCTTCGGTGTACCTTGAACTTCTTACTTCAGTACTGTTGGTTCTTGATTATATGCTAAATCTTGAGATGTTTGAACCTCAGTCACTTTGCTTTGGTACAGTGACTCTGTGCATTGCCTCCATCTTATTTTGATGCTTTCTGCATTCATTATTTTGCTCATTGTTGTTGTTAAAGTGCCTTCGAAGCAATTTTGACTCATAGTGACCTTGTTTAGGGTTTCCAAGGAACAGCTGATGAGTTTAGACCACTGAACTTGAGGTCCAGTGCTTATCCTATGGTGCCACACCAACATGCTATTTTGCCCATGCTGTTGTTATTGGGTGCCATCAAGTCAGTACCGATGCATAGTGACCCTATGCATAACAGAATGAAACATAGTCCAATCCTGGGCCAACCTCGTCATTGTTGCTGCCACTTTGCCAATCCATCTCTCTGGGGGTCTCCCTCTTTTTCTCTGATCCTCCACCTTACCAAACATAGAATCATTCAATATTTCAAGTTGAGGCTTGAATTTTTGTTCAGTTCCTTCAGCTTGAGAAATGCTCAGCATGTTCTTCCCTTTTGGTTTTCCAACTCCAGGTCTTTGGAAATTTCATTATAATACTGGTTTTGCTTCTTGAGCTAACTTTGTCTTCTTGAAATTTTCTATTCAGCTCTTTTACCTCCTTAGTTCTTCCATTTGCTTTAGCATCTCTGTGCTGGAGAGCAAGCTTCAGCATGTCTTCTGACATCAATTTTGGTCTTTTCCTTCTTTCTTGTTGTTTTAATGATCTTTTGCTTTTTTTTTTTAACTGTATGATGTTCTTGAGAGCATCCCACAACTCTGGTCTTTGGTTATTAGTGTCTGATGCATAAAATGTGTTCTTGAGATGATCTCTAAATTTAGGGATATGTTCAAGGTCATAATTTGGCTCTCATGGACTTGTTTTAATTTTCTTTAGCTTCAGCCTGAACTTGCATATGAGCAGTTGATGGTCTGTTCCATAGTCACCCATGGCCTTGTTTTGACTGATGATATGGAGCTTTCCCACCATCTCTCCCACAGATGTAATCAGTTTGATTTCTGTGTACTTCATCTGGTTAGGTCCATGTGTATAGTCATTTTTTATGCTGTTTAAAAAGGTATTTATAATGAACAAGGCATTGATCTTGCAAATTCTATTATGAGATCTCTAGCATTGTTTCTGTTACCAAGGTCATATTTTCCAATGACTGATCCTTCCTCTTTGTTTCTAACCTTTACATTCCAAGTGTCAGTAACTATCAATAAATGTTGATTGCATGTTTGATCTGTTTTCCAACCGAATTCTTTAATTATATCATCACTGGCTTTAGTGGTTGGTGTGTAAATTTGAGTAATAGTTGTATTAATTGGCCTTCCTTGTAGACATATGGATATTATCCTATCACAGACAGCATTGTACATCAAGATCTTGAAATATTCCCTGTGATGATGAATGTGATGTGATTCCTCTTCAGTTTTTCATTCCCAGCATAGTAAACCATATGCTGTCAGATTCAAAATGGTCAATAACAGCCCATTTTAATTCACCAAAGCATAAGATATAGATCTTTAAGCATTCCATTTCATTTTTGAAAATTTCCAATTTTTCTAGATTCATTTTTCATACATTCCATGTTCTGATTATTAATGGATGTTTACAGCTGTTTCTTCTAATTTTGAGTAGTGCCCCATCAGAAAATGATGGTCCCAAAAGCTTACCCCACTTGCATCATGATGGTCAACTGTACTTTAAGAAGGCAGCTCTTCCCCAGTCTTATTTTGAGTGCCTTCCAACCTGAGGGGCTCATCTTCTGATGCTACCTGATACTATCCTGGTGCTCTTCAGAAAGTTTCAATATTCGACACTCTGGTGCTGTCTGAGTGTTCCACTGCTATTAATAAGGTTTTCAGTGGCTAAACATTCAGAAGTAGTCTCCTTCTCCTTCATCTGAATCTGTCTTAGCCTGGAAGCTCAGCTGAAACTTGTCCATGTTGGGTGACCCTACTGGTATTTAAAATACTGGCAATATAAAATACTAGTTTTTACAATACCAGCATCACAGCAATAGGCAAGCCACCCGTAGCACTACAAACTGATAGACAAGTGGTGGACATATGAATTCTGTTAGTCTTTTTCATCATTTTAGCCTCAGAATTTATCATTTGATCTCTAGAATTTAGTATATAAACTATATATATTGTTATTGTTGTCAAGTGCCTTCATATTAGGCACCTACTATATGGAATCCTGGTCTGGTGCTGTGGGATAATGCCACAGACTGCAAGTTCAGCTTGTACTTAAAGGTCGGTTGTTCAGATTCACCAGTCACTCCTCAGAAACCATATACAGGGTCATTATGAGTTGGAACTGACTTGTAGGCACAACAACATAAGCATCTTAAAGAGTTCTGATAACATAGTGATTACAAGTCGAGCTGCTAACTTCAAGGTCAGCAGTTAGAAACTACCAACCATTACACGGGAGAAAGATGAGACTTGCTGCTCCAGTAAAAATTTGTAGCTTCAGAAACCTTATACAGGGTTGCTGTGAGTTCAAACTGATTCTGTGGTACACAACCATATGTATCTTGGAATCCTGTTGTGGCACTTCAGGATAAATACTGAACCGCTAAACTCAAGGTTGGTGGTTCAAACCCATCTGTTGCTCCTTGAAAACCCTATATAGGGTTTCTATGAGTTGAACCAACTCAGCTTCACTTGGCACAACATATGTATCTTGCTAAATCTTAGGGATGAAATGATGAATAAGAATCCCTATGTTCAGGGGGTTTACAGTCTTGTAGGCAAGAGAAACACTAAACAAAGAAGTAGATAGTTACTTGCATTTATGGTAAATGCTTTAGATAAGTATAGTATGCCGTTGATAAATATAATATGGTGGTTATATGGAGTCATTTCTGACTCATAGTGACCCTGTATAGGGTTTCCGAGGCTGTAAATCTTTATGGGAACAGAAAGCCTCATCTTTCTCCCGTGAAACCACTGGTAGTTCTGAACTGCTGACCTTGAGATTAGCAGCCTGACTCATAACCACTACATTACCAGAACTCCTTATAATAGATTATATGAGAATAATAATATGATCCAATCTTTTCTTGGGTTAGGGTAAGGGCAAGGATCAGAAAAGATTTGCCTGAGGAAGGTACCCAATGCTTGCTACCATGTAAAAGATATGCATGAAAAAGGACTTAGGCACGGAGGGCTAGAGCTGAGAGTGAAGCATCCAACTGATATGCAGTAAGGGGAGACACACCAAAACACCCAAACTTGAAGATAGTGCCCATTTGACCTAGCCTCGGTGGCTTGATAATCAGAACTTGATTAGATGCAGATTTAAAAAAAAAATTTTTGATAAAGGAAATGAGTGTAACTTGATGCAATTTGATGAACTTGACCTATACTCATGGATATAGTAGCTCAAAATACCAACAGAGAAGGAAGGAGTCTTCATATCAAGTATCAATCATATCCCCTCTGAATACAGGTAGATACGCAAGGACAAGTTAAGACATTGGCAACCTAAAGTGAGGGGGTGATAAAGGCACAAAGTGACTGGCTTACAAATATTCAAGAGGGAGTTTAAGAGTGTGCGGAGGAAGATAGAGTCCCCACTGAATAGGTTTCATCTTGTCTAGATGGGTCTGGTGAAAAGAGATGGTGATAAGATTCTTATTATTTAATAGTGAGCAATTATTATCATAGCCATTTGAACTGCAAGGTTGGCAGTTCAAGCTCACCAGCTGCTCCTCGGAAACCCTAGACAGGGTTGCTATGGGTTGGAACTGATTCAATGGCACTTAACAACAACAGTTGTTATCATGACTAATTGTGACTGTCACAACTGTAAAGGTAGAAGTTTTGTAACAAAAACAGGGGAGTAGTTAATCTTACAGTCCAGAAACAGAGGACCCAAGGACTATCTAGGGAGAAGAGCACAAGCAGAAGGTGGGACTCTATCCAGAGAAGCAGCAACACCAGAGACGGAGGCAGAGATGAGGACATGGAGAGAGGAAGCAGCTGAGGACTCTGAACTCATGGAAATAGAGGGACTGAGTGCTGGCAGCGAGGCAGCAGGCTTGCAGAATATGCCCTTTGGTTGTTTAAATTATTATATATTCCTTAGTGTTTTTGTGTACATCTTCTCACCCCCACCCTCTACCCCCCAAAAACAGAGGAAATGGAAGCAAATACTGTTGAATGACTATACAAGGAGGAGATTGTAATCATTGTAATGAAAAGATGGTGTAAAGCTAATGTTATCCCATGTGAACTAGCACTCAGTTCTCAATTTAAAAAAAGCACAATTCATGAAGTTGTTATTTTGAGAAATCAGCTCTTAACAGTTTGTACCACTCAAAGACTCCTGAATTGTTTACTTTTTCTTGTTAAAATATATATGTACATTTTTCTTTAGGTAGTTCCCACATATTCCAATTTGCCTTATTACTCACAGCTCTCTTTTGCTTGTTGCTGCATTACATATTTCTTGTTGGTGTTGTTAGGTACCATCTTGTAGATTCCAACCCAGAGACCCCTTGTTACAAAGTACAACTGCCACATAGGGATTCCTAGAATGTGATGTTTATGGGATAAGCACTATACTGTGAACCAGTTTGACAATTTGAGCCCATTGGCTACTCTCTGGGAGAAAAATGAGGCTTTTTCTGCCCGCAAAGATTTACAGTCTTAGAAACCCTATACAGGGTCACTATGAGTTAGAACCAACTTGAGGTCTTTATGGAAGCAAATTCTATGTCTTTCTCTTGCAGAACCAATATGTGGTTCAAATTACCAACCTTTTGATTAGCAGTCTGTCATTTAAGCCATTGCACCACCAGGGCTACTTGCATTGCCTAGTTATAATACCTGATTTGTACTGTATGCCTGGGCCTGGCCTCTTTGTGACTGCTTTCTTACTTTATAAACAGAGCAAAGAGAAAAGAGACTTTGTCATTATTTATTTCACCTTCCCTTGTTTCCTAAAGAACAGACCTTGATTTTGAATAATATCCTTTGATAAAGTTCTTTTTAAACTCTGGCCAAAAACAATAACAAAAAAAAATCACTATCAATGTCAGTGGAAGAAGACAATAAATATTTGTTTATGACGATAATAACTATTTTTTATGCTGCAAAGTCCAAGTACAGAGTTCTGGAAGTTTTCAGGCAGGCATTCCTTTATTTATTTATTTTTTACTGTGAATTGAGTGACAGTTTACAGGGCAGGTCATGAGCCATGCACTCAAATCTTTTTTTGTTTCATTGCAATGATTACAATCCCCTCCATGCACCATTGGTTAATTATTTACCTCTATTATTTTTTTTTTGGCTGTGCACAAAATACACAGAAATATGGACTCATTTAAACAATGAAGGACACATTTTGCAAGCCAACCATTGGCATACAGCCTTTCTCACTCCATGGGTCTTGAATCCTTAGCTGCTCTACTTCTCTATGCCATCACCTCTATTCCTGTCTCTGGCATCTAAGTTTCTCTGGTTAAGATAACATGCTCCATTCTTGCTCTTCCCTGCTGATGATCCTAGGGTCCTCTGTTCCTGGAATGAAAGATAAACTGCTCCCCTCTTTTTGTTATTACTCACTATTGAATCACAAATATCCTATCCCTGTACTTCCCCATCCCCATCACCAGACTTATATAGACAAGAGGAAAACTATTTGGTATGCATTCTCCTTTACCTCTGTTGTTCTGAAACTAAGCACATTCTTGGAAACTTGTAAACCAGCCACTTCATACCTTTATTGTCTCGCATTTGTTAGCCAATGTCTAAGTAGCCTGTCATGGTCATTCCTGTGTACTGAGGGAATAGACATGACCCTTGGTGTGAAGACTCCTTCCCTCATGGTTGGAATTTTGAGCAACTACATATATAAGCAAAGGTTAAGTTTATAAAATTGTAGCAATTTACACTTGCTTCCTGTATCAAACTTCTTTATTTTCTTCTAGTTGATCAAGTTCTGATCAGCAAGCCATCTAAGCTAGGTAAAATTGGTACTCTCTTCAAGTTTGGGTTTTCTTGCATTGCCTTCCTCCACTTCAGCAGGCTCCTTCACTGTCAACTCTAGCCCCCAGTGGCTAGGTCAGTGTCCATGGCTTCAGGAATTCCTAAGTCCCCTAAACTTCAGACCAAACAATCCTTCCTCTTCTCTCTCTCATCTCAAGGTGGACGGGTATCTATGGAGCGTGGTTGAACTCTACCCATGTCTTCATTGCTGCCTTTTCTCTGATTCTACCCACAAGTAGACCAAAGTGATCACCAGCAAACTTACAAGTCTGCTCATGTGTTCCCTTTGAGTTTTAATCTTGGGGGGGGGGAGGGGCGGGGATCTTGATGGGCTGACTTTTCTTGCCTTTACGGCTCCCAGGTGAACAGCTTGCTTGTTATTGTAACAGCCAAACAGTCTGCTTCTCCCTACACCCCCCCACTCACCCTTGGCTGATCTTTCTTTTAAGAAATATCTTAGGTTCCTCTAGCCACTCTGGGTTTGTCTGCATGTCCTTTCAATTGGAAATGTCCCACCTCAGAAGATTCTGGACAAGAAGTCTATTTCACTGGACAAATCCTAGTACTCCTTTTAGTTAATCTGATCTGTTAAAGGCTGAAGATGTGCTTATAAACTTTCTGTAATCATATTTCCCAGTATTCCTTCCTATCCCATTTAAATGCTTATTTCACAATGGTAGGCAATGGAACCAATTTCCACAAGATAGTCAAGTACCTTAACATTTTCTCCCCTCTTTTACCTATTCAGACTATGCCTTGATTGACGCAGGGATTTTTAAGTTCTTTCTGCTATCAACAAGTCTTAGCACCATAGCAACAGAAGTGGCTTAGTTAGGAGAACAAAAGGAAATTTAAAGGAAATATGGATCTCAGTTTTGAATATCTCTGTAAGAAAACCCTCTTTCTTACAGTCTCTTGTGGTTTAATTCTTTTCTCATTCTCCTTCAGGCTTCTATATCCCCTTTGAAGAGTATTTTTAGCAAAGGGACTTCATAAGTATGTTATGACTTTGTAAATCTTTAACTTTGTAAATATGTTGTGATGTTAGCATTTTTGTTTGGCCTGGAACATACATTCAGTTCATTCCTTTGCAAATCTTGATTAAATGTATGTGATGTGCCAGGTACTAAGAGTATAGCAGTAGATACAGCAGATGATGTCCGTACATACCTATTACATACATACTTTCCATGTCAGCTGGTGGGAAGTGCTACAAAGGAAAATAAGACAGGGTAAGAGAATAAAAAAGAAAGTAGCAAGAGTGATAATTGAGATAAAAAGGGAAGGGAAGATCCCTCTGAGGCGATGTTATTTCAGCAGAGACTGAAGCACACATTTTAGTTGATTTGAAGATGAATCTGATTGACCTCAAGGAGACTACTTACTTGTATATCACTTTTTGAAGTTGGTTGATGAGTTGATTTTCTTTCAAAGTGCCTAGAAGGGACTTAGAGAGAAGAAGATTGAGAGGAATAACAAGATATGGTATTGCTAATTCCTGGCTCATACATGATGTCTAAAGAAACAGGAAGTTCACAGCAGCCCCTCACTGACTCTTATACAAGGGGGCTTCAGAAAATTCAGGGAATATTCCATTACTTTTTTTTTCACTTTTTTTTTATTTTAAGTTTTTATTCTGAACATAGTGATAGTCTGCATGGGAGAACATCAGCTTTACACCATCGTTTCATTGCAATCTCCTTGCATCATCATTCAACAGTATTTGCTTCTATTTCCTCTGTTTTGTTTGTTTATTTGTTTTTTTGGGGGTGGGTATGTACACAAAAACACTCAGGAATTTATAATAATTTAAACAATCAAAGGGCATATGCTGCAAGCCTGCCTCCTGGCTGCCAGCACCCAGTCCCTCTCTTTCCATGAGTCCAGAGTCCTCAGATGCTCCATCTTTTCATGTCCTCATCTCTGCCTTCATCTCTGGTATCACTGTTTCTTTGGCTAGGGTCCCACATTCTGCTTGTGTTCTTCTCCGTTGATGGTCCTAGGGTCATCTGTGGGCTATAAAATTAACTACTCCCCTGTTTTTGTTGCAAAACTTACACCTTTACAGTTGTGACAGTCACAATTAGTCATGATAGCAATTACTCACTATTGAATCATAAGAATCTTATCCCCATCTCTTTTTACCAGACCCATCTAGACAAGATGAAAACTATTCAGTGGGATCTGAACCTACCTCCACACTCTCTTAAGCTGTATTCCCTCTTGAAATCTTGTAAGCCAGTCACTTCGTGACTTTATCGCCCCATCATTTTAGGTAGACAATGTCTACGTTGCCCGTCCCTATCTACCTCTATGCAGAAGGGATAGAATTGATACTTGATGTGAAGACTACTTCCCATTGAGTTGATATTTTGAGCTACTACATCAATAAGTATAGGTCAGGTTCATCAAATTGTAGCAATTTACACTCATTCCCTTTATCAGATCTTTTTTTTATATTCCACTAGTCACATTCTGATTATCAAGCCATTGAGGTTAGGTCAAATGGGTACGATCTGCAAGTTTGGGCATTTTGGTGCATCTCCCCTCACTTCATATCATCTGGATGCTTCACTCTGAGCTTTAGCCTGCCATGGCTTTGTCCTTTTCCATGGGCTCAGGAGTCCCCAGTTCTCACTACACTTCAGACCAGCCAGCCCTTCCTTGTCTCTCTCTCATCTCCAGGTAAACTTGAGTCTGTGGAATATGGTTGAACTCAGCCCATTTCTTCACTGCTGCTTTTCCTCCTCTTCGACTCACCAGTAGACCAACATGGTCACCAGCAAGCTTACATGCCTACTCATGTGTTCCCTTTGAGTCTTGGAGGGGGGTTTGTCCTTAAGAGACTTGATTACTTGTCTTGATGGCTTCTTTATAAACATCTTGCTTTTTGTAGTAGCCAATCACACTGCCATTTTGGTTTTGGAGTTTTCCTACTGATCTTTCTTTGATAATGTATCTTCTGTTGCTCTAGCTGTTCCAGTTGGGTCTACTCATCCTTTCTAGTGGGAATGTCCCACCTCAGATAGTTCTATATGGGGAATATCCCATTACCTTTTAATTATCCTTTTCCACAAACTATTGGAAACTCCTTTGCATACGTCTTCTTTTGAACATTATCCCCACATTTTAGAGGAATAGAAAAAATACAGCATCTGTGTTAGGTTTTTGTGTTTGTTAGGTGCCATAGAATCGGTACTGACTCATAGCAACCCTATGCACAACAGAACGAAACGCTGCCTGGTCCTGGGCCAACCTCACAATTGTTGCCATGCTTAAGCCCATTGATGCTGCCACTTTGCCAGTTCATCTCACTGGATGTCTTCCTCTTTTTCTCTGACCCTCCACCTTATCAAACATGATATCCTTCTCCAGTGACTGTTCCCTTCTGACAATATGTCAGAAGTATGAGAGCGAATGAGAGATGAAATTTGGCCATCCTGGCCTCCAAGGAGCACTCTGGCTGTTCTTCTTTCAAAACAAGATCTGTTGGTTCTTTGGCAGCCCATGGCACTTTCAGTATTCTCCTCCAACACCATAACTCAAAAACGTCAATTCTTCTATGGTCTTCCTTATTCACTGTCCAGCTTTCATATGCATATGATGTTATTGAAAATACCATGGCTTGGGTCAGGCACACCTCAGACCTTAAGCTGATATCTTTGCTCTTTAATACTTTAAAAAGGTCTTATGCAGCAGATATGCCTAATGTAATAAATACATCGTTTGATTTCTTGACTGCTGCTTCCATGAGTGTTGAAAGTTGATCCATGAAGGATGAAGTCCTTGACAACTTCAGTCTTTTCTCTGTTGATAAGAATGTTGTTTATTGGTCCAGTGGTAAGGATTTTTGTTTTCTTTACATTGAGATGTAATCCATACCAAAGGCTGTGCTCTTTGATCATCATCAGTAAATATTTTAAGTCTTCTTCACTTTTAGCAAGCATTGTATCATCTGCATATCACAAGTTGTTAATGAGTCTTCCTCTAATTCTGATGCCACATTTTTCTTCGTATAACCCAGCTTCTCAGGTTATTTGCTAAGCATACAGGTAGAATAAATATAATGAAAGAACACAACCCTGTTGCACACCTTTCTTAATTTTAAACCATTCAAATAGTAAATCCTAGAGATTGTAGTGCTGTTGTCTTCATGTGGTACTCATACTTACTTTTCATTTACATTTTTAATATCTAAATTTAGAGTAAAATAATTAAGACGGAAACCCTGTACAGGGTCCCTATGAGTCCAAACCGACTGTATGGCACATAGCAACAACAAAAACAATCAATTTGAACTGCAGGGTTGACAGTTTGAACTCAACCAGTTGCTCCTCAGAAACCCTCACTATGTTTTGGAACCAAATCATTGGCACTTAGCAACAACAATGAAAAAAAAATGTAATGCAACTTTTCATTCTAGTTGAAACTTTTTTGTTAATAAAACTAAATGGATAGAATCAGTTTTTAGGCAATTAGTCAATTTAATGTTTGAGATTTTTAATATGAGTATTCAGTTTTTTGTCTTTGATATATAGGTTCTGAAATAAGTATTTCTCTTTGACTTGTAGGTTCTGCTATTGATTGACATCCAAGTTTCCTACATCAACACCAATCATGAAGACTTCATTGGCTTCGCAAAGTATGTGAAACAGTTGATTGCCACATACATTTCTCCTGCTTTTCTGTGTATAGAAAATGCATTGAATTTCTACTATAACCCTATTATCTTTTTAAAGTATAATCTGTGTTAGATTGACTCCAAATCTTTCTTCTTAGGAGGTCTGAGCCTCATGTCCATGTGGCAGGGGTATTTACTGTTCTCTTGATAAAGTAGTTGGCTCCTTCATCATGCAACATGTGAAATTGTAGGAGTCTTAGGTATTCATTGTTTTTGGATGATGATCTGAGGTTTGTACTTGAACTCCCATAGATATTCAGTAACAGATGTACATTTAAGATTTGTTTGGGAACAATTTCTCACATAAATTTGAAATATCAAGTGCAATTCACAGGATATAAGCAGTTTCAACTTCCCCAAGTCAGAATGTGGAGGCCTTTTTTTGTGTGTTTTTAGTAACTATCCCTTTTAAAGGAGCTCTGGTAGCATAGTGGTTACGAATCGGGCTGCGAACCTCAAGGTCAGCAGTTCAAAACTACCAGCTGTTCCACAAGAGAAAATGAAGCTTTCTGCTCCCGTAAAGATTTACAGCCTCAGAAACCCTGTACAGGGTCGCTATGGATCAGAACTGACTCAACGGCATTTAACAACAACAACAACATCTCTTTTAAGTTTAGACATAATAGTTTGGAATGAATATTTTCTTTTCTATAAAGTATATATACTTTATATATATTTGCATATATATAAATGTAATGTAGGCATTATGCTTATTCAGGTTTGGTTATTCATCATGTGACATTTTCAAGACTCTGAATTCTCCTGCCATTTTGGTAGAACCAGTTTTTGTTTGTTTTTTTATGTTTAAAGAAGTTTGAGTGCATATTAGTGATTCCAACTGAAAGTATATAAAATACAGACTATTTTAATAAAGCCTACGAACAATTACTTGAATGTGTGTTCAAGTTGTTGTTATGTGCTGTTGAGTCGGTTCTGACTCATAGTGAACCTGTGTATTGTTTCCAAAGAGCAGCTAGGAGGTTTGAACTGTTGATCTTGTGGCTCAAACTGACCTTTTGGACCATTGCATTATGCTGCAGCATCACACCAAGAATGGGGATAGATAAAATGTGTCAAGATTTCCAGTTTATCCATTTAATTATATCCTGACTTAGAAGAAATCGGTATATAGATCCTGTGACCTAAACATTGGCACTAGGAATTTGTATTCATGTTTTAGGAAAAAAGGGGTTTGTTATTTAAGAGAACATTGTTTCATTCCATATTTGGGTATAGTTGTGGTAGCCTAATCAATAGTATACAAATATTTTTCATGCACTGGCTATTAATATTTTGTGACAAGTTTATTTTGATCAGTCTTTTTCTGTTGATGACTTACATGTAAACTGTCAGAACGCAGTGATAAATATGTTCCCTTGTCTAGTTGTTTTTCTAGCCACCCTTTCCACCCCACCTCTAGATAGGTATTTCTTGCACAGTCATTTGCAGAGACCTGTTACCTTTCTCTTCTTGCCCCCATGTCCCTTACCACCTCCATTGCTCATTACCTTCTGCAGAATCATCAGAGGAAGCAACTGAAACTCTCATATGCCTCCATGTCCCTAGGCCTGCAAGGTAGAGCTGAGAATTTCTGCCTAACTCCCAGCATGGCCAGTGAACTTCATGTGGCCTGTACCAAACTCAGTCCAGTTGCTAAGGGGGAACATATAGAGGATGCCATAATCTGTTTGAGAAAATTCTAGTTTTGAACGTGTAATGTGACCCTTATAAAATTTAAACCATGCCTCCCTGCTTTTCTTGAAACTTTTTTTTCTGAAATTATCCTTTTCTTTTCTTTTTAAAGATTGTTGTTGTTGTTAAGTGATGTCAAGATGCCTCTGACTCACAGTGACCCTGTGTAAGGTTCCTAAGGATTGGTTGGTAAGCTTGAACCACCCACCTTGTAGCTCAAACCGACCTGGCAGTCCAGTGCATTAACCTGCAGCACCAAATCTGGACTCCATTTGTAAAGATAGATGCTCCCAAACTTATTTCTTCCTAAGTAAATTTTAGTATTTTCTAAATCAGAAATTGTTGGACTACATTGTCATTTTTATTTCTAGGGTTTGAAAGGCATATCATTTTGTTAATTCAAAGACTTTCCAAACACAGCCTTTTGATTAAGTCTTTGTAATCCAGGTAACCACTTCATTTTCAACAGTAAAATGAGTACTAAGCCTTTATGATGCTATGGAAATAAAAGAAACATTGTTCAAACTGCTCTAGAAATCCATCAACTTTGCGTATTCCTCATCTAATTTAAACTGCTTATCTCAACCTTCTTAAGAGGACTAGTTTGGGAGGCTGCAGTACAAAGTTTAGTACTGATGAGCTGTGAGTTTGCCATTTCACTTAACCTTTCTGTATCTCAGCTTACTGATCTATAAAATGGAATAATAATTTGTGTTTTATATACCTTTCAGGGTTGTTGGAAGATGAAATTAATGAAGTTATGTGAAAATAAAAAAACTGTCGTTTGGTCTATAAAAGTGAGAGTGTGTCTCACACACACAATTTTGATAACTAGATGCACCATTTAATTTTAAATGGAATTTATAATGGCTTAAGTATGATTGCCATTGAAATAAATATTTTGGTAGCTAATGTCGTTCTTTTCAAATGTATTCTTTTGGACTGAGACTCAGAGGTAAATGTTCTTTCCATTTGTATACTGAGTTAGAGTACAGTTCAGTGTGACTTGGAATAATTATGAAAATGAAGAAATGTTCATTTCAAAGTCACTTTGAGGGATAGTGGTATTTTTTGTGCTTTTAAAAATTAGAAAAATATGGTTGTAGCTATAAATTTTAAAGTTGGCAGAGATGCTGTTTCCATCAAGGAAGAAAAGTCAAGCATATTTGAAGACAATTATGTAAGTATTTTTGAGTTCCAAAGATAGAAATTAAGGTCTGGAGTTGAGGAAACTAAGCACGTTTTTTCTTGAGGTTTTTATAGGATTGCCAGATTTATAGGCTGGTGAGATAAATTGATTTTCTTTCTACTGATCGATGACTTTTGGGTCTGAAAAAAAAAGACAAACTGCTAAAATTAAATGATTAGATTATTAATTTTCAGAGTAGTATTTAAGCCATTTCTTTCTGCTATAGAATTCTGCCATGTTAAATATGTGGAACTTTTTTTTTTTTCTTCCTCTTCCAGTTATTTGTTAAACATGAAGCGTAAAATATGTACCATGTGTAGTGTGGCCAAGTAAGCTCTGCTGTAGGATTGCTTTGGAATTTCCTGATTTTATAAGTGGCTTGATTTTCCAACTGTAATATAGTTTCTGAACCTAAAGTTCAGTATTTCAGAAAAAAAGAAGAAAAAGAGTAACTTTGCTCATTATTTAAGGATTTAACTTTTCATTCTTTCCTTTTTTGGGGGTAAAAAACACATTTTTTTTTAATTGCAAGCTAACTAGGTTTTGTTATTTAAGAAAATAAGAGCTAGTTCAGTTTCTTCACTCACTTCTCTTCCTTCTCAAGAAATCCCACTTCTTGAATAAAAAGGCAAGCTTGTTAGCTGAATGCCTTGGGAAATGAGCTTTCAAATTCTTGTGCTCTTCTCCATTTGTTTCTTGGGCACAGTTGACCTTCTCAGTTACTAAGATTTATGCTCTCCTGTGGTTTCAAAAAAGATGGGCTTCATGAATGGACCATTAAAGTAATATCTGTATGCTATATGCAGCAGACGAAGGTCTGTTTTTTAATCTGCTGAGTAGGTTTCAACACCTGTTTTCTCACAGTTGAAATGATACACTGTGGATTTTGGTTCTTGTCATATGAGCACCATGAAAATTCTATGGGTTGTTTCATTATATCTTTTTCCTGATCCTCTGGAATGCTTCTGTTGCCATTTTACTAAAGGCAGTATATGTGAACCTTGGCACCAAATTCCAGACTGAGCCTTGGTCTTTTCTTCTACATTCTTATGCTTTTTCCTAGTATTGAATTGTAGTTTTTATAATAGTATTTTTGTTCCTATTCTTATATGAGAATGTTCTTTCCTAGAATCAAATAAACAGTGGAGTGTAAAAGGATTCTAGAGTGATTTTCTGTGCAAATTCAGGAATCATATGCTTTGTTTCTTGTTGGGATAATTATCAGGTAGAAATACATGGCCAAGTAACATCATTAATGCCACCTATTCCAGTAAGTTACATATCCCATTATTCCACAGACCATTTTAAAGAGTGAACTTTTACTTTACCCTTTAATCCTCAAATCCCTAATTTTAAACTTATCTTCAGTTTTACATTGACTCTTAGGAAATGAGTCAACTGTGTTTCATGTGACCTAGTCTTTTTTAGAAACATAAATGTATTATTTCATAGTTTAAGAGGATAGAGGTCCAAATTCAGGTTGCCCAACTCTAGGTGAAGACCTTCTCTGTTGTTTCTAGGGGAAGGTCCTTGTCTGCTTTAAACATCTGTTTTGGTAATCTCCTTGTGTTTTAGCATCAATCTTCCTCTGAGCCTAAGAGGTTCTCTCAGTACAGGGACCCTGGGACCAGAGGACATGTGCTACACCTCCCAGCTCATCTTTCTTGGCAGTCGTAAGTCCCTCTATCCTCTTACTTCTCTTTCCTTTTATTTCTCTTAAGACAAAAGGTGATGCAGGCACAAACCAGGAAAGCCCACTTTACAGTGAATTAGGGCTGCATCCTACTCTCCCTAATCTCTTTACAACTGATTGGCCTATCATATCAGATTATATCCTGGGGATAATTACATCATTACTAAACTGCCAAATCAAATCATTGTATAACTTTTAAACTACTGAGAAACATGGCCCAGACAATTTGACACATATTTTGAGGAGATACAATTCAATGTATGATATTCCACCTCTGACCCCACAAAATCCATGCCCTTGTCCACATTCTAAATACTTTCATCCCATTATGTCATTCCCAAAGTCTTAAAATCAGACATCCAAATTCCTGTCTGGGGAAAAACTCTTATTTATCTGTGAATCTAGAATAGAAGATACCTGCTTCCAAAGTATGATGGTGGAACAAGCAAAAGGTAGACATTTCTTTTGCAAATGGGAGAGATTGGAGGGAAAGAGGCATTATAGGCACTAAGCAAGTTCAGAACACAGTCAAAAATTTTATATTCGCTCTCAAGGCTCAAAAATAAGGATCTACTCTCTGAGACCATCTAGGATATTACCCTTCACTCCAGACTCTGGGTGTTGTCTCGGTTCTTTGGATTTTGGTTGAAGACTCTTCAGCCCTGAACTTTAAGTCTACCTTCCAGGCCAAGTGGGATGGCAACTCTGATCCCTCGACTTGGGTGAACATATTGTTCTAGGCCATCTGAGTGACAGTCACACCATTTTCGCCCTAGCAGGTCCCATTCCTTTGCCCCTTGGGCACTGTATTCTTCTCAGCTTTGAGTAGCAGATTCCATCCTCATCCCTCTGTCCCTTGTGAATGGCAGCCCCATATTCCAGAATCAGTTTGGCTCAGATCTAATTCTCTGAAACCTAGGAGGCTTTGACCCTATTCTTTGATACAGAAGTGTTCATAATCTCACATGGGGATAATATATAGGAACTCTCTAAAAATGCTTCTTTGCTGTTGGACAGTAGTGTTCATTAGTGTTGAGAGAAATATTTTATAATTTGTGCTATGCAGTAGCCACTAGTTCCATGAAGCTATTGAGCACTTGAAATGTGAACAGGGAAATGGAGAAAATGAATTTTTAATTTATTATTTCAGTTAATTCCATTTGAAATTTAAATAGCCTCATATGAATACTAGCTACTGTATTGGATGGCACAACTCTTAGTGTATGATGAATCTAGGTTATTGTCCAAGACCCTTCTTAAAGAATCCTATTCTCTGACATTTCGGTGGTTTATCTGCTGCTAAACAAGTCCTGGAGCTTGTGTATATATAATCAGCTCTTTAAATGTGCTGTCACTCAAGGATAAGTGACAGGCCTTCCCCTTTCCACTGTCATACTCCTTAGTTTATATGCTCCCGTTGTTCTGTTTTAGTATTTTCTCCACCATGGTAACTAGTGAAATTTCTTTTAATTACAAGTCTCCTGTATAACAGATGTACAGTGATAGAGGTAGACATACCATTAAATTGGTCATGGAATCTCCATTTCTTGTGGAGTTGCCATTTCCTTGAAGAGCTTAACCATTGCTTGAGTTTGCCTACACTCTTACAACGTTTTTTCTTTTTTCTCACCTCCCTTTTACTTTTGGACCACTGCAGTCTTGTATTTGTTATACCTCTCTAAGAAACTGTTTTGTGCTAGAATAATATAATTAATCTAATGGATGATTTGGAGTCCTCCACTTAATATCATTAGCTGTTCTTTGTCAAAAGAATCTGTCCTTCTTCAGTGACCCTCCCTCTTTCCTGATTTTCCTTTTTCTTCTTCTCAAGCTTCTTTTGGAGCTCCTTATCCTCTGATCATGTCTTAATAACTGGTTTTTTATCAGTACTCTTCCCTTGTTGTTGTTGTTGTTGTTAAGTGCCATTGAGTTGCTTCCGACCCATAGCAACCCCATATAGGGTTTTGATGGAGTGGCTGATGAGCTTCAATTGCTGACCTTGCGGTTAAAACTGACTTTGTAATCCAGCGCATTAACCCACAGTACCACCCTCATTTTTTTTTTTTTTTCACTTGCTGCACATCCTTGACAGATGTGATCTTCTCTAATGGTTTTAGTTCTGTTTACTGAAATTCAGATATCCATTCTAGAGCTTTTCCTGGACTATGTCCCATATTCATCTGCTGACAGTACATCCCAATGGAACTTCAAAACAGTGGTTCAAATTAAGCTCATCATTTGTTCCTAGATCTCATACTTGCTCCATTGTTGCCACTCTCTGTAGATGGCTACTTCCAGTTGTTTAAACCAAAAACCTGTCTATGACATTTTACTATCTGCAGATGTAAAAAAAAATTGTACCAAGTCATTTGGATCCTACTTTCTTATTTATTGAATTTTTCTACTCTTTATCATCACTGATACTATGAAAGATCACCATTTCCTGCTTGGGTTAACTATGACAGTCTCCCTGACACTTCTCATGTTCATTCCCATTCCTCCTGAGATTCCTTATGATTTTTACAGTGAAGTCTATACTCAGTAGAATAGTTCTCTGCATCTGTCTTCTGCTAGCCTCTTCTGTCTATTTAATTTTCACTATTTTTTTCTACTCCCCTCATCAACTATGCGCTCCACTTAAGCTGGTTATTTTTAGATCCCTCAGGCAACTATCCACAACTTGTCTGTCAGTTTGTCATATGTGGTGGCTTGTAAGTTGCTGTGATTCTAAAAGCTATGCCACTGGTATTTTAAATAGCAGCAGGGTCACCCATGGTGGACAGGTTTCAGATGAGCTTCCAGACGAAGACAGGCAGGAAAAGGAGTGACAAACTACTTCCAAATATTTAGTCACTGAAAACCTTATGAATAGCGGAGAAACACTGTCAGATATAGTGCCAGAAAATGAGCCCCTCAGGTTGGAAGGCACTTAAAATGCGACTGGGGAATAGCTGCCTCCTCAAAGTAGAGTTGACCGGGAATGACAAATTGAAGAGGAACGGTGTTGCATTCATCATCAAAAAGAACATATCCAGATCAGTCATGAGGTACAACGCTGTCTGTGATAAGATAATATCCATGTGCCTACAGGGAAGCCTAGTTAATACCACTATTATTCAAATTTACACACCAACCACTAAAGCAAGTAAGGATTAAATAGAAGAATTCTACTAATTTCTTCAATCTGAAATTGATCAAACATGCAGTCAAGATGTATTGATCATTACTCGTGATTGAAAGGTAGGGAGCAAAGAAGAAGGATCAGTAGTTGGAAAATATGGCCTGGGTGATGGAAATGATACTGAAGAACGCATGATAGAATTCTGCAAAAGCTATGATTTCTTCATTTCAAACACCTTCTTTAGACAGCATAAGAGATGACTATACACATGGACCTCATCAGACGGAATACATAGAAATCCAGTTGACTACATCTGTGGAGAAAGGTGATGGAAAAACTCCATATCATTAGTGAAAACAAGGCCAGGGGCAGACTATGGAATCAACCATCAATTACTCATATGCAAATTCTGACTGAA
>NW_006408618.1:743896-746832 GCF_000296735.1 Chrysochloris asiatica
GTGTCTTCACCTGTCTTTATCATTCTTCTACCAACTTCCTTCTTCTTGTATATTGCCCTCCCGATCAGCTTTCCTTCCCACCCCTGGTCACCATCAAAGAATGTTTCTTTTAGTATAAAAACCTTTTTTTGAGTTTTTGTAATAGTAGTCTTATAAAATATTTGCCTTTTATGTGATTGACTTATTTCACTCAGCACCATGTCCTCCAGGTTCATTCATGTTATGATGTTTCACAGATTCATAGTTATTCTTCAGTGCTGCCTAGTACGCCATTGTGTGTATGTCCCAAAGGTTGTTAATCCACTCTTAATTGACGGGCATTTAGGCTGTCTCTGTATTTTTGCTATTGTGAATAGTGCTTTGATGAATATTGGTATTATGGCTCTTATTTCTTGTGAATATGTACCAAGTAGAGAGATTGCTAGGTAATATAGTACTTCTACTTCCAACTTTCTGAGGAAGCACCATACCATTTTCCACAGTGGTTAAACCATCTTACAGTCCCACCAGCAATGTAAGAGAGTCCCAGTCTCTCCACACTCTCTCCAGCATTTATTGTTTTCTGTTTTGTTTTGTTTTAAAACTTTGCTATTAATGCTGATGTGTTTTGATTTGTTATCTCTCTAATTGCTAATGATTTAAAACATTTCTTCATATGGTTGTTGACTACCTCAATGTCTTCTTTGAAGAAGTGTCTGTTCATATCTTGTGTCCTCTATTAGTTGGGTATTCTTTTTCTTGTAGTGGTATTGTATTTTCTATACATTTTAAGTATTAGTCTCTTGTCTGATATGTCCTTGCAAAAATTTTTTTTTCACCCATCTATTGACTCCTTTTTTACTCTGTCGGTGAAATCTTTTGATGCACATCACTGTGTAACTTTTAGGAGGCCCCAGTCATCTGTTTTATCTTCTTCTATTCATATGTTTTTAATATTGTTTGATACAGACTTATGCCATGTATTAGACATAACTAGTTATATCTTCATTTTTTCATTGATGATCTTTATAATTGGTTTTACATATAAGTTTTTAATGCACATTGAGTTTGTTTTTGTGTATGGTGTAAAATATGGGTTTTATCTCATTCTACAAATGGATTTCCAGTTTTGTCAACACCCTTTGTCGAAGAGACTATCTCTTCTGCATTTAATGTGTTTTGTCCCTTTGTCAAAGATAAGATGAGTTTATATAGCTGGATTACTTTTGGAATCTCAATTCTGTTCCATTGATCTATGTATGTTTGGTTGTACCAGTACCAAGCTGTTTTGACAACTGTAACTGTGTAGTGGATTTTGAGATCAGGGAGTGAGAGGCCTCCAACTTGTTTTTCTTCTGAAGCCTTGCTTCACTTATCTGAGGTCTCGTTCCTTTCCATATAAGGTTAATGATCTTTTTTTTTTTTTTCATGTCTTTAAAGAATGATGTTGGAATCTGAATTGGGATTGTGTTACATCTATAGATTACTTTGGGTAGTGTCGACATTTTCACAGTGTTAAGTTTTCCTATCCAAATGCATGGCATATTTATCCATTTTGTAAGTCTATTTTTAGTGCCATGTAATAGTGTTTTGTAGTTTTGTTTGTATAGGTCTTTTGTTGTTCTAGTTAAATATGTTCCTAAGTATTTCATCTTTTGGGTGGCTATTATAAATGGTATTGTTTTCCTGATTACCTTTTCAGAGCTGTCTTTATTCGTGTATAAGAATTCAACTGGTTTTTGTCTATTGGTCTTGTATCCTGCCACATTGCTGAATTTTTCAATGAGTTCCAATAATTTTCTTGATGAGTCTTTGGGATTTTCTATGTATAGGTTCATACAATCTGCAACTAGAGAGAGTTTTACTTCTTTGCAAATTTGGATACCTTTAATTTCCCTTTCTTGCTTTATAGCTCTGGTTAAGGCTTCCAACACAATATTGAATAGAAGTAGTGATAAAGGGCATCATTGTCTGGTTCTTATTCTCAAAGATAATACTTTCAGTTCTCTTCATTTATGGTAATGTTGGCTGTTGAATTTGTATGGTTGTGTGCTACCAAGACAGTTCTGACTCAGAGACCCTGTATAGGGTATGGAAGCAGAAAGCCTCGTCTTTATCCTATGAAGGGACTGGTATATGCCAACTACTAACCCTGAGATTAACAGCCTAGCTCATAATCCACTGTGATACGCTCCTTATTGGATTTGTAGATGTGCTTTTTAAATTATTTTGAAGAATGTCCCTGCAATTTCTATTTTGTTTAGTGTTTTCATTAGGAATGGATTTTGGAGTTTTTCCAGTGCCTTTTCTGCAACAATTGATATGATCATTTGGTTATTTCGTTTGTTTTATTTATATGTTGGATTATATTGTATTGAACCATCCTTGCATCCCTAGAATGAGTCCACTTTCATGATATATAATATTTTTGATATGCTGTTAAATTCTGTTGGTTAGAATTTTGTTGTACATGAGGGATACTGACCTGTAATTTTCTACTTTATTGATGTCTTTGGCTGGTTTGGGTAAAAGAGTTATGCTTTCATAAAATGTATTTGGGAGTTTTCCATCTTTTTTTATGTTCTGGAATAGTTTGAGTAAAATTCATGTCAATTCTTCTCTGAATATTTGGTAGAATTTACCAGTAAAGCAGTCTCAGCCTGGACTTTTTTGTTGTTGGAAGTTTTTAAACTGCCTGATCAATTTCTTCTTATGTTATATAGGTCTGCTCAAGTTTTCTACTTCACACTGTGTTAGTTTAGAATAGGTCGTGTTGTTCTGAAAATGAATCCATTTCTTGTAGATTTTCAAATATATGAGAGAACAGTACCTTTTCTTTTATGGGCAAGTTGTTGCATAAAAAGATTATTGTAAGTTGAAATGTAAAGATAATGTAGTGTTCTAAATGATATTTCAGTTTGGCTTATTAAGTAAATCTTTGTTTCTTCCTGTATAAT
>NW_006408618.1:747509-752744 GCF_000296735.1 Chrysochloris asiatica
TATACAACCCTTTCAGCTGAGAGCCTGAGGCCTATTTAGGCCATGTTTTTTGCCTCAGGTTTTATATTTAGCTTATTTTCCCTTATGTGATTTTAAGGAGGCCCTTGCATGATTCAGGGGCCTCCAGTAATTTGCTTATTCTAGACAAATTCCTATAGGTTTCTCATAGTTTTGAAGTTGTTACTATTAGTGTTTTATTTGAATTTTCTTTTCCTTTGAGATGTTTGTTTATGTCTAGGAAGTATTCCTCATATTGCCTCCTATGTACATTAACATATATAAATATGTAAACATACATGCATACATATTTACATATGTATGTACCACTGGCATTTTTAAAGACTTTTTATTTTGATGTAAAGATTTGCAGAGCAGGTCAGTTTTCCATTCAACAGTTTATACACATTTCTTTCATGTCATCCATCAGTCAGTCAGTATTCTATTCTAAAACATTTCCTGTTTAAAAAAAACAAACGAACTCTAAATCTCAAATACTATGTTTGGAAGATATAGCCATAACCTATAAAGAAGGCATGGACACATTTTAATAGTATTTTCTCCATTTATTCTTAGAAGAGATAACATTTAATTTTTCCAGGCTCCTGGAAAGTGCTATTTAATGGAGAAGAAAGTATGGAAAAGATTAAAATGACCAGGAAGAGTAGTAGTTGTGACTCCCCGTCTCTAAGGAATCATGGTTAGCCAGATGGTCATGTGGGTGAATTGGATCCCTGGTCACCAACACGAACTGTATTGCTTCACCTAAAAAATCATGAATAATGTAGATTTGGATTCTATAGACAAATGATTGAATAGTGATGCATATTGTAATGATTAAGGTAAGTAAACCCTAGAAAAACAACAAAAGTTGAAAAGGAGAAATAAATTGAGATTAGTAACACTGACAATTGAGAAGAACAAAAGAGGTGGGCCTTAGATACTCACTGAACCAAGAATAGAAGCAAGCACAGATGGGGGTGTGAGAACCGTGATAGCAGCTGAGGTATTAGAAAGTTGGGGTGAGTGCAGAGTTGGGGAGAGTAAGAATGAGGCCAGCTCAGAAGCCCGGAGCTCTCCTCCCTGATAGCATTGGGAGCTCTCATTCATCACAGCCATTTTGGGATGTGTCTGAGTAACACTCCAAACAGAAAACACAGAAAAGGAGCTAGTCTGAGGAAGCTCTGCAAACCTGAAATAAAAAGATAAGGGAATTTTTGCCTTGAACTTTTTTGAAGTTCCCTAATGGAGTCCTGGTGTGGCGCTGTGGGCTAATGCGTCAGATTGCTAAATCGTTTGAACTGCAGGGTTGGCATTTCAAGCTCACCAGCTGCTCCTTGGAAACCCTATACAGGGTCACTATGGGTTGGAACCGACTTGACGGCACTTAGCAACAACAGTGGAGTCAAACATAGAGACAGAAGATAGAATAAGTGAACTAGAAGACAAAATAACTGAACTTATCAAGTCTCAAGAGAAAAGGAGAAAGGAACAATGAAAGCAAACAAACCCCAAAGGATATGTAGGCTTAATTGGAGATATCTTCAGAATTATTGGCGTCACAACATACGATGGCAACAGTAGTAAAGCTACAGAAACAATTTTCCCAAAAGATAATAACAGAGAATTTCCCAGACCTGAACAGAAAACCAAGTCTGCAAATAACAGGAAGCTATACAAACTCCAAGCTGAAGAGACACAATATAATTAACTCCATGGCATATCCTAATACAGCTGTTAAAAACTAAAGACAAGGAGAGATTTCTGAAAGTAGCAAGAGAAAAACACAATATAATATACCAAGAAAAATACAGTGTAAATATAACATATCAGTGATTCTTACAAAAAATCTAGAGATTTCTCCCCAGAAATTCTAGAGGCCAAAGATAATAGAGCAACATATATAAAATACTGAAGGAATGCAACTGCCAACTAAGAATTCTTTACATGGCAAAGTTGTCATTCAAAAATAAGTGGATGGGAAATGAAGACATTTCCCAAACAGAAGCGCTGGAAATTTGCTACTACTAATCTAGTTTTTCAAGTTCTACTTTGAAAAGAAAGGGAAGAACATTAAGAAATAAGTAAAAAAGTAAATTATTGAATATCAAACCCAAACCAAACCTACTGTCATTAAATCAATTCTGACTCACAGTGATTCTATGTTATTATTGTTGTTAAGTGCTCTTGAGTCAGTTCCAACTCATAGCAACCCTGTATATAGGGTTTCTGAGGAAAGACTGATGAGTTTGAACCACCGACCTTGCAGTCCAGTGCATTATCCTACAACTCAGGTTTCTATAAATCTTTACAAAAACAGCCAGCTTCATCTTTCTTTGTTGAGAGGATGGTGACTTTGAACCTCCAACCTTGCTGTTGCAGCCCACACTGAATCCACAGTGCCATAATGATATTAATAGAGACACAGCAGCTGAATTGGGGGAGGGAAGAGATATCCATGCAACCAGTAAAGAAAAAAGAGCAAGTGTGGCCATAGCTGATTTCATACAAAATAAAGTTTAAACCAAAATCTATTACATTAGATAAAAAGTCTTTTTATGATAGGCATAGCATTGTTATGTAAGGTTGTATGTTGAGTGTTGTTTGTATGTTAAATATTGTAGTTGTGTAATATAACCTAAAGGAGCTCTGGTAGTATAGTGGTTACGAATTGGACTGAGAACCTCACGGTCATAGTTTTGAAACTACCAGCTGTTCCGCGGGAGAAAGATGAGGCTTTCTGCTCCCATAAAGATTTACAGCCTCAGAAACCCTGTACAGGGTCACTATAAGTCGGAACTGACTCCATGGTATATAACAACAACAATGTAACATATGTGGTAACCACTAAAAATTCACCATGAAGAAACATCAGAAGACAAGCAAGAAGATAACCAGAAGGCTCATCATAAGAAAGCACCCCAAAACAACCAAAACAGAAAAATCAGTAATGAGAAGATAGGTGGCAGGGAAAAAAGAGTGCTGGAAGAGAAACAAACAGAACATATTTAAAGGCAATGTTGACACATTGTGTTTCATGTAACTAAGGTCACTGAACAGTTTGCAGAAATTGTCAAATGGGAACCTAACTTGCTGTGTAAACTTTCACCAAAATCTCTATAAAATAATATTTTAGAAAATACAAAAAATATCTTTGGTAACCAAGTACAATTTGTCTTTTCATCACCTACCTGTTACCCACATTCAGTTGAATACAGTGTATAGTTTTTTGTTGTTTTTTTTTTTTTTTATTTCACATGGAGTGAAACAGTTTATCACAGGAGATTACCAAAGACTTCTGTTTCTAACAACTTTGCTGAACCTTAACATTCTATCATTTTGAATATTTTTCTGATGTCTTTCATCAACTTTTTCTCATTCATTATAGACAATTCCATTTATCTTCAAAACACATTCCCTGAATTGTTGACTTGTTAAAGGGTTAGTTATTACTAATCTTCCCAGAATAACCAGAATGGGTTGTGTTTTCTTATATTGATATAATCTCCCTTTAAGTTAAAGTAAATGATCAGAGCTCTTCCTGTGTTTTTTACAAGTTTACTCATGGATCAATCAGAAGAAAGCATGTTTGCATCTTTGAGGAAACTTCAAAAAGTTCTGGGAAATTAGGACGAGAAAATAATGGAATTTTCCACAAACTTTTTTGAAACCTCCTCTTAATGTCAGAACTTTATTTCACTTGTCTTTACAAATCTGCAGCTGCATTTTATCCCCTATCTACATATGGTATGGTGCTGTGGGTTAATGCACCAGACTACAGAGCTGTTTGAACTGCAAAGTCAGTGGTTCAAGCTTACCTGCCGCTCCAATGAAACCCTATATAGGGTCGCTATGGGTCAGAACCGACTCGATGGCACTTAACAAAAACAACATATCAAATAGTTTTCTCATGAAGATTAAGTAACTTGCTAAATCAAATAGCTAATAAGTGATTTGTCCATAATCATTTCAGTAGATACTTTACAACTAGAATGGAAATAATTATAACATTAACACAATGTAAAGAATGCAGCCAGTGTCAGTGAACAATGTATGTAGAAATTACTGAATAGGAACCTATTTGATGTGTAAACGTTCACCAAAAATACATTAAAATACTATTTAAAAATTTAAACTTTAAAGTTTAATTAAAGTTTTAGTTTAAAAGTTCACTCTATTTGAATTTATGTCTTTATTTCAGTAAAGAACAATTCATAAAAATTTTACAAAGATACTCCACACTTAATGTTCAGTGGACTTTAATTAATTTCTGATGTAAACATATAATAGTTTATCTGTTTCTCACAGGGAATATCAGTTGAAAGTGCATTCTAAATATTATAATGAAAGGTTTTAGAGCAAGAACAGCTTTAACAATTTTCTATTGCCGTTTTCCATTCCCTCCCTTTTTTTCAAAGTAAAAGAAAAACATGGTGAAACAAATACAAAGTCACATCTACTTAGTAAAATTTAGCAGTTAATAGTCATTCAGGTTTTCTGAGTTTTAGAGCATGGATTGGTTGTGCTGGGTTTATTTTTTTATTTTATTTTATAAAAAGAATCTTAATTATTCTTTAATGTCTTTAATGATCATCACCAATTTATATTTTTAACAGCCATTTCCACAGTGTGTACTAGAACTATGATAACGTTTTAAATACACATATATTTGTTGTTAAAGTTGCTGAGTCAGTTCTGACTCATAGTGACCATGTATAGAGTTCTCCGAGGCTATGAATCTTTATGGGACAGAAAGCCTTATCTTTTTCCAAAGGAGCAGCTGGTAGGCTTGAATAACTGTGGTTAACAGTCCAGTGCTTATCTTACAGAGCCATCGTGCCCCTTAATATATATGAACATTACAACAGTACAATAAAATCAGTTAATATATAAAATACTTAAGTTTTTATAAGAAACCTTCATGTTTTTGTAAGACAGTAATGTAGTGTCCAAATGTGTGGGCTCTGGGTAAGATGATCAGGGCCATATCCAGCTCTTCACTTCTCTGTCACATGTGTAAAATGAAGGATATAATGGTATCAAGGACTCTTGGTATGGTGCTGTAAGACAAACACTGGTCTGCTAACCACAGAATTGGTGGTTCAAACCCTACTGGCAGCTCCTTGGAATCCCTATACAGAGTCTCTATGGAGGAGCTCTGGTAGCGTAGTGGTTACGAATCGGGCTGCGAACCTTAAGGTCAGCGGTTCGAAACTACCAGCTGCTCCGCGGGAGAAA
>NW_006408618.1:752844-778034 GCF_000296735.1 Chrysochloris asiatica
GCGGGAGAAAGATGAGGCTTTCTACTCCCGTAAAGATTTACACCCTCGGAAACCCTGTACAGGGTCGCTATGGGTTGGAACCGACTCGACGGCACTTAACAACAACAACAACAACATGGATCGAACTGACTCTACAGCACTTAACAACATGATAACAGTGTATCGACCTCTTTGGGTTTTTCATTCTGCAGATATTTATTGAAGCCAATTATGTGTCAGAAGCATGGTGGCGCAATACTATAAGTACTGGACTGTGAACTACAAGGTTAGCAGTTAAAGCCCACTTGCCCCCTCCACAGGAGAAAGGCTTTCTGCTCCACAAAGATTTAAAGGCTTGGAAACCCTACAGAGAGTCACTATGAGTCAGAACTGACTTGGTGGCACTTCACAACAACAATAATTGTGCGTCAGGTACTTTCTAGGCACTGAGGGTATAGCAGTGAAAAATCCAACCAAAAAACCTTCCTCACAAGGAACTTATAGTCTCGTGGAAGAAGACACGAGATAAAGTAAACTGTATAGCATGTTTAAGGTATGGGTATTGCAAAAAACGTGCACTGCATTTGGTTGCTAACTAAAAGGCTGAGGTTCGAGTCTACCAGAGGCACTGTAAAAAAAAAAAAAAAAAGGATTGGATACCTATATCTGAAACATCAGCCTATGGGACACAGTTGTACTCAGACAGGAGATTCCCACAAGTCAGAATCCACTCAGCATCAACTGATTTTTATAGTATTCTTTGAAGGGGAAAACTACCATAGAGAAAAATAGAGTGGAGTAAAGGAGATGGAAGTGCTGGAGAAAGGGAGGAAGAAGTACAGTTGTTAAACTGTGCATCAGGGCAGGCCTCACTGAAAAGATAAATTTGAATAAAGGTTAGGACTTGATGAAGGGAAGGGAGTCAAAGTAGATCTGTGGGGGGAGGGTGTGCTCTGTGCCACCAGAAAATCAGGAAAGAGCAAGGAGGTGTCTGTAACTGTAAGTCTCCAGTGAGCCAGGTGGGAAGGAGGAAGAAATGAGGTCAAAGAGGCAAAAGCGTGGGGGTCAGTTAGAGTGGTGATAGTGGTTTTGTGCTGTGGAGTCGGTTCCAACTCATAGTCACCCTGTACAGGGTTTCCGAGGCTGTAAATCTTTACGGGAGCAGAAAGCATCATCTTTCTCCCGCAGAACAGCTGGTAGTTTCGAACTGCTGACCTTGCGGTTCACAGCCCGATTTGTAACCACTATGCTACCAGAGCTCCTTTCAGTTAGAGTAGGGCCCCACACAGATTGTAAAGACTTTAGCTTTTACTTTGAGTGGAATGATAGCATGTGTCATGATCTCATTTTAAAAGAATCACTCTAACTTCTTTATTGAGAATTGTATTTAAGGCAACAGGTGTGAAAGCAGAAGAAGCAATTATAACAATCCAGGTGAGAGATGATGATGACTTGAACCATTGTGGTAGCAATTTGTTATTTTGTGCCGAGGAGTCAATTCCAACTCATAGTCACCCTGTACAGGGTTTCCGAGGCTGTAAATCTTTACGGGAGCAGAAAGCCTCATCTTTCTCCCGCGGGACAGCTGGTAGTTTTGAACTGCTGATCGTAAGATTAGTAGCCCGATTTGTAATCACTCCTCTACCAGAGCAACAGAAGTGGTGAAAAGATGGTTGGGTTTTAAATAGATTTTAAGAAAAGAGTCAACAGCCTTTGCTGAAGGTTGGATGTGGGTGTAAGAGCAAAGAGGAGTCAAGATTTTTGCCCTAAGCCTTTGGAAGGACTTATGAATAGGGGAAAGACTGTGTGGTAGGAGCAGGTTTTAGGAAGATCAGGAAATTATCTAAAGCGCATGTACTAGTATAGAGTTTGGGGCATTAGTCCAGGCTGGAGATATATTAAAAGAGTTGTCATAATATAGTAGAATTTAAAACAATGGGATTAAATATTATCACAAAGTGTTTGAAATAATGAATCAGACTACTGAGTGCCACCACTTACTGGCTGAGTGACTCTGGGAAAGTCACTTAATTTTTTTGTGACTCAGTCTCCCAATCTGTAAAATATGAATAATAACAGCTACCTAATGAGTTTTGCTGTGAGACTTAAAACCTGTAATATCTATAAAGCTCTCAGAATGTGTTGTATGCTCAATATATATGAATAATCCATTTTTATCACAACTGTTCTGTATACCTGTGGGACTTCACAAATACTTCACCTTGACTTGTGTTACTAATGCAGCGTTTCTTCGTGTGGTGCTTTCATAGTTTTGTTTTTTGATTGTTAATTACTACTAGCAGCCCAGCCAAGTTGGTTTTACTTCCAGAACTAAACTGACCTTTATTATTTTGTATTAGCACTGCCTTGGTTCTTGATTGATTGTTTGATTTTAAAGCCTGTATGTATTTTAGAATCTGTTGCTTGTTCAGAAAACAAAACTCTGATGTGTTTCTTCAGTACTGCTTTCCTTTGCTTTCCTCAGTGCTCAGCAGAGGAGCAGTCAGGTTCACAAGAAAAACACAATTGGAAATCAGGTAGGAATTGTATGAGAGAATCCGCGAATGCATGCTCAAAACAATTTGAACTAAAATCGCTTGATTGACAGTTTTTAAATGCAAATTAATTCTGTGCAAATTTTGCTTGAAATGCAGCTTTTTAATTTTGTCTTTGCTTTTAAAGGCCCTGGCGCCCCCCATGAATTGCATTTTTTTTTTTTTTTGGTGGCTATTTTATGCAGTTAACCATATTTATTTATTTTAAATAACTTTTTTGCTACTTATTCTGCTTTTCAAATCTGGCTACTTGTGTCCTATTTTGCTGCTTACATTCCCTGTAAATTTAATTTAACATTGACTTTGTGAGTCAGTTGAAGATTCAATAATGGTGAGTCAGTTGCATGAGCTTTCTGGTCCTGCTGACTAGTTCACACATTTGCACAGCTTGGGAACAGTGAAGGGACAGCTCATAAAGAAGGCAGTTGTTGACCTTAATCTCTGCCACCAAATTCCTGCTGGTTAATGAAACTGTTAACTCCTATAAAGTTCTTGATCCTTTGAGCTTTTGTGTTGTGAGCAGACTAACAGCCGCTCTGCAAAGATTGCATTAACAGTTTGCTGTTGCTTTTTATGTTTTATGTGATAATGAATATTTGCATTGTTACTTCTTTTCAAGTCAAAACAATGATGATTTACAGTTGTTTCTTTTTTATAATCAGAGGCACAATTATTAAACAAATTGAAACCTCTGCCCTAAATTTATCCCCCCACCCCCACCCCCCACCCATTGTTTTGAAAGGAGAAGAGGTAATAACAGACTTTTCTTTAAAAAACTTTTTTTTCTGAACTAAAGCATATAATTCTTTGCTATTTCAGGGAACCAATCTTCCGCCTTCAAGGCAAATTGTACGAGTTAAGTTCTGTAAGCTTACTGTTGCTTTTTCATTTAGCTTCCTAAGGGCACAGTTTGTCTTTAACTGATTAACTAAACTAGCGCTTGCTACTAATTTTTTTTTTTTTTGAACTTAGATTGTCTTGTCCATAACACCCTATCATTGAAATAAAATCCTCTTAAGAGGGTTCATCCCTTCACTGCTAATAACCTGCTGTGACTTAAAGGTATGAACTAGTAAAATCTAAAATGCTATAGTAATCAACCCTTAACACTGTGGGTGCTTCACTATTTCTCTAATTTTTATGGGCCTTAAAATAATTAAAATCATTAATGATCTTCCTATCTGTCCTTCTATGCTATGTTGTTATAAAGTGTAAGCTTTTCTCTTCCCCATGTATGACTATATTTAAAATAAATGTGAATTATGCTTCTGAAAGGTGGGTATTTGGCATCTGACCGTGATGTATTTGTTGATAAGATTACCAAACTCCAATTATTTGCATTTATTTTTAAAAAATTGAAAATTAGACTAATAGACGTTTCATGTGGTTTTAGAGTTGAATCCTTTAAAACCAGATAGAAGTATAAACACACAATCAAGTGACTAAAAACCAAATGTAAAACAAAAATCCAAACCACTGTCATTGTAAGTCAGTTCTAACTTACAGGGATGCTCTATAGGGCTTCTAAGGCTGTAAATATTTATGGCAGCAGAAAGCCTCATTTTTTTCCTGTAGAGCTATTGGTGGGTTCGAACTACTGACCTAGTGATTAGTAGTCCAGTGCTTATTGTACAGCGCCCAGGCAAATTTGTTTGTTTTTTTCAACAATTACGTTTTCATTTTCTCTATGAAAGTGGCAATCTTAATGTCTTCCTTCCAACTCTGCGCCTCTTTAAGAATAAGATTAGAGCATGCATCAGTTAATTGCTCTCTGGTGTTTTCAGAAGGAGCCCTGGTAGCACATTGGTTAAGGTGCTCAGTTGCTAACTAGAGGTTGGTGGTTCAAAGCCAAGGGAGAAAGATGTTGACAATCTGCTTCTGTAAAGGTTTGTTGTTGTTGTTGTTGTTATGTGCCGTGGAGTTGGTTGTAACTCATAGCGACCCTGTACAGGGTTTCTGAGGCTGTAAATCTTTATGGGAGCCTCATCTTTCTTCTGTGAAACAGCTGGTAGTTTTGAACTGCTGACCCTGAGGTTAGCAGCCCGATTCATAACCACTGCGCTACCAGAGCTCATAACTGCCTCATGGGATTTCCGAGACTATAAACCTTTACAGTCTTGGAAATCCTATGAGGCAGTTCTACTCTGTCCTGTTGGGTCGCTGTGAATTGAAAATTGACTTGGCAGCAGTATGTTTGGGCTTTTTTGTTTTGGTATTTTGAAAGAAGTAGACTTTGGAGCCAGACATTCCTGAATTCAAATTATGCTCTTCTACTTAGTAGCCATATGGCCTTGAAAAATTGAGCCTCAGTCTACTAGATTGTGTGAATAGAAAACATCTGTACCAGGGTTATTGTAAAAATCAGTAATGATGTATATGGAAGATTTGCAGCCTGATATGGAACTATGGGATAAAGCACTGGACCATAAGGTCAGTATGAGCCACAAGGTCAGTGGTTCACACTCACCAGGTGCTCCTTGGAAACCCTATACAGAGTTGCTATGAGTTGGATCCCACTCACTGGCACTTAACAACAACAACACTGGATGTGCTAGGAGCTCTGGTAGCATAGTATGTTCCAATCTACTGGCTGCTTCATGGCAGAAAGATAAAGCTTTCTGCTTCCGTTAAGATTTGCAGCCTTGGAAGCCCTCTAGAGAGGGTCACTGAGTCGGAATATAACCACTACCACCACAACCGCTGAGTGTGTGCCCTGCAAAGAGTAAACATCTTGTTCCCAACTGATAGATGCTGCTTCTTGAAACTTCTGGGAGGGAAATTATATATTAAGTGTTAAAATGATAATAATTATAAAATGGGAAAAATGAAACATTTGGGAAAATTGAAATGGTGACAAATTATTCTGTTGACTAGAATGAACAGATAAAGGCTGGCGTAGTATGAAGGATCTGTCTGTAAAATTCTCCACATGATCAGAAACCTCTCTAGCTCATAAAAGTACAGATATATATATATATATATATATATATATAGGCAAACTTATCACATAATGTCATAAAGCCATACTTTAAATCAGAGCTTAAAGGAAACTTAAATAGCTTTCACAATAGTATTATTTCCAAATGTTAAAATCATGCTAATATGTTTTCTATGACTTTACTTTTGCTGAGTACAGGTAGTCCCCATGTTACAAACATGGAATTTACATACAACCCATAGTTAAGAAGGAACCAATCCTGTTTGGGGTACATACAGTGATTGTAATAAACAATAGGTGTTACTTTGCAACACACATGAAAATATTATTGTTATCACTGCATCAGTATTAAAGAAAGAATCCTGATCTGGCACTGTAGTGGACTGTTAACCACAAGGTCTGCAGTTCAAATCCACCAGCCACTCCTTGGAAACACTATACATGGTCACTGTGAGGCAGAACTGACTCAAACCATATTTAGCAACCAGAAAAAATGTTAAAGATGTTTTAGTGCATCTGGAAGTGTTTCTTTTCTTTGTTTTTTAATGTATAGAAATGTACACTGTATACTACGACAAACATTTGACTCACTGATGTTAGGTCCAAACTATAGCTTAAATTTGTATATATATATATACAAATTTCTTTAAAGACAGATTTTGGAAAGGAACTCTTGTGTTCTGGGGACTGCCGCTGCTTGAAAACCAGTACATTATGAAAGTTTTATAGCTCAAGATAATAAATGTTTTTTGAAATTCAGACTTCTTTAAATTTTAGAAAGATAATATATTACATACCATTTATTTCTTAACCACCCCTGTGTGGTCAGAGGCATCACTTTATAATAAAATGCATTGTATTTCTGCAATGAAAACTAGTGAATAATCACACCAGGCAGTTTAGATGAAAGATAAAATTGCCTCATATTAGGTCACTTTTTGCTACCAAATTTGTTTATTTAAAAATTCATTTTGAAAGTAAGGAAATATGAATCTAAGCATTTTAGTTTCCAGAACTGAATGCACTAACTTGTATTACACACACACACACAAGCATACACCAGGAGCTCAGACATAGTGATAATTGTGAGGGTAGTGCAGTACCAGGCAGTCAGTGTACTTTTCATTGTAAGTTAGAACCAACTCGATGACTCCTAATAGCAACAATAGAATATTACATTGTAAGGAGTTCTTCACAGTGTTTTCCTACTTAGCAAAAGTGAGCCATAATAACTTGAGGCCATT
Source organism: Chrysochloris asiatica (assembly GCF_000296735.1). NCBI lineage: Eukaryota > Metazoa > Chordata > Mammalia > Afrosoricida > Chrysochloridae > Chrysochloris > Chrysochloris asiatica. Next base: position 759,561 of record NW_006408618.1, read on the forward strand.
TTCTCTTTGAATCTGATTATCTGATGTTGACTTGAGGTTTTTGCCTATCCAGAGGCTCAAAACCAGAGAGCCTTGGAGCTCAGACTGAGGAATGATGCCAGCTTGTATGGTTAGTGATGCTGAAACAGCCCGTAATATCCTAGCGTGTGACCCGTCCATGCTGGTATCTTTGTAGGCCTTCTGGTGGTAAGACCTATGCAGCATTGATTCTGAAGATTCTAAAGAAGGATTTAAGGGCATCCAAACTTTTTTTAAAGTCTGAAATCAGTTGTTTTTGTCTGCCTAGAAATTTAATAGTTTCACAAGTAGATATCACAAGTAGATATCAGCAAATGTACAAAAAATGTGAACAAGCATGTCACTCATCAAACATGTATTTTAAAGCCATGTGTCATAATTTGTGGGGTGTGTTTAGAATAGAAAAATGAATGAAAAATTAGCCCCACCCCCAGAGAGTGAACGGTCTAATGAGGCTGATAGTACATAAGCAAATTGAAGTCGGCCTCCTTTTCCAAGGCTAGCTCCTTTTGATGGTTCAGGTTTCACTGAAACACCACTTCTGCAAGAGGCCAGTCCTGAACACTAGATCTAAAGTCCCCTCCCTTCTCAATGTCTCGACTTTATCTATTGCATTCTATTATTTGAAATAATCTTGTTCACTTTTTTACTCATCCTTCAATAGGACATAAGCACCCAGTTTTGTGACTCTGTGTCATTGTATGATTTTAAGCTGGATTGTTATATTTTAGAAAGCTCATCTGCCTGTAGTGTGGAGGAAAGACTTTGAAGTGGGGACAAGACTAGAAAAAGAAATTAGTTAGGAAGCAGTTGGTAGACAAGAAATTATTATGGTTGGGGATAGGGAGGAGCCCTGGTGTGGTGCAGGAGGTTAATGCGCTAGATTGCAAGGTCAGTTTGAACCGCAAGGCCTGTGGTTCAAGCTCACCAGCTGCTCTTTGGAAACCCTATACAGGGTCGCTATGAGTTAGAACCAACTTGTTGGCACTTAACAACAATAATGATGAGAAGAAGCAGGTGAATTCAAGAAATAGTAAATGGGAGAATTCATAAGATTTGTGATGGAAAGAGTGGGAGAGGTGAGGAATTGCCAGGGATGATCTACAGATTTTTGCCTTAGGCAATAGGTTGTTGTTGTTGCTGTTAAGTGGCTGAATCGGTTCCATCTCATAGTGACCCTGTACAGGGTGTCCATGGCTATAAATCTTTGTGCCAGCAGAAAGCCTCATATTTCTCCTGCACAGCAGCTGAAGGGCTCAAACTGCCAACCTTGTGTTTCACAGTCCAGCGTTTATTGTATGGAACCATTCTTCATGATGAAAGCTACTTAATGAGAAAGTCAGATTTGGATCCAGAGTCAGAATGGCTGGGTGTGTTGAGTATGCTACCCAATTATAACTGTCCAATGACAAGTTGTCTAAAGTGTCCAGAATTCATAAGAGACAGAGAACTATTTATTTCAAAGGCAGAGCCCTAGTGTTGTTCTATAGGGTAAGCTCTGGACTGTTAACTGCAAGGTTAGCCATTCAGACCCACCAGCCACTCCTTGAAAACCCCAAACAAGGTCTCTGTGAGTCAGAATTGTTTCAATGACACTTAACAATAGCAACAACAATTGGGAACTATTAAAGAATTTCTAATAGGGAAGAGCATGTCATCTGATTTGTATGTTAAAAGATTTATGTGTCAGCCATATCTAAATGTTTGTAAACCTAGAGATTTGGAAAATTGTTAAAAATGTTTTTCAAGCTATTCAGGTAAGAAAATACAAATGTTAATAGCAGGAGGTATGGTGAAAATGAAGAGCAGGTTCAAAATACACTTAGGAGATAGAGTTGAAGGGTGGTAGTACAAGGCTACTAACCTGAAAGTCGGTAGTTTAAACCCACCCAGTAATTTTATGGGAGAGAGTACTGATTATCTACTTCTGTGAAGATTACAGCCAAGAAAACTGCATGAGGCAGTTTCATTTTGTCACATGAGGTCACTATAAGAAGGAATCAACTTAAAGGTATCCAACAGCAACAGCAGAATTAATAAGTAGCCAAGGGAGCTAATGTAGCAGGAAAGTCATCTTTCCAGAATTATGACTAAACAAATCCATTGGCAATAACCTCATATGCATGTGAAAGCTGGACAGTGAATAAGGAAGACCGTAGAAGAATTGATGCTATGGATCGTCAAAAACCGTATATAGGGTCGCTATGGATTGGAACGGACTCAGCGGCACTTAACAACAACAAATACGTACATACACAGTAGCTAAAGTCATGGCAGTAAATGAAATCACTAACAAATAATGAAAGCATAGAAGGAATATGGACTTTAAAGGATGATGGAGAAAGAAAAGTTGGGACAGATTGAAGAATTGAAACAGAAACTAAGTGATAAGAGTGATTAGAAAACTTGCAGAATAATGGAATTCAAGCTAAAGAAAGAAAGTTTCAAGGAGGGAGTAGTTGGTTGTAGTTGTATCAGATGTTTCTGAGAGCCCAAAGAGACATGACAAAGTTACCAGTTGATTGATAGAAGGTCCTGTGCCGTGTCAGGGATGACCTGAGTGTATAGCAGTGCCACACGTTCTCTTGGTGTTATGAAGTCATTCCACAGACAAAAGGTAGAGCTCAACTGAGAAAGCAGACCACTAGATTAATATCCTGAGTTTTTTTTGTTTTTGTTTTTGTTTTTATTCTAGGAAGGCAGCATGTAAAACTCAAGAGAGCAGATGAGTTATGATTTTGAAAAGAGGTGGTTGAGGTAAAGAATTGTGTAATTGATTGATGTTAGTATAGGCCAACTATGTAACAAATAATCCTAGAATTACACTATCTTAACATAATAAAAAGAACTCACCTTACTTTACAATCCAATGAACGTGACCCAATGCGAAGGCCATCCCTACTTCACATGATGAGTCAGGGACTTTGGAGTCCCCTTTATTCTTCCCGCAGGTGGAAAAGCAAAGGAAGTCCTGCTAAGAGGGATTTTTAAGGGCTAACCTGGATGCTGCACGCATGACTTCGTTTCTAATTTCACTGAATAGAACTCAGTCATTTGTCTTCAACTATCTGCAAGGGAGATGAGAGAATATGAGCATGTATTTAGAAAAATTAGAGATGAAAGGTGCCAGTGACTGAAAGTAAAAGGAAATGGACAAGTCAAAGCAATGGAGGTTTTGCTAAAGTCAAAGAAAATGGGTACCAGGATTAAGTGGAAAATGTGGTAACGTTGGAAATTAAATTAGTGCGTGGATGTCACATTTAAGTTTTGAAAAACAAGAGAATAGCACTTGAAAGTCATAGGTGTTATTAGAATAAGAAGGAGCCGACAATGGAAGAAGTGCTTAATAAATAATAGCTACAAGTATTTGTGGAACATTGTCTTCAGAAGGTGTGTGTAGTTGAAGAAAAATAGAGATGAAGTTTCAAGATTTGAATATGTTAAGGGTCAGGATACGTTGAAGCCAAGAGGATTGATAGAATATGTCTGTGATATCTCATTCCTTTTTTAATCACAAGAGTCTATAGCAGGAAACATGACTGGCATGCTGGTTGGCCCCAGACAGTAGTTGACAACATGGAAGACTTTTTCCTTAGTTAGGAAGAAGAGCAGGTGTTTGCAGGAGCCTGAGTATCAGAGAACCTTCTAGTCCCAGACTTATTGTATGTATCATTTCCCATCAGTGTGCCTTTTATTACTATAACTTTTTGTTGGAATGGGAAATCTGACTTTCCCAAACTACAGGTCTCTAGATAACTAGCTTTTCAACTTTCGTAAATTATAGACTGGGGTGACTTTCTTATCAAAATAGTTTTTTTCTTATCAAAACATATTTACTCTTTGAAAGCTAGGTTCAGTGGACACTGGTCTATTTTTTCTTAGGATCCTTAGTTGTCAACTCATCCTAACTACCTGAAATTTTCCTACTGAGTCCCCTGCATTTTCAGCCTCTGCAAGAACATGGTTTGAACCAATGTTAAAAGAGGCCAGGGTTTAATTAGCTGTTTCCATGCTGTGTAACAGTGATTTCCATCTTCATAGCCTAAGGTAGAGGACTCCTCACAGCCCTCCAGCTTTCTTCCTCCATTCAACCACTGCTACAATTTAGGGTCTTAACCCCCAGCTTCAGCCTACTTTCTAGTCTCAATAGTTAGGATTTTTTCATCAGTTAGAATTTTTTCAAATATATAAATTTCAGAAAACTTAAGTCATCTTGAGAAACAAGGGAATTTATTAGTTTATACAATGCAACAGTTCAGTGATAGAATTAAGCCCTATTTAATCCATGTCTCAACAGTGTCACAATGAATTGGCTGCTTTCTTTAAATTATCTGGTTCTGCTTATTTATTGTTTGTCCCATTCCTGGGCCCCAAGGGATTACAAGATGACTGCCAACAGCTTCCAGGAGTTTTTCTTCTTGGTTTGAATCCAGAGAACCAAATGAGTCTGTTTCCCAGAATTCCTGCATAAACTTTTAAGATTTATTCTGATTGGACTGACTTGGATCATGTGCTCATTCCTGAACTAATCATTGTGTGGTCAGTGACTGAGAAGCATTGATTGGCTTCAGCTAGGGTCATGTGGGCTGTGGGACTGGGGTGGCTTCTCATCAGATCACATGGATTGGAAGGAGGGGCAGACTGCCTCTCCACCTGAAAATCAGAGCTGCTATTGGAACAAGACTAGACACCGGAGGAGGTGCACCTCAGATGACTGGTATGGGTATGGACTGAGCATTCTTTGCTTTCAGAAGAATTTAATTCCGACAGTAGAATTCTGGTGTATATTGTCTTCTTGAAGGAACAAAGGATGATTAACACCTTATTATTAAAACCATAGTTCATTTATTGATTATAGTTAATGACTTTTTCCAGTTCATCCTCTGGCTTTTGTTTCGACCCTCCCTTTGGGCTCCTCCTTTTTAGCAACAATACTGACTGACAGGCAGTCCAGTGAAATGGCTCAGACCTAGGACTGTGAAGCCACTGTGTAACTGTGACCAAGTTATTTAACTTTTCTGTTCCTCAGGTTTCTAATCTGTAAAGAGCTGATGAGTCACCATACTACTGACTCATCAGATTGCTGTGAGGGTTAAATGAGATAATACAAGATAGATGGCTAGAGTGTTGTTGTTAAGTGCCATTGAGTCGGTCCTGATCTCTGCCACCCTGTATAGAGTTTCTGACAATTGACTGGTGAATTTGAGCCATTTAACCTTGTGGTTCAGACCTAGAGATCCAATGCTTATCCTACAAGGACCTGCCTAATGGTAAGTACTATGTAAAGTGCTTGCTGCTTTTATTATTACTACTATTATTGTTGGTATCATTTTATGTATATATATTACTCCATTACATTTCAAGGAAAGTAGTAACTGAATTATTTTATGTTTTCTAATTGACCAGTTCCCCAGCTTTGAGGTAGGACACTTGCCACAAAGCAACAATGAAATCTGCATAATATGTATTCATGTTTCTTTGCAAACCTTGACACATAGAAGATACTCAATAAAAAAATAGCTCTTGAATAAATGAAAAAAATAAATAATAATGAAGTGTTTCTATTAATCATATTTTCCTAATGATCTATTTTATAAATATAAACACTTTAAAAACTTGAGAAACAATGACATTGATTTTTGAATTAAAAGTTTACAATTTTGATATGCTTATGTGAAGATAATATTTTTTAATTGAGAAAATTATGCTGGTAAACTTATCATGTGATTATTCATTTAAAACATATTCACCTTTATTTCATCCATCATGGAAATTACCTCTTTTTCCCAGTTATAGTTCATGGAACAATTTTTTAGGATCATTTTTTGAGTGTAGAATAAAGGAAAAAACTCCTCACTATCACTAGCATTTTTTATAAGCTCCTTCATGCTATAAGAAGGTGAAAGCAATTTGAAGGTCCTTGTATTTAACATGTATTTAAAATGCATACTCTAAATGTTAAGTATAATCATTTCGTTCTTAAGTTCTTTAAACTAGGCAAGAATTTTTTTTTTTTAAGTTATTAGTTACAGAAAGAATGGATATATTTTGTCCCATCTCTCTTGATCTTCCAAGTAGCCATTTTAATGAAAAGACTATCAGTGACACAGCTGGTGATTCTTAAGATGTAACTGGAAAAATGAAGAATTCTCTGATATTTGTAGCAAGGTATGGTCCAGTGTTCCAACTCCTGCCTTCTATGCAGGAGTACCATGCTTGATTCCCAGCCAGTGTACCTCATACTCATCCACCACCTCTCTGTCAGTGGCTTGTGTGTTGCTGTGATGCTGAACTGGTTTCAGTGGAGACAGAGTAAGGAGAAAGACATGATGATCCTTCTGAAAAGGAGCCCTGTGAATCACATGCTCGGATACACAACCCACTGTGGAGATGGTGCAGGACAGAGAAATGTTGAATTCCATTGTAAACAGGGTCACCATCTGTTGGGGGACCACTATATGGCAGATAATAATACCACCATAATAAAGATATATTTTTAATGATGGTGTGGCACTGTAGGATAAGCTCTGGACTGCTAACCTCAAGGGTGGTGATTCAAACCTACTGGGTGCTCCTCAGAAACCCTCTACAGTGTCACTATGTTGTTGTTATGTGCTGTGGAGTCAGTTCCGACTCATAGCGACCTTGTACAGGGTTTCCGAGGCTGTAAATCTTCACAGGAGCAAAAAGCCTTATCTTTCTCCCGTGGAACAGCTGGTAGTTTTGAACTGCTGACCTTGTGGTTTGCAGCCTGATTCATAACCACTACGCTACCAGAGCTCCTCAGAAACCCTCTATAGGGTCACTGTGAGTAGGAACCAACTCCATGACACTTAAAAACAGCAACACAATTCTTCTATGTATTCATTTATTTGAACAGTGATAAAATGTAAATGAAATTTCCTTTTAAAAACTAATCTTGATAATATGTATACATATCACAAGTGTTCTAGAGTGCACCTTATATAAATGTATAAAATAAAGTCTATTATTCTTAGTTATGCTTCTTTCCTGTTATGATAATCCAGTGGCCTATTGCCACTTAGCCTGACATTTACATCCTTACAGTTATAAACTAAATTCTAATCATTCAGGGACTGCCATTTTCTGTGATCCTTTTAAAAGTTTTTCTTTCATTTTCTTATCTTCCCTTCACCTCTTCTTCTCCCTCCCCTTCTTTCCCTTCCCTTTCTTTTCTTTCTCACATATTTGTTTTAATGATTTCTTGTAACAATACTTCACCTATGTTTTAGCTGTACAGCATGCTGATGCATCTCAATTTGACAAATAAGAATTTTTAAATTAGAATACTGGAGCTTTAAAATATTTTGTTTTCATTTATTTTCAGAAAATGCTGATGCCCTGTGTTGTCAAGAAAATGCAATTCTGTGCTATACTTCTGCCCATTGCTATTAACAAATTATTTTGCTTAATTTAATTTTTAAAGATTACTTCTGAGAATTTACTATTTTCCTAAAAGCTTTGTCAGTTGCAAATGATTTATCATAAGGAAAAATTTCAACATTCAATACTTTTTACTGGTAGCATGCCAGTTTGCTTATCTCTCATTAATTTTTTGCCTGCTCTCCTCTCCAATCTCACACTTCCCCTCAAGAAAGGGCAGGATTGGGGAAACAGGAAGAGAGCAGAGCAATGGACCAATGAAGGTGATGGTCCACACACATGGTCCAGAACCACAAATCTTTTTTTAAGATTTGGGTAGTAACATTTCAAAAACCAGCTAACTCTAAAAGTTCCATTTACCAAAAAAAGAGATGAGTTTCATTCCACTCTCATTAATAGTGTAGAAATTATTCAAGTAAACCTTAGCTTAGTAGTTAGAGTGCTTCAGATACTGTTTTAAGTGTTTTACAATTTTAATTCATTATCTTCTCCAAATTAATACTGTGAGGGTAGGTATTGTTATTATCCCAATTTTACAGAGAAGGAAACTGAGTCATGGAGAGGTCTAGTAATATACCCAGTCACATGGATTATGAATGGCAGCACCAACTGGAATCTGAATCTTATTTTCTTAACCACCATATTTTAAAATTACCTTGGATAGTGTAAAATTGCATTAAAAAATCTCATTTCAGTCTGTTATGCCATTTAAAATCATTCACTGTTACATTTTCCACCATTCATTTGTTGTACTGTGGTGTCTTGAATGTTGCTGTGATTCTGGAAACTGTGCCACTGACATTTTAAAAAGCAGTAGGTCACTCATAGGAGTCCTGGTGTGGTGCTGTGGGTTAATGCACTGGACTGCAAAGTTGGCTTGAACTGTAAGGTCAGTGATTTCAAGCTCACTAGCTGCCCCTCGGAAACCCCATACAGGGTTGCAGTGGATTAGAATTGACTCAGTGACACTTAACACCACCAACAACAGGTTACCCATGGTGGACAGGGTTCAGCAGAGCTTCCAGACTAAGACAGACTGGGACGATGGTGAGGGGGACAACATCTGAATGGTTAGTCACTAAAAACCTAATGAATAGCAGCGAAAACATTGTCTGATACAGTGACCTCAGGTTGGAAGGCACTCCAAAAGACTGGGGAAGAGATACAAAACTTTTGAAACATTCATTTGCTGATTGGGCACAACTCAAAATGAGAAGAAGCAGCTACAAGCATACATTAATAATTGGAATATGTAATGTATGAAGTATGAATCTAGGAAAACTGGAAGTCATCAAAAATGAAATGGAATGCATAAAGATCAATATCCTCAGCATTAGTGATTGAATTCGGGAATCATATGGTTTACTATGCCTGGAACAACAAGCTGCAGACACATTATGGCATCATATTCATCATCACAATGAGCATTCTATTTCGAAGTGTAATGTTGTCTGTGACAGAACATCCATATGCTAAATAATACAGTACCATCATTATTAAAACTCATACACCAACCACTAAAGCCAGTGATGAAAAAAACTGAAGAATTCTACTAATTACTATGGAGTCCTCTGCCACAGGATAATTCACTGTGTCACAACGTCAGCTTGAAACACAAGGTCTGTGGTTCAAACCCACCAGCTGCTCCTTGGAAACCCTATACAGGGTTGCTATGGGTTAGAATGACTCAACAGCACTTAACAACAACCAACTCCTTTAGTCTACTATTAATCAACATGCCATCAAGATGCATTGGTAGTTACCAGTGATCAGAATGCTAAGGTTGGAAACAGAGGAAGGATGATAATTAATTGGAAACTATGGCCTTGGTGACAGAAATAATGCTGGGGATCACATGATAAATTTTTCAATACCAATGATTTATTTATTACAAATACCAATTTTTCATCAACATAAGCAACAACTAACTGTGCCAGATAGAGTACACAGGAGTCAAATTAACTACATCTGTAGGAAATGAAAAAGCTCATTATCAGCCAAAGCAAGGCCTGGGCAGACTTTTTTGACAGATCATTAGTTGCTCATATACAAGTTCAGATTGAAGCTGAAGAAAATTTAAACAGATTCACCAGAGTCAAAATATATCCCATCTGAATTTAGAGACCATCTCAGGAGCAGATTTGATACATTAGACATTAATATTCGAAGACCAGACGTGTTGCGGGATGACATCAAGAACATCATACTTAAAGAAAACAAAAGGTCATTAAAAAGACAGTAAAGCAAGAATAAGACAAAATGCATGCCAGAATAGACTTTGAAAACTTGCTTTTTAGTGTAGAAAAGCTAAAAACAGTTGGAAGAAATGAGAAATTAAAAGAGTGTAACAGAAATTTTGAAATGGTAACTCAAGAAGACAAAGTAAAGTATTATGTCAATACCTGAAATAAGAAAAACCAAAAAGGAAAAACACGTCTAGCACTTCTCAAGTGCTAGACCTGGAAGTAGAAGAACTGAAGAAAAAATTCAGTCCTCGGGTTATAATACTGAAGGATTCCTGGTGTGGCACTGTTGGATAACCACTGAACTTCTGACTGTAAGGTGTGCATTTCATATCCACCAGCTGTTCCTCAGAAACCTTATGCAGGGTCAGTAGGAGTCAGAACCAACTTGACAGTACTTAGTAACAACAACATGGACAAAGCATTGAATGATGCCAATGCTGGAAGAATCAAAAAAAGATGGAGGCAATATATCACCGCTGTACCAAAAAGAGATGATCAGTGCTCTGCCATCTGAGAGACAGCATATGATCAAGACCCATTGATACTGAAGGAGGAAGGCTAAGTTGTACTGAAAGTATTGGCAAAAACTAAGGCTTCAGGAATTCACAGAATACAAATGTAAAAGTTTTAACAAACTGATGCAGTGCTTGAGGCGTTTACTCATCTATGCCATTGTATTTGGAAGATAACTACCTTTCCAGTTAATTGGAAGAGATCAATATTTGTGCCCATTCCAAATAAAGATGATATAATAGAATGTAGATATTATAGAACAATATCTTTAATATCACATTCATATAAAATTTTTCTGAAGATAATTGAAAAATGCTTGCAGTAGTACATCAACAGAGAGCTGCCAGAAATTCTAACTGAATTCAGAAGAGGACATGGAACTAGGCATATCATTGTTGATGTCAGGAGGATATTGGCAGAAAGCAGAGAAAACCAGAAAGATGTTTACTTTGCTTTATTGAATGCGTTCGACTTTGTGGATCATGCAGACTTTGCATGATGTTGTGAAAAATGGGTATTCTAGAACACTTAATTGTGCTCATGAAGAAACAGTACATAGACCAAGAGGCAGTCATTCTAACAGAGCAAGAGGACACTTGTTGTTAAGTGCCGTTGAGTCGATTCTGACCCATAGCGACCCTGAATAGGGTTTCTGAGGAGCAGCTAGTGAGCTTGAACTGCCAACCTTGTAGTTCAAACAGCTTTGCAGTCTGGTGCATTAACCCACAGTGCCACACCAGGACTAAGAGGACACTAAGCGGTTTAAAACCAGGAAAGATGTGCATCAAGGCTGTATCCTTTCACCGTATTTATTCAGTCTGTCTGCTGAGTAAATAATCAGAGCACCTGGATTATCTGAAGAAGAGCATGGCATCAGGGTTGGAGGAAGACTCATTAACATTCTGCGACATGCAAATAACACAACCTTGCTTGCTGGAAGTGAAGAAGACTTGAAATACTTACTGATGAAGTTCAAAGACCACAGCCCTCAGTATAGATGGCACTTAAATTCAAAGAAAAGAAAAATCCTCACAAGTGGATCAGTAAATCATCATGATATATGGAGAAAAGATTGAAGTTGTCAAAGACTTCATTTTGCTTGGATCCACCATCAATGTTCATGGAAGCAGCAGTCGAGAAATCAAAGGATGTATTACTCCATCAGAAAATTTTGCTGTAAAAACCTCTTTAAAGTGTTAAAAAGCAAGGATGTCACTTTGAGTACAAAGGTGCAATTGAACCAAGTTATGGTATATTCAATAGCCTCACAAATGGACCAATAAATAATATCATGATAGGTTAAGAAAAAATCGAGCAATGTATTGCATTAAGCAAATCTGCACAAGACGTATTTAAGTATTCAAGAGCAAAGATGTCAGTTTGAGGACTAAGGTGTGCCTGATCCAAGCCATGGTATTTTCATAGCCTCATATTCTTCAGAAAGTTGGACGATGAATGAGAAAGACTGAAGAACAATTGATGCATTTGAGTTATAGTGTTGGAGAAGAATATTGAAACTACCGTCGTCTACCAGAAGAACAAACAAATCTGTGTTGGAAGAAGTACAGCCAGAACACTTGTCAAAGGCAAGGATGGTGAGAAGTATGTCTGTCAAACTTCAGACATTATCAGAAGGGACCAGGCCCTGGAGAATGACATTATGCTTGGTAAAGTAGAAAGTCAGCAAAAAAGTGGCAGACCCCTAATGAGATGGATTGGCGCAGTGGTAGCAGCAGTGAACTCAAGCATCGCAATTGTGACGATGGCCCATTGCTGGGCTGTATTTTGTTCTGCTGTATACAGGGTAACTATGAGTCAGAACCAACTGCACAGTACCTAACAACAACAACGAGTCAAAACTGACTCTAGGGCACTTAACAACTACATTGGAGAATCTGTTACTTTATTAAGCACTGTCATTTCAGACCTGAACATTCTAGCTTAGTGTCTTCTGTTCATAATTATTTTAAATATTACTGACCATTGGAATTCTCCATTCTCAAGTCCTAGATGAGCAGATCTCACCATTGACATTTCCACTGTGTTATATACTATGGACTCTGTCTCTGGCCACAGAGCCACTCCCACTTTTTCCTGCACTGCCAAATGAGGGGCATAGGGTTGCTAAGTCAGCCTACTTCAAACATCCCAGGGTTTCTCCCTCTGAGTGGCTCCATCACAGGACAAAGACAAGCATTTCAAAATGAATGCTTGTCTTTAGCTTCAAGGTATCACACCCATGTTCTTGGCAGCTTTGTTGTAGTAAGCTTGCTGACATTTCTATCCTGTATCAACTAGCTCATCTGTATATTTGGCCACAGAGACTTTTTAAGTAGATGGGATAAATAATAAACCCTTCTGAAATAGCAGAAATCGTTCCTTAAGTCTTCAGTTCTTACTTTCATGACAAGTACAATGCATATCTTATTTTGCACAGAGTATAACTCTAGCTATTTTAAACCTATACTTTTCATTTTCTACTTGAAAAATACATAAATATTTACTGATGGTAAAAAAGTTTAGTATGCAGATGATACAACCTTCCTTGCTGAAAGCGAAGAGGACTTAAAATACTAATAAAGATCAAAGACCACAGCCTTAAGACTATATTGCACTTCAAGGTAAAGAAAACAAAATCCTCAGCACTGGACCAGTAAATAACATCATGATAAATGGAGAAAAAAATTGAAGTTGTCAAAGACATCATTTTATGTGGATCCACTGTCAGCACTCATAGAAGCAGCAGTCAAGAAATCGAATGCTGTATTTCAGTAGGAAAATCTGCTGCACACAACCTCTGTAAAGTGTTGAAGAACAAAGATGTCAGTATATAAGGACTAAGGTGCACCTGACCCAAGCCATTGTCTTTTCAATAGCCTATGTGCATGTGAAAGTTGGGCAAATAATAAGGAATACTGTACAAGAATTGATGCATTTGAGTTATGGTGTGAGAGAAGAATATTAAAAGTACCATAGACTGCTAGAAAAACAAAGAAATCTGTGTTGGGCAAAAAACAACCAGAATGCTCCTTTCAAGGCAAGATAGCAAGACTTCGTCTCTCATACTTCAGACATATTCTCAGGAAGGACCAGTCTCGGGAGAAGGATATTATGCTTGGTAAAGTTGAGCACCAGCAATAAAAAGAAAGACACCTAACAAGATGGATTATTGGCACAGTAGCAGCAGCAGTGGGCTCAAGCTTAACAATGTCTGTGAAGATGATGCAGGACTGGGCAGTGTTTTGTTCTCCTGTGATGAAAATGGGGTTGCTATGAGTCAGAACTGACTAGACAACATCTAACAATACAATATGAAAACAAAATTATTTTCCTGCTTAACATATACTTCTATCCCCTTTAGCCATAGTTACTTTTGTCTGTAACTTTCTAGGAAGGAGAAAAATTGTTCGTTTATTGAGTCCTGGTGTGACAGGATAAATGCTGGGTTACTAACTGCAAGTTTGGCATTTCAAACTCACCATCTGCTCTTCAGAAACCCTGTACAAGGCCTTTAAGAGTTGGAATTGACTTCATGGCATGTATCAACAATAGTAGTATTTTGTGGGAACCTTTGTGGGCATAATGGGTTCATGCTGGACTGTTAAACATAAGGTCAGCAGTTCAAATCCATCAGGTGATCTGTGGGAGAAAGATGAGGCAATCTGCTCCCATAAAGATTTATAGCCTTGACCAAATCAGTAGCACACAGTCAGCCACTATGCCAGTGTTCTTGGGGAAAGGTGAAGCTCTCAAATCCTGCAAAAAATTTTTAGTATCAGTAACCCAACGGAGTATTTTTACTCTGTACTATAAGATGGATGTTGTGAGTTGGAATGGACTCATTGGCAGTTGGTGGGTAGTATTCTTTGTGACTCATATTTTCATGCTTTTGCCTGCTTTTGAAATATTTAAACTTTCATTAACTCATAATAGAATTTTTAGACAGTGATGATAGTGACCTTTCAACACCTTTGTTAACTGTTTTTCTCAATGTATTTTATATTTGTTTTCATTTGACGTAGAATATTTTTGAAGTAAAGCAGCTTACAAAATGGTTTCAAGTGATATAAATTACTCTTTTTCCTCTCAGTTCTTTCAATATATTTGTTGGACATTTTTTAAAAAATTGTTCTTGAACAATTAAATATTCACATTTGGTGTGGCACTGTGGATTACTGCACTGGATTGCAAAGTCATTTGAACCACAAAGGTCTGTGGTTCAAGCTCACCAGCCAGCCACTCCTTGAAAACCCTATACAGGGTCACTATGGGTCAGAACCAACTCGACAGCACTTAACAACAACAACAACTTGTAACATACATATGAAGCCATTATTGACATGGTCTTTCTAATCCATCTGGAATTTATCATGGAACATGGCAAGTGGTGAGGCATTAACTCAGGGAAAAAAATAAACTGGCTAGAGGCGTGGGTTCAAAAGCCTGACTGCCAGCTTCAACATCTGACTCTGCCCTTACCAGCTGTGGACAAATTACATGACATCTTGGTAGCTCATCTGTACTTGGAATATGATTATTGCATATAGGGATGCTGTGAGGATTAAACACATTGGTTTACATAAAATATTGAGGTCAGTGTTTTGCACATAGTATCAACTCAGTAAATGTCAGCTATTATTATTATTTGGAGTCCTGGTGTGGTGCTGTGGGTTAATGCACTGGACTGCAAAGTTGGTTTAAAACTCAAGGGCAGCAGTTCAAGCTTACCAGCCGCTCCTCGGAAACCCTATACAGGGTCACTCTGGGTAGGAGCCAACTTGACAACACTTAACAACAAATTACTATTTACATTTTAAGTTCTATGGTGAGCCACCATTCCTCTGTCAGTTTGTTGTGCTGTTGTAACTCGCATGTTGCTCTGATGTTGCAGCTGTGCCACTGGTATTTTAAATATCAGCATGGTCACTCCTGGTGGACAGGTTTCAGTGGAGCTTCCAGACTAAAACAGAGTAGAAAGAAGGAGGGGTGAACCACTTCTGAATGGTTAGCAGCTGAAAATATTATGAATAGTAGTGAGCATTATCTGATACAGAACTATAAGATGAATCCCTCAGGTTGGAAGACATTCAAAATAGGACTTGGGAAGAGCCAAAGCAAGGCCAGGCGCATACCATGAGTTGCTTGTATGCAAGTTCAGGCTAAAAATTAAGTCCATAAAAGCCAAAATATATCCCACCTGACTTCGGAGACCATCTCAACAACAAATTTGATGTATACTATGGCCAAGAAACTCTGGTAGCGTAGTGGTTACGAAACGGGCTGCAAATTTCAAGGTCAGCAGTTCAAAACTACCAGCTGTTCCTCAGGAGAAAGATGAGGTTTTTCTGTTCCCGTAAAGATTTTCAGCTTTGGAAACCCTGTACAGGGTCACTATGAGTTGAAACCGACTCTATAGCACATAACCACCACCACCACCATACTAATAGCCAAGAAGCAAAAGAGTTGTGGGACGATGACATCAACAACACCACACATGAAGAAATCAAGAGGTCATTAAAAGATAGTAAAGAAGAAAATACAAAATGGATGTCAGAAGACACTCTGAATCGACCTCTGAAATTTGCTCTTATACATAGTCAAGCTAAACTGGAAAAAAATGAAGTAAAAGAGCTGAACAGAAACTATGAAAGGGTAGCTCAAGAAGACAAAGTAAAGTATTATGATGAAAAGTACAAAGACCTGGAGTTAGAAAACAAAAAGGAAAGAACTAAAGAAAAAATTCAAGCCTCGATTTGCAATATCAAAAGATTCTGTGGGCAAATTATTGAATGGCACAGGAACCATCAAAAGAAGATGACTATACAGTCATTGTACCAAAAAGAATTGGTAAATGTTTAACCATTTCAAGAGTAGCATATAATCAAGAATCAATGGTACTGAAGGAAGAGGTCTAAGCTCCACTGATGGCACTGGCCAAAAAACAAGGCTCGAGAGTTGATGGAATACAAATGGAAATCTTCCAACAAATTGATGCAATGCTGGAGACACTCACTCATCTATGCCAAAAAATTTGGAAGACAGCTACCTGGCCAACCAATTAGAAAAAAAATATTTGTGTCTTTCCAAAAAAAGTGTCTTAATGGAATGTGGAAATCATCAAACAATATCATTAACACCACCTGCAAGTAAAATTTTGCTGAAGATAATTTAAAATGGTTGCAGCATTGCATTGACAAGAAACTTCCAGAAATTCAAGCTGGATTTAGAAGAGTGCATGGAACTAGGGCTATCACTGCCATCAGATGGATCTTGGCTGAAAGCAGAGAATACCAGAAAGATGTTTGCCAGTGCTTTATTGACTTTATGCTTTATGCAAAGCCATTTGACAATGTAAATCATAACAAACTATGGTTAACATTGTGAAGAGCAGGCATTCTAGAATATTATGCTTATGAGCAACTTCTACATAGATCAAGAGACAGTCATTCAGATAGAACTAGGGGACACTGAATAGTTTAAAATAAGGAAAGGTGTGCACCAAGGGTATCCTTTTGCTATACTTATTTAATCTGTATGTTGTTGTTAAGTGCTGTTGAGTTGGTTCCAACCTATAGTGACCCTGTATGGAGTTTCTGAGAAGCAGCTGGTGAACTTGAACTGCCATCTTTGCAGTTCAAATGACTTTTCAGTCCAGAGCATTAACCCACAGTGCCACATCGGGATTCCATCTCTACACCAAGCAAATAGAATGAGAATCTGGATTATATGAAGAAGAATGTGGCATCGGGATTGGAAAAAGACTCATTAACAATCTGCAATTTGTAGATGATGCAGCCCTGCTTGTTGAAAGCAAAGAGGATTTAAAACACATACTTGATGAAGATCAAAGGCCACAGCCTTCAGTATGGATTGCATCTCAATATAAACAACAAAAATCTTCACAACTGATAAATGGAGAAACGATGTAAGTTATCAGATCTGTAAAAGAATCAGTGCCTTTAAATTCTGGTGTTGGTGAAGAAGATTGAAAAGTACCATGGACTGCGGAAGAACAAATCTGTCTTGGAAGAAGTAGAGCCTGAATGCTCCCCTGACATGAAGCTGTTGAGATTTCATGCCTTTTACTTTGTACATGTCAGGAAGGACCAGAGAAAAAGAGGAAGACCCTCAAGACCTGACACAGTAATATCAACGATAGGCTCAAACATAACAATTGTGAGGATGGCGTAGAATCAGGCACTGTTTCGTTTTGTTGTGCATAGACTCGCTATGAATTGGAACCAACTTGACTGCAGCTAACAGTAGTAAATATAGTAACATTTCATATATGTTTGAATGATTTATACCATCACCATTGGTTTGGGATGCTTCCTTTGCTACATAATAATGTTAATAATGATGTCATAATTCTAACAGCTCACATTTCTTGAAGGCTGACTCTCTGATGGCTGCTGTCCTAAGTGCATTGCACAAATCAACTCTTGTAATTCTGTAACAACTCTATGAAATGTTGTTGTTGTTGTTAAGTGTTGCTGAGTCAATTCCAACCCATAGCGACCCTCTGTAAGGTTTCCAAGGAGTAGTTGGTGAGCTTGAACCACCAAACTTGCAGTTCAAACGACTTTGCAGTCTGATGCATTAGCCCACAGCAAATAGGTTTCATTATTTCTCCTGTTTTATAAATGATAAAATTAAAGCTTAGAAAATTCAAATACTTTACCCAACATCATACAATGGATAAGTGGCCTATTTCTGACCTTATCTGGGTCAAATGTGTTCTCTTTAGCTAGGGTTTGTATTATTATTTATCTTATCATCTGTTGATTTTTATACAATGACATTTTTAAGGACATTTTTATATCTACTAAGCTCTTTGTTTTTATTACTCATCCTTTCCAAAAGTATATTTTGGTCTTGCACATTGCTTATTCATTCAGTTGAAGATTAAAATCTTGTCGTATGCTGAGTGGAGTTCTGTTTGTATTTTGAATGGATATGTATTGAACCTATAAATCGATACAGAAACAAGTCACATTATTACACAACCTGTCATTCTAGTCAATAAA
This sequence comes from Chrysochloris asiatica, assembly GCF_000296735.1. NCBI lineage: Eukaryota > Metazoa > Chordata > Mammalia > Afrosoricida > Chrysochloridae > Chrysochloris > Chrysochloris asiatica. The sequence goes on from NW_006408618.1 coordinate 777,769, forward strand.
ATGGTGATTGTTTTTGTTTATTATTATATCCTGGGTTTTTTTTTCTTAATGTAGGTAAATTCAAGTTTTGCATTAGGTATAAAATAGCTTGAAGTATTGTATAGTAATTAGGAAGAATATTTTAAAATTTCATGTTTTCTAATTATTAAGGAACCCTGGTAGCACAGTGAATTAAGCAATTGGGTTGCCAACTTCCTAGTCTGTGATTCAAGCCCACCAGTCATTTACTCTGTGAAAGAAGGATAAGGCTGTCTTCTCTTGTAAAG
>NW_006408618.1:781154-833134 GCF_000296735.1 Chrysochloris asiatica
GGGACCAGCCCCTGAGCCTGCTTGTTCGGGTATTTTGTGTTATTGCTGGCGGAGCTCCTTTACTGCACGTCCACCCGATCCGTCATCTTGTTTATTCTCTCCTGTTGTTGTTTTTTTAAAAGATTTTATCGTGAACTGAGTGATAGCTGACATGGGAGAACATCAGCTTTGCACCATCGTTTCATTGCAATGATTACAATCTCCTCCATGCATCATCCTTAAACAGTATTTACTTCCATTCCCTTTGTTTGTTTGTTTGTTTGTTTGTTTGTTTGTATGGGGGGAATGTACACTAAAACACTCAGGAATATATAATAATTTAAACAACCAAAGAGCACATTCTGTAGGCCTGCCTCCTGGCCGCCAGCACTCAGTTCCTCTTTTCATGAGTCCAGAGTCCTCAGCTGCGCCCTGTCTCCATGTCCTCATCACTGCTTCCTAGCTGGTGTTGCTGCTTCTCTGGGTAAGGTCCTGCATTTCACTTGTGCTCTTCATCCTTGATGTTCCTAGGGTCCTCTGTTTCTGGACTGTAAGATTAATTCCTCCCTCATTTTTGTTACAAAACTTCTACCTTTATAGTTGTGACTCTATTAGGTCTTTATTTATAAATTTTATCTTAACCATTTGTATTACTTTATATTTTATCCATTTTCATATATTATTTTCAGAACAGTATAACATAATTATATGTGTTCTTTTATTTTTAGGCAATGTTTATAGCTTATTACTATTGGGTTTTGGTTTATAATGTATTTATTATGAAAATGAAATAAGTTCATCTATTGGAGAAAGATGAGGCTTTCTACTCCCATAAGGATTTACACCCTCGGAAACCCTGTACAGGGTCGCTATGGGTCGGAACCGACTCGACGGCACTTAACAACAACAACAAATTGTGGTTTCTAAGATTCTCTATCAGCCATAGCCAGTAAATTTCATTGAGATGATCATGATTTTTTACATTGAACGAATTATGTAATTTATTTTATTATTTGGTTTACTAATGATCCTTGCTTCCCTAGAATAATCCCTATCTGACAATTCTGGGCAATTCTTTTGCTTTCCCATTGAATTAATTTTGCTGCTATTTAAGTTTAGTATATTTGCCTGTGCAGTAAGTTATTTTTTAAAAAAGAATGTGGAATAATATAAAAATTCCTACTTAAAGATAAATATCAGGGAAACTGAGGAGAAAAGAATATTATACTTCATTCCAGATCATCTCAGTTTGCTTGATAAAACAGAAGACTGGGCGGTTGAGAGGTGTAAGGGTCTTTGAGTTACTTGGGATCTTGAGAAAATGGTGAAAACTCAGTATGGTTACCAAGTCAAATATGAATAACAAAAGGGATTTCATTTATTGTCTGTGATCTGCCTGATACTCCTGGGAAGGAATGCTCATTTCTTTATTATACTGAGACAACTCCATCCCTTTCATTTTGGCAAATTAGAAGATTAGCAAAGGACAGAATATAAAGACTAATTGACTCTAAAGATGCCGTGAGATCTTTTGCTATTGATGATACCTGTATTCTCTACCAGTAGATCTTTTTGGAAGGATGCCACTGTTCACTAATCACAGGGAAAATAGAAGTAAAGAGCTGAGAAATTCTTGTACATACTTCCAATAAGCTCTTTAGTTATTCTTTGTTCATAACTTTCCATACTGAAATCAAATCCACCCAGTGTAAGTAGGTTCTAAATTGACCATGACCAAGGCAAATTGCAGTTTCTTTCCCTAAAGCACGAATATTTTCATAATCAGTAATAGCTTTATACTGAGTCAAAATATTTAATCTAATATCCTCAAAATACAGAAGCATCTTTGCATTCTTAAGATATTTCAGTGAGATAGTTTGGAAAGATATAGTCATAGAAATGAGAATTCATGTTGCATCTGTCAATTAGGTGTAGGGGGATCTGGCGGTTTGCCTTGGGGCCTCCATTCTCTGGAATTACCTTAGTCTTGCTCTTTTACCTTAATTTTCAGTGTCAATGTACTTAAAAAGTCAGGGCGCTGATCCTGGCTTTAGTGTAAATTGTTGGCATATCTTATCACAATTTTTTAAAAATTTTGTTTTGTCATAATTCCATGTCAAGGGAATGTCATTTTCTTTCCTCAGAAAAGTATATATCTTCTCATTTTAGACTTTCAGATTTCCTATATAGAATTTATGAATTCAAGTCTCCCATCGCTTCCTGACCATTCACATTGAGCATATGTCTCATACAGTATCAGATTGCCCAATAAGGAAGGTAAATGCAGGCTTACTTGTGCTTACTAACCTATAACGAACATTTTTACATTTTATACTCCATCAAATATTGTACTTCTAGGTTTGACTGGCATCTTTCTAGCTCCCAGTCCCTTAGCATCTTCCTACATCAAAGTCTTTTTTTCAGTGTTACAATGTCTGACAAGAGAAACTTTACAAGAATTTAATTGGATTAGTTCTAACTCTTTGATTAACTTGAAAGAGTTAATGGCGATCTCAGATGTATCTGAAAAATCTTGAAGAAGACCTACATAGTTTTTATTAGATGTCACTGAGTTGGTTCTGACCCATAACAACCCTATGTATAACAGAATGAAACTGCTTGGTCCTGAGTCATCCTTAAAACCAATCTATGCCCATCAACTGAAGAATGGATAAACAAGCTGTGGTACATACACACAATGGAGTACTATGCTACCTTGAAAAAGAACAAGGAAGCTGCATGCCACTTCCTAACATGGATGAACCTTAAGGACATTATATTGAGTGAAATTAGTCGGTCACAAAAGGAAACATACTGCATAGGACCACTACTGTAAAAGACTAAGAAAAAGAACCCATACTATCCCACTAAAGAGGCTTTCTAGCAGGCTGCTAGGATGTAGGGGTAGGGTTAAGGGCAGGAGGGGTAGGTGGAGCACTGGGAAGGGAGTAGACACAGGACAGTTTGGGAGGGGGTCTGGGGGCAATATACAAGTAGGTAGAGGGGAATGGAAGAACAAAGCAGATGGGAGAACGACTAGACAAATATGAAGGAGCTAAGTGGGACAAAAGTAAAAAATGATGTAGGCCCCGCCTTGGAACAACAGGATCCTAGAATACAGAGACTGGGATAGGGTTGGAAGTGGGAAAAGGGAGGAATAATGTTATGATGCTTGGCTCACTTTTGAACCTTGGTTTCCCATACATTATATTATAAAACAGACATGGGAGGAGGAGAAAAAGGAATAGCTAGAGGTGTCACCATAGAAAGCTTGTAAGTCCGTCTTCTGCCTACAACTGATTGGAATACCTAAAATGGAACTACAAGGTATCCAGTTGAAGGAGGATTCCTGAAGAGCCTCGGCAGTACAAAAGAATATAAATCAAAGCCTAACCACATCCAGACCTCCAGAGACGGGAAACCTTCCTCTCGAAAGGGCAAGCAGATCAGCCTGGAATACCCAGAAAACCAGAAGACACTTCTTGAAAGAAAGACCTACAGTAAAAACACAGAACACTAAGGGCAGTCCGACTGCTACCACAAGAACAAGTAGGCTGGTAACCCAGGAGACATCAAGGCAAGTGGACGGGTCCTCTCAGCACAAATCCTCTCCCAAGACTAAGACGCAAGGGAAATACACGCTCTGATTGGCCACCACGCATGTCACCCATAAAGAGAAGTGGCCTAAAAACACCAATGGAGCCGCGAACTAAGCCCTGCATCGTTCAGCAGACTACTGTGAACCCGGGTAGAAACTCGGTTGCCCAGCAGCGAGGTGGGACCGGGGGACTCATGGGCTCAGAGTCAGTGACACAGCTACAGAGAACTAGAGAGTGAAGAGACCAGCTGATAAGAAGAGGGCAGACAGACACAAGAACACCCACACTTGCAGATGATACCCACTTGACCTGGCTTCAGTGACTGGATGGACAGAACTCAACCCGAGGAAGAAGGAAGAGGGAAAAAAAATAAAAAAGTGTCATCTGATACAACTGAATGAACTGGACCTACACATATAACTGCAGTGGCTCAAAAGAGAAAACTATTACCACAATTACCGACTACAAGAGTTATTCCCATCCCCTCCATACAAAGAGTGGAAAGGGTTGGGCAACTTGAACATTGGCCACCCAAAATGGGGGGAGGGATACAAAGGTAAGAAGTGACTGGCTTACAAGCTTTCAAGAGGAAACCTACATCCATAGGGCAGGGAGGATAGTGGAGTTTCCAGTGAATAGGACCCAACCTGTCTAGGAAGGGCTGATGAAAAGAAATGCTGATGGGTCTCATGTGATGCAATGGTGAAAATTGTTACCAGGACTGATTGTTAGGACTGAATCGTAAAGGTGCATATTTTATAGCAAAGAGGGGCATGACTAACCTTTCAGTATAGGAGCAGAGGGCCCTGGGACCATCAACGGAGAAGAGCGGAGAGCAGGACCCCACCCAGAGAAGCATTGAGGCCTGAGATGGAGACAGAGAGGATGACGTGAAGAGATGCAGTGCCTGAGGAGTTGAGACCCAGAGAGGGAAAGGGGCTGTGTACAGAGGACAGTGGGGTGGGGGGGTGGGGGGCATGCAAGGTATACCCTTTCGCTGGGGGTTGATGCATGGACAGGATAGTAACTAAGGCAATGAAGCGATGTACAATAGAATGAATGTAAAACTAATGTTTTCCCATGTAAAATATCACTCAATACACAATAAAACATTTATTTAAAAAAAACAAAAAAACCCCACATTTCTATACTTGAGCACATTGTTGTGGCCACTGTGTCCATCCATCTTGTTGAGGGTCTTACTCTTTTTCACTGACCCTCTACTTTACCAAGCTTGATGTCATTCTTTATGGATGAAACAAAGTCTGGTCATCCTTGTGTCTAAAGGGCATTCTGGTTGAATTTCTTCCAAGATTGATTTGTTTCTGCTTCTGGCAATTCATAGTATATTCAATATTTGATACTCATTATTCTTTACCAATACCATAATTCAAATGCATCAGTCTTTTTGTTTTTGTTTTTACATTTAAAAAACTTTATTTCCAGATAAAGGCACATTGTTATATGAGGCTATAGGTGGACCTGGATTTTTGTTTCTGTTTATTTTTTCCTCCCTTTTTTCCAAGTTCTTACTGTGAACTGAGTGACAGTTTACATAAGAGAACATGGGCATTACACCATCGTTTCATTGCTATGATTACAATCTCCTCCTCCATGCATCATCATTCAACAGTATTTGCTTCCATTCCCTCTTGGTTTTTTCTGGGGGGTGGGGTGGGGGATGTACACAGATACACTCAGGAATATATAAGAATTTATACAACCAAAGGGCACATTCTTGAAGCCTACCTTCTGGCCTCCAGCACTCAGGTCATCTCTTTCCATAAGTCTGGAGTCCTCAGCTACATCCCCTCTCCATGTCCTTATCTCTGCCTCCATCTCTGCTGTTGCTGCTTTTCTGGATTGTTGTTGTGAAGTGCTGTCGAGTCAGTTCCGAGCCTGTATAGGGTTTCCGAGGAGCTGCTGGTGAGCTTGAGCCGCCAACCTTGAAGTTCAAACGGCTTTGCAGTCTGGCGCATTAACCCACAGCACCACACAGGGTTCCACAAATGCTTCTGTTTTTCTATGAGCTTCCTACTTTATTGCCCAACTTTTATATGCCTGTAAGGCGATTGAAAATACTATGGCTTGAGTCAGGTGCACCTTAGTCTTCAGAGAGACAATTAAAAAAAAAATAATAATAACTTTAAAGAAGCATTTTGCAACAGTTTTGCCCACTTCAATGTGTTGTTTGGCTTTTTGACTGCTGTTTCCATTGATGTTAATTGTGTATCCAAGTAAAAGAAAATCTTTGACAACTTCAGTCATTGTTTATCATGATATTGCTTACTCACGTAGTTGTAAGAGCTATTGTTTTCTTTGCACTGAGGTGTAGTCCATACTGAAGGCTGTAGTCTTTGATCTTCATCAGCAAATGCTTTAAGCCTCTTCATTTTCAGCTAACAAGGTTGTATCATCTGCATATTACAGGTTGTAAATGCATCTTCTTTTATTTGCCCAACAGTATATATTTCCTAATGTTATAAGTACAGAAAGTAAATCAAGCCTACAAGAAAGTTTCTCTTAAACAAAATACAAACAACTCTACCTAAAGTAAAGAATTAAAATTTCTTACCCCAAATGTTACTGTGAAATCTCCTTGACAGCAACCAATCCATTTCCTACCTTAGGGAATTCTGTTAGGCTGAATTCTATGGGAATGAATGTTCCCTGTTCAGGAAATGAGTGTCCTGGTTTCATAATTAAACCTAAGTTCCTTGAAACTTTGCACAGTGCTCTTGCCTTACCAAATAATTGGCTGAAGTTCTTGTCCTGGATCCTGGCGAGATTATTTACACACTTAACAGGTGATGGATGGTCCCTTTGGGCAGATTGCTCAATGTGCTGTCATTTATATTGCCTGGATGGAGCACTGCTTGGAAATAGTGCACATAAATACAAAATATAGTCGTCATCATAATTTTTATAGTTCTGATGCCTATAGTTCTTTGTTTGCAATTTGATATGAATTCTTTATCTGTGGAGTTCTGCTGTTTGTAACCCCATCTATAAGTTTTCATTTGAATTTCTGTTAGCTTATTATAAATGTCTTTTATTTTAAAACTGCCACAAAAATTAAGACACTTTAAAAGCAAGTCATTTTATTGCATTCTGCCCTATTCAGTGAGTTTCTTACTTAGGAAATAAATTTTTAGTACACATTTGTATTCTTAATTCCCTCCCCCCTTCAGAATCTTTTCCCTTTTCAGCAACTCTGGTCTTCCTGTTGACCTGCTGTAAAATGAAGGAGGGGAAAGGAAAAGGAGGATTTGTTTTTGAGACCTCAAATATCTATAAATGACTTCCCTTGTTTGGTACATCTACTTACAGGGTTTCATTTTTCAAATGCCTGGTTGCAGTATCCATGTCCTAGAGGAAGGAACCATGTCATCCTTCACTCATCCTGTGCACATAGCTCAACCACTGCTCCCAATATTATCTGCTATCACTCCTGGCATTTCTTGTGCTTCTCCTCTTCCTGAAGTTCATAATTCATGTCACTGATTTCCGGTGCATGCAGAGTCAGGTTTTAGAAATATGAGACAATTTTAAAATTACAAATGCAAACCTTAGCTATTTGAGCCAACATCTGCAAACAGTTTACAGGATTAAGCAAAATAGCTTCTCTGGATGACTGATATTTACCAGGGCCTCTCCATTTCCCATCAGAAATCAGAATGCCTGTTGCTTATATGTTCTTCATTTTTCAGCAGAAATCAGGAATTCATCTGTTTCATACCTCACTTTATTAAGTTTCCTCATAGTGTATCTTGAGTTACAGCCAATATTCAATTAGCTGTGATGATGGAGATCAGGAAGAATTTAGGTAATTAAAATCCACAAATAAAATACTCACTTACACCAGAAGTTTCAACACTTTATACCCTAAGACTTTTTACCTAAATTATGGAAAGTGAAACATTTGATGTAGCTTTCTTTTGGTTGGGTTTGGTGCAACAAAAAACCATGTCACTTCCCTGTTTAAAACTGTTCAAAAGTGCTGCTTTATTTTGGGGATAGACTCCAAACTTTAACATTCATTATCAATTCCATGCCTGCTTCCAGCTCCTTGTCTTGTTGTCAGGTGCCATTGAGTTGATTCCAACTCATAATGACCCTATGTGTCTGGGTCGAACCCACCCATAAGGTCTTTTAGGCGTGACACTGTAGGATAAGCTCTGGACTACTAACCAGAAGATGGATAGTTCAAACCCACCAGCCACTCCTCAGAAACCCTGCACAGGGCCACTGTAAGGCAGAATTGACTAGGTGACACTTAACAGTACCCTTCTCCCATGGAGTTGTTGGCTGAATTGAAATCTTCAACCTTCCCGGTTAACAGCCAGCTACTTCAGTGTTGCATCACTAGTACCCTTGAACTCTAGCAGCATGAGCTTCAATACGTTTTTAAAGTGGACCCATGTTCTCTCATGATGGGGACTTTTTGTGCACTTTCACCTGTGTCTGGGACATCTTTTCTGTTTTTGTCTGAATAATATTTCCTCAGTTGTATCAGTTTAAATATCACTTAGGAGGACATTCCTGACTTCTCTGCAATTTTCAGTCCCCTACTCTGGTAGTGTAGTGCTTACGAATTGGGCTGTGAACTTTAAGGTCAGTAGTTCGAAACTACCAGCCGCTTCGCGGGAGAAGGATGAGGCTTTCTGCTCCTCAGAAACCCTGTACAGGGTCACTATGGGTTGGAACCAACTTGATGGCACTTAACAACAACAACTCTGTTCTTTAGAAACTGTGTGCGAATCTCACCCAATTTTTGTATGCTTGCTTGTTTAATGTGTAACTTCCCAGCCCCAATTTAAGTGCTGTGAAATCAGGATCAGTAGTTACTATTTTCATTGCTGTATTCTCTATGATTAGCATGGAGCCTGACTTATGTGTCCAACTAATAACTGGTGATTGCGTGAAAAAGTTAAATATTTTTAAGCCTATAAGTAAATGGCCATGCATGTAAGTAAAATATAAAGTAATGAATATAAGCTTGAAGTAAACATTTGGAAGGGAAAGGCGGAAGTACAAGGCTAAGTAAAAAAATATTGCTACAAAATCATAAAAACCTCTATTAAACAAAAATACAATGTCAAGCTATTATTTCTTTATCTAGGTTTATACGTTTCTGGTAGTGTAGTGGTTACAAAAAGAGCTGTGAACCGCAAGGTCAGCAGTTCGAAACTACCAACGGTTCTGCGAGAGAAAGATGAGACGTTCTGCTCCCATAAAGATTTACAGCATCGGAAACCCTGTGCAGGGTCGCTGTGAATCGGAACCGACTCCACGGCACTTAACAACAACAACAAGAACAGCAATACGTTTCTGAAGGTGGTGTCTCCATCTCTCTAACCCTTTCCTGAAAAATTCCATATTCTTCAATTTACACCATATCTGAACAGCAGTTTTGGTATCCTTGGAAGGACTCAAATCTTATTCCTTTTAAATGTTCTTTGACTTTTAGGAGAGAAAAAAAAAAAAAAAAAGTCTGGAAGGGCAAGATCAGAGGTTTAGGGTGGTGGGATAGAGTTTCCTAATGAAATTCTCATAGACAGCCCTTGCTACCCTGAAAGAATGAGCCAGGTACATTGTCTGTGGTGGAAAAAGCTTCCTCTGCACGACTTTCTGACCTTTATCTATTCGGTTTTCCTCAAACTTTTTCGTAATAATAAGTCCCTGTGTTCTTTGAGAAAATTCATCAAGATGACCCCTTTGGAATTCCCCAGAAGTCTCCAAACCTTCAGAGCTGTTATCTCTGCTTTTGAATTGAACTGAATCAGCAGATCTGCTCAGAGCTACTACTTTGATTGCCCTTTTTTTGTAAGGAATCCTAAATGGTGGCTCAGTAGTAGAAATCTTCCCTATCCCACAGGAGGCCCGGGTTTGATTCCAGGCCCATGCAGCCCACTGTTGCCCTTTTCCTGTTATGGCGCTGTAGCATAAACCTTGAACTGTTAATTGCAAGGTTAGCAGTTCAAACCCATGAGCCTCCCCTTGGGAACTCTATATAGGGTCGCTATGAGTTGGAACTGACTTGATGGCACTTAACAACAACGAACTATACAAGTATATCACTGAGAGAACTTGTCTGTAGCCATCCAGGGATTGCAGTGGTATGTTTAAATGCGTTTAGTTTTGAGCAAACCTTTATATTATGAACTAGAACTCCAGTAACCATGATTTTTTACTTGACCCTCTTATACTAAAGCTGCTTATTAACTTTGAACATTATTATTTTTTGTAATCCAGAGGAAAAAATTGAAATCTTAAATATAACTGTTACTCATAGTCATTATTTCTGGCTTGCCTATGGTGACTTCTCAAGTTTCCTATATAAAAAAGGCACCCAGAGAATTACTGCGTTAGCGCTGAAATGTGATTCTGAATGTAGTAAATTCCAATCTTAGAATAAAACTGATTTCAACGATAACATTTGGAGCGAACCACTCAGTTATGAGTTATATATTGGACTCTAGAAAGTGCTATTGTCATTTTACTTGGCGAGTTCATCTAGCGGGTGGTTCTGAGCATGGTGGTGCATTTGTCATCCTTGGCCTCTGTGTAGTAGCTGCCAGTGGCACTCCCAGACTTAGTGACAAATGGTATTTCTGCCACATGTTTAAAAACACTAATACACAGATTATTCAATAAAGATGTAAGCATTGGAAAGAGTAAAGAGCACAGTTAATCTCTAATTGATAATATCAGCCATTTATTGAACATACACCAGATTCCAACTATTCTAATGAGTATTTCATGTTATATATATTCAACCAATATAATGGAACTGGAATTCCATTAAGTCTTTATCCTTTCTACTCTATAAAGGCACACTTGGGACTTTTAAATATAAAGAATTCTTTCAATCCAGTGATGCTTGTACTGGACCTTTGCCATCTTTCCCCTTTTAAATAGATGAACTTTATGAAAACCCAGCTGAATCCTGTAAATCAACAATTAGTTTTTATCTAATGAGAAAAGAAAAAAAAAATCTATACTGATGTCTATTTCTTTTTTTCCTCAAAGCATAGACCAGGAGTTGATAGTACAGTCTGTTCCCAGCTTTCCACTTGCTAGCTGAGTGACTCCTGACATACCATTTTGTATCTCTGTGCCTCAAAATAACTCAAAGATAAATTGGGAAGAATATCAGTGCCTGTCTCAGAAATGTGGTAAAGATCTGGTGTGATTCTATAAAGTGTCCTATCCTTAGTTCATTAAGGCTGTTGATCATTTTTTCCTGTTCTTATAAATGAAGTTTGTTCTTGAATTTTTAGGATCCTGCCAAAAAACATTAACTCAATGCATGTGACCACTTTGTGTTTTTCCATCATTGCCATGTTTCTCAGAATGTTGGCCATCAGAGTTACTACCTTAGCCTCCTCTTGTTCTCCATTCCTCCTTGTGCTCTCCTGATGTCTGGTGCTAGCAGTTGCTGAGGGTTCCCTTGAGAACATAAGTCAGATTATGTTAAAACCTTCTAATGATGTCCCATCCTACAGAGAATCAAATTTAAGCCCTTTCCATTGGCTCTAAAAACTACATGACCTGATTTCTCATACTTCTTTCCTCACGTTTCTTACCTTTTCCCCCTTTACTTGCTGTAATTAAGCAGTTTTATTATTATTATTATTATTAATTAAATAAGTAGCTTTTTTGCAGGAGCTCTGATGGTTAAGGGCTAACTGCTAACCAAAAGATCGGAAAATCTACCAGCCTCTCCATGGGAAAAAGAGGGAACAGTCAGCTTCTATGAAGACTGCAGCCTAGGAAACCTTCTAGGCATGTCTGCTCTGTCTCATGGGGTCGCTGTGAGTCAGAATTGACTCAAGGGGAACAGGAGCTTCCTTGCTGTTCTCTCCTTTTGGAATCCATTCTCCATTCCATTACCTCAATACCAAACTCCATCTACAGGGCTTGCTTTTTCAATTCTCTCAGGTCTCTGCTGAAATACAATTTTATCATTTATATGTCCTATTCAAGTGAAAAAGCAACCTCGTCTTTCTTCTCAGCCCTCTGTTGCAATACAATCATCACATTCCATGAGCACTCCCTGTTTGTCTTACATTGCCTTATTTTTTTTCTATAGTAATTATTGCCCCTAGATATAGTGTCTGATCATCTGTTTATTGTCTGTTCCTAACCTCTGTCCTCACAACTACACTATAAGCTGTAATACCTAGAAGCACACACTGTTATTGTTAAGTGCTGTAGAGTTGTTTCCAACTCATAGCAACCCTGTATAGGTTTCCAAGAGTGAATGATCAGTTTGAACCCTTGACCTTGTGATTCAAACTGACCTCCGGTCCAGTGTTTATCCTGTAGTGCCACGACCAGGACTCCTATTGCTGTTGTTGTTGTTAAGTGCCATTGAGTAGGTTCTGACCCATAGTGACCCTGTATAGGGTTTCTGAGGAGCAACTGGTGAGCTGGAACCACCGACCTGCAGTTCAAACCAACTTTGCAGTCCAAACCAACTTTGCAGTCAAGCGCATTAGTCCACAGTGCCACACCATGACTCCATTGCTGTTTTCAGTTATTGTGAAATTGACTTTGACATATGGTGACCCCATGTGAGCAAAGTAGAACTGTTCCGCAAACCTTTTAAGACTGTGATCTTTTAGAAGCAAAGCTCAAAGCTCTGGATTAATTGTCCAGTACTTAACCATTTGCAATGCCTAGGATCTCCAGAAACACACACTAGATGTGCAATTAGCATAATAAGTCATCCATTCCATGGATAGATAGATCTTGTATCTCTAGCTAATATCTACGCAGCTTATCTTTGCCTCTGAATAGTTAGCACTTAGTAGCTAAATAACTATTTTAGTACAATTACTCAAATATAAGTTCTTTCAGTTCAGCTCTGCTTCAGTCCAAAGTTGGGGAACATTCACATACTTACTTCCCCTTCCCAATTCTTCATTGGAATCCTGGTGTTGCCCTGTGGGTTAATGCACTGGACTGCAAAGTTGGTTTGATCTACAAGGTCAACTGTTCAAGGTCACCAGACACTCCTCAGAAACCCTATACAGGGTCACTGTGGGTTGGAACCATCTCAACGGCACTTAATTACAACAACAACAGCAACAAGTTTTCATTATCTTGTTCCTTCATTATGGTGTGCTGCCTGGGATACCATTTTGTATGTTATTATACTTTGTGTAGGCATCTCTAATACACACATATCTGATCATCTGAAAGAGAACTTTAGAAGGCTCTTAAATGTGCCCAGAATGACACTTAACAACAACAATAACCATAGGTCCTTACTGAAGCTGATTGCCTCATCTTTCTCCCATGGAGTGGCTGGTGGGTTTGAACCACTGACTTACTTTAGTTAGTAGCCCAGTACTTACCCCAAAGTACTACCAGGGCACCTCTCACTGATAGTTCATTCATTTACCTCCTCCTTTTCCTATTACTATATTCTTCAGTACTGCAGACATGAATGTTCCCTGATACAGCCCCTTCCTCCAGTATTCTCTTCACATTTGACGTTTGTTGCCAATCCAAAGTCAACCCATTATGGCATGATGGGTGAGCTACTAGGGGAGGTGTTAGGGCAGGAGGGCTATAAAGCTTCAACAAATACTTATTCACTTCTCTATAATGATCCTATATTTTCATCGGTAGTCTTACCTTCTTGAACTCATGTTTCTGTTGCACTTTGGAGCACTTCTGGATGTGAAAAGAGTGTTTTCTGGTAAAATTTAAAGTTGTTGTTGTTCTTAGGTACCATTGAGTCAGTACTGACTCACAGTGACTCTAAGAACACTAGATTGAAACACTGCTCAGGTGTGGGCCAACCTAACAAACCTTCGTTTGAGCCCCTTGATTCTGCCACTGTGCCAATCCATATCTTTTGGGGGTTCTTTCTCTTTTTCTCTGACCCTCTGCTTTACCAAACATGATATCCTTCTCCTGTGACTGGTCCCTCCTGATAACATGTCTAAAGTATGAGAGATGAAGTCTGGCCATACTGGCTTCCAAGGAGCACTCTGGCTGTACTTCTTCCCACATAGACCTATTTGTTCTTTTGGCAGTCCATGGTACTTTCAATATTTTCCTCCAACACCATAACTCAAAAGCATCAGTTCTTCTATGATTTTCTTTATTCACTGACCAACTTTTGTGTGCATGTGAGGTTACTGAAAATACCATCGCTTGGGTCAGGTGCACCTTAGTCCTCAAACTGACTTCTTTGCTCTTCAACACTTTAAAGAGGTCTTGTATAGCAGATTTGCCCAATGCAATACATCATTTGATTTCTTGACTGCTGCTTCCATGAGTGTGGATGGTTGATCTCAGCAAAATGAAGTCTTTGAGAACGTCAGTCTTTTCTCCACTTATATGGATGTTGTTTATTGGTCCAGTCATGAGGCTGATTTTCTTTATGTTGAGGTGCAACCTACACTGATGGCTGTGATCTTTGATCATCATCAGTAAGTAGTTTAGGTCCTCTTCACTTTCAGCAAGCAAGGTTATATAATCTTCATATCACAGGTTATTGATGAGTCTTCCTCCAATCGTGATGCCATATTTTTCTTCATATAATCCAGTTTCTCAGATTATTTGTTCCACATTCAGATTGAGTAAATATGGTGAAAGAATACAACTCTGGTGCACACCTTTCCTAATTTTAAATCTTTCAGTGTTCCGTTGTTCTGTTCACACAACTGCCTCTTGGTCTATGTATAGATTCCTCATGAGCACAAGTATTCCAGAATATTTGTACTTCGCAATGTTTTCCATAGCTTGTCATGATCCATGCAATTGAAAGCCTTTGTGTATTCAATAAAGCACAGGTAAACATCTGTCTGGTAATCTCTCCTTTCAGTCAAGATCCATTTGATGTCAGCAGTGATGTCCCTTATTCTGTGTCCTCTTCTGAAACAGACTTGAACCTCTGGAAGTTCTCTGCTAATGTATGGTTGCAGCTGTTTTTGCATTATCTTTATTAAAACTTTACTCACGTGGGATAACAATGATATTTTCCGATGATATCCTCATTCCGTTGGGTCACCTCTCTTTGAAATGGGCACAAATACAGATCTCTTCTAATCTGTTGGCCAGGAAGTTGTCTTCCATATTTCTTGGCATAGATGAGTGAGTGCCTCCAGTGAACAATTTCAATTTTTATTCCATCAATTCCCAGTGCCTTATTCACTTCAGTGCATATTGGACTTCTTCCTTCATTATTGTCGGCTTTAGATCATATGCTATGTGTTGAAATGGCTGAATATTGACCATATCTTTTTGGTACAGTGACTGTGTATATGCTATCTTCTTTTGATGCTTTCTTTATTATTCAGTATTTGGAGTAAACAGTATGTTAAACAAAGTTAAAAGACTTTCAACCGTTTTTAGAGAAGAATGTTCATTGTCCATTTGAAAAAAGAGACATATGGTATTTCAGAAATCTCCAAATCATGGAAACTTTTTTACATGGAATATCTCTCGAAACTAGTGTGCCTTAGAACATACTTTGGGAAACCCTACCTCAACTGCATCCATCCACTTTAAATTCTTCATGGAGGCCTAAGCCCTGCCTTTCTTTACAACCCCAGAAGGGCTAAATTTTCTTTCATATGTAGATGGATCCCATCTTACATTTAAGTAGCCTGGTAGTACCATGGGTTAAGCTTTTGGCTACTAACTAAAAGGTCAACAGTTCAAATCCGCTAGCCCCTCTGTAGGAGAAAGACGGGATAGTCTGCCTCCATAAAGACTTACAGCCTAAGAAACCCTATAAGGCTAGTTCTGTCTACTCCCTATGGTTTCTGTGAATTGGAATGAAGCCTTGATAGAAAACCCAAGGATGATATTTGTGCAATTCCAAGTCACAAGAACTAAATGTTAAGACCCTGAGATTCCCTGCTGTTGAGTCGATTCCGACTCATAGCCATCCTATAGGGCAGAGGAGAAGTGATTCATACAGTGTCATAGATTATCATCTGTAATAAGTTCTTTTCTGCTACAGAGCTTCTGGTGGATTTGAATAACCAACCTTTTGGTTAGCAGCTGAGCACTTACTCTTTGCTCCACCAATTCTCTAGAAAAGCTGAAAAGGGTTCTGATATGTAAAACTAAGGTAGAAATTTTCAGATATGTTATTTTCCTCAGTAAACCAGAGGAGGACAGATAACTGGGTTGGACATGGGAGGCAATGGCACTGAAAAGGGGAACTGGTAAGTCACTCCCTGAGATCTCTGGTTCAAGTAAATGGGGTTAACTGAGCTGATAGGAAGGTATGTCTGTGGTTCTGTTCAAGTAGAAAGCCCCAATCACCCTCAAGTATTCACACATTGGTATCAATATCCTCAAAAGCCTGCACTGCCAAAATATATAGAATAATCTATAGCCAACAGATGGGAAAGGAAGGACCCTGATTTCCTTGCATTGGAAGGGACTTGAAAGTAGCATTCCACATTGGATTTGTGGATGTGTGTTTTTTACCCCCTAGAAGATTAGCATTTCTGGTGATAGTTTTGTATGAAGAATTGGTGACTGTGTGAGTGTGCCTCTACAATCCATACAGAACATGGAGATCATCTTTGACAGCTAATTTCTCTCATCTTTCAAATCCAGTTTATTACGGTCATATTCCTCAGATCTGTCCACTTTTCTCTGTCCATTTCCACCTCTCTTATCAAAGTTACCATCACTTACGTCTTAGGCTTCAGCAGCTCTCAATTGTTTGATCTCCCTGCATCTTTCTAATCTCTTCACTGAAATGGGACATTTTATGATGCAAATCTTATGTTGCTGCCCTATTTTAAATACTTAAAAGGCTTCCCATTCCTCTCAGGATAAAGACCAAATATCTTCACATAAATTATATGACTAAACAGGTTTGTTTCCTCTCCAGACCCATCTTGGGTAGGCTTACTCTTGCTTTCCTTGTTACAGCCATTTGAGTTTGCCAGCCACTTCCCACATCCTTTAGATTTTAGCTCAGATGCTAGAATTTTCAGGTAAGCCTTTTCAGATGCAGATCAGAGCTTTCTTTATGCTCTTGAGCCTCTCATTGGCAGCACTGACCATAGTTGTAACTTTATATTTATCTTTGTGATTCTTTGATTAGTGTCTATTCTCTAGAGAACTGTGCCTGGATTTTGTTTGTTGTTGTTTGCTTTGTTTTCGCTACCACTGTATTTCCAGTGTTCTTCCTGACACTGATAAGGTGCCACTCATTTTTTATTAGAGTCCTGATGTGGTGCTGTAGGATAAACACCGGACTTCTAACCAAAGAAAGGGTCAGTGGTTCAAATCCATGAGCTCCTCAGAAAACCCTTATGTAGGTTTGCTATGGGTCAGAACTGACTCCATGGCACTTAACAGCAACAACAAGGTATTTTTGTCTCCTAAAGAAACTCTGAATTACTATTTTTTAGTAAAAAAATCCAAATGTATCCAAACCTCAATATTTATGAGGTATCTTTTCCTTTGTGTGTGTGTCTTTGTGTCTTTGAATGTGACAAATAGATGCCGGGCTTAGTTCTCACTCTGTTAAGCATCACTTAGAATCTCTTCCACATGGAGGGCTCCCATTAACTTCAAAGGAAGCTCTGCACATGGAAAAGATACACAGGGAAAAAGGAGAGCCCTGATTTTCATCATGGTTAATGGCCTGGATCTTGTAGAGGTTTAGGTAAGTAAACTCTGAGAATAAACAGCTCACTTTTACTGAGCTCCTCAGAAATAGCCTTGCATGTGGGGAAAATAACACATAAACAGGTATTTAAGCAAATTCTTATACATAATTAGAAGAGAAGAGATTCTTTTGGAATATGTTTTTTTAAGTTTTTGTGAACTGAGTGATAGTTTACATGGGAGAACATTGGTTTTACACTGATGGTTTCATTACAATGATTATAGTCTCCTCTGTGCATCATAATTCAACAGTATTTGCTTCCATTCCCTCTGGGGTTTTTTTTGTTTGTTTGTTTGTTTGTTTTGGGGGGATGTACACAGAAACACTGAGGAATATATAATAATTTAAACAACCAAAGGGCACACTTCTGTAAGCCTGCCTTCTGGCCACCAGCACCCAGCCCCTCGCTTTCCATGAATCTAGAGTCCTCAGCTGCTCCCTGTCCATGTCATCATCTCTGCTTCCATCTCTGGTGTCACTGCCTTTATGGATAGGGTCCCACATTCTGTTCATGATCTTCTCTCTTGATGGTTCTAAGGTCCTCTGTTCCTGGACTATAAGATTAACTACTCCCCCCTTTTTGTTACAATATTTCTACTTTTACAGTTGTGACAGTCATAATTAGTCATGGTAACAGTTACTCACTATTGAATAATAAGACTCTTATCCCCATCTCTTTTCATCAGACCCATCTAGACAAGATGAAAACTATTCATTGGGAACACTGTCTTCCCCTGCACAGTCTGAAACTAAACTCCCTCTTGGAAACTTGTAAGCCAGTCACTTCATGCCTTTATAGCCACCTTATTTTAGGTTGTTATTATTAAGTGCTGTCTAGACGGTTCTTACCCATAACGAGCCTGTAGAGAGTTTCCAAGGAGCAACTGGTGAGCTTGAACCACCAACCTTGCAGAAGACAAGAAGGAAGGGAAAGAAAAAAAATGGATATCAGAGGAGACATTGAAACTTGCTCTCCAGTGTGGCGATGCTAAAGCAAATGAAAGAAATACAAGAGCTAAACAGAAAATTTCAAAGGTCAGCTCGAGAAGACAAAGTCAAATATTACAACAAAATATGCAAAGATCTGGAGTCAGAAAACCAAAAAGGAAGAACATGCTCAGCATTTCTCAAGCTGGGAGAACTGAAGAAAAAAATTCAAGCCTCATTTATCTTTATTGAAGGAGTTCTCTGGGCAATTTATTGAATGATGAAGAAAGCATCAAAAGAAGATGGAAGGAATACACTTAGTCACTATACCAAAAAGATATGGTTGATGTTCAACCGTTTCAAGAGGTAGCATATAATCAAGAGCCAATGATACTGAAGGAAGAAGTCCAAGGTGCTTTTGAAGGAATTGGCAAAGAACAAGGCACCAGGAATTGATGGAATCACAATTGAAATCTTTCAAGAAAGTTAGGTGGCACAGGAGGCACTCACTCATCTCTGCCAAGAACTTTGGAAGACAACTATCTGGCCGACTGATTGGAAGAGATCCATATTTATGCCCATTCCAAAGAGAGGTGACCAATAGAATGTGGAAATCGTTGGATGATGTCTTTGATAGTCATGTGTATGATGTTTTACTAAAGGTAATATAGAAATGGCTGCAAGCACACATTGACAGAGAGCTTGAACAGATTCAAGCCAGATTCAGAAGAGGCCGTGGAATGAGGGATATCACTGCTAATGTCTGATGGATTTTGGCTGAAAGCAGAGAATACCAGAAAGATGTTTACCTGTGCTTTATTAATTATGCAAAGGCTTTCAATTGTGTGGATCATGACAAGCTATGGACAACATTATGAAGTATGACTATTCCTGAGCACTTATTTGTGAACATGAGGAATCTGTACATGGACCAAGAGGCAGGTTGTTCGAACAGAGTATGGGAACACTGAATGGTTTAAAATTAAGAAATGTGTGCAACAGAATATGGGAACACTGAATGGTTTAAAATTAAGAAATGTACTCTTTCACCATACTTATTAAACCCTGTATGCTGAGCAAATAATCCGAGAAGCTGGGTTACATGAAGAAAAACATAGCATCAGGATTGGAGGAAGACTCATTAACAACCTGCAATATGCAGATGATACACCCTTGCTTGCTGAAAGTGAAGAGGACTTAAAACATTTAATGATGAAGATCAAACAGTACAACCTTCGGTAAGTATTACATCTCAATGTAAAGAAAACAAAAATCCTCACCACTGGACCAATACACAACATTCTTATCAATGGAGAAAAGACTGAAGTTGTCAAGGACTTCATTCTTCTTGGATCAACTATCAACACTCATGGAAGCAGCAGTCAAGAAATCAGACAACATATTGCATTAGGCAAATCTTCTGCACAAGACCTTTTTAAAGTGTCAAACAGCAAGGATGTCAGCTTGAGGACTAAGGTGCACCTGACCCAAGCCATGGTATTTTCAGTAACCTTATATGCATGTGAAAGTTGGACAGTGAATAAGGAAGACCGTAGAAGAATTGATGCTTTTGAGTTATGGCGTTGGAGGAGAATATTGAAAGTGCCATGGGCTGCCAAAATAACCAACAGATCTGTGTTGGAAGAAGTACAGCCAGACTCCTTCTAGGAAGCCAGGATGGCCAAACTTTGTCTCTCATACTTCAGACATGTTGCCAGGAGGGACCAGTCGCTGGAGAAGGATATCATGTTTGGTAAGATGGAGGGTCAGAGAAAAAGAGTAAGTTCCCCAGCAAGATGAATTGGCAAAGTTGCAACATGAATGGGCTAAAGCATGGCAACAATTGTGAGGTTGGTCCCGGACCAGGTAGTGTTTCATTCTGTTGTACATAGGGTTGCTATGAGTTGGTACAGACTCGATGTCACCGAACGACAACATCAACATCAACAACAAAAGCATTTTAGGTAGCCAATGTCTAAGTTGCCCATCCCTTTCAACTCTGTATACAGAAGGGGTAGGATTGATACTTAATGTGAAGACTCTTTCCCTTTCTGTTGGTATATTGATGTCTTTGATAGTCAAGTTCATCAAAATTTAGCAATTTGCACTTTTTTCCTTTATCAAAAATTGCTTTTTTTTTTTTAAATCTTCCTCTAGTCAAGTTGTGATCATCAAGCCATCAAGGCTAGGTCACGTGGGTATCTTTAGGAATAATTTTGAGAACTAGGATAGTACAGTGGGCTAGTGAGCCACAAAGCATGAACAATGCTCTTATTATCTGTGAATGGGCCAATGTTCCAGCAATGATACTCCATGGGGAGAGGTTTCAGGTGCTTTTGAAGAGCAGAATAAATGGAAGGCTATGGAAACAACTTAAAGCAGGGTTTGTGGTATGGGGTAGTCCTCCCAAAATGAGGGGCTTCATAGGGTACATTGTAAAGTTTTTTTCATTAAACAATAACTTGGAGTTATGTTTAACTTGTAAAATTTCGTTTGTTGTTGTTGTTAAGTGCCGTCAAGTCGGTGCCGACCCATAGTAACCCTGTACAGGGTTTCCGAGGCTGTAAATCTTTACGGGAGCAGAAAGCCTCATCTTTCACCCGCAGTACAGCTGGTAGTTTCGAACTGCTGACCTTAAGGTTCACAGCCCGATTCGTAACTACTACGGTACCAGAGCTCCTTAGGCAGCTACAATTTAAACTTAAGTGTTGTTAAATGGGGATTGGATTTTACAGAGAAACCAGAAAGTTGTTATCTTTTTGACAGCGCTAACTTCAAATACAACTGGGAGATTTGCTATGAGTACTAGATATTGGTCCTTTATTGTCATTCAGTTTTTATTGCATACTGTTAATATGCTTTCATTTTAAACAGTCGCACTTCTTTCAGAATGATGATTCCTCTACAGGATCCCAGAAGTGGTTCTTTTTATAGTGTGCTTTAGGTCTGTTTCACTAGTGGATCATGTAATCTGTAATCTGCTTCAGTTTTCCAACATGCTGTGTTCATTACACAGTAAAGGAAATATCACAAAGTTGCTTGCTTTAAGTAAGCATTAATGTGGTACCAACTTGCATTTTTAGAAACATGAATATTATAAAAAATATGGACACTATATTATATATATATATATATATAACTGTATCTTGCTACCAAAAGTGAATCATAGTTAACATTTTGATATATAATAAAGTCAATTTTTCTGTGTGTACATTACAAACATAACAGATAATGTTGTTACGTGCTGTCCACTCTATTCTGACTCATAGTGACCTTGCGTAGGGTTTCCAAGGAGCAGCTGGTAGGTTTGAACCGGTAAGAATAGGTGATTATCTCAAATCTTTGCATGCATTAACTCATTTGATCTTTACAACATTTCTGTGTGATAGCTATTACTGTTGTTTCCACTGTTGTTGTTAGCTGCTGTCAAGTTGACTCTGGCTCACAGTGACTTTATGTCTAACAGGAAGCAGTGTTGCCTGATCCCGGGCCATCTTCATGATCGTCAGTGTGTTTGAATCTATTCTTATGGCTGTTGCATTAGTCTACATCACTGAGGGTTTCCCTCATTGTCATTGGTATTCTACTGTACAAAACATGATGTTGTTTTGAGTTTTTCTCAAGTGACTGTGAGTCAGCCCATGATTCATGACAAACCTATGCACAACAGAACACAAATGATGCCCAGTTGTACTGACACCATCCTCATGGCTGTTGCATATTAGATAGCTGTGGTCTATAGGGTTTTCATTGGTAGATTTTTAGATGTAGATGCCAGGACTCTCTTCATAGTTTAACTTAGTTCAATTTAGGAAACCCTGCTGAAACCTATTCTACATAATACACATCTCCCCTGACAGATAGTTGGCCCTCCACAGGCCCTCAGTACATAACTGTGGACTTATTTAATGCGCGGTGAGAAAGACCCTGTGAACACATTCCTGAATTGAACTTATCTTTCAAACTAGCAGGCATAGAACAACCCTACCTTCCTCTTTTAGAGTGGATGCCCACTGTGGGCAGGAGCTCTCAAAAGCAAGGGAGGGAGAGGAAAGTCTTTGACTATGCATGCCTGGTCTCCCTTCCAGACTTTATTGATATGAGAAATCACTTTCACTCCTGTTTAGAAATGAGTGAGAAAACAATAGTGGTACCTCTTCATCCCATTCTTCAGCAGTGTTCCTCAGCCCGCCTCTCCCTTGTCTTCCACTGGCTTAGTTATATGCTGATTGTTAATTAGCTCCCTATACTTTTGTTACAAAATGCCAACAAAATAGAAGTATCCTTAATGGAAATAGGAAGCCCCTCCTACTAAGAAGTTTCTAGAAATTGAAAGTCCAAAGAATACATTCCCAAAGGAGTTTTCAGAGTGTAAGGTACTTGCGGAATTAATGTCTAACATCATGTAGAAGTCTGTCCCAGTTCTTTTTCTCTCAGTCTCAGCCACAGCGTTTCTTTTGTTCAGGTGGAGTTGGGGCTTCTTCAGCAGATGCAGCCTGAATTGTCCTCCATAGGAATGAGTTGTCCCTGCTGGGCTTCCTTTTGTGTTCTTCACTTCATAAAGAAAGCAGAGTAGGACACAAAAGATAATACTAGCATTCGCTCCACATCAGCCAAATTCAAGAAAACTGGTTGATTCCTAAACCTTAAAAACAGTTAATCCCAAGCACCATTTAAGTGCCGATTGCTGACCGTAAAGTGTTGTCTCTGACCATAGCAGATTTTCAGGGTTATCTGAATGAAAAAAGGGCAGATAACCCGTCTGCCAGTCAGTTTTTTCTAGTAGCCTGTGAACCCACAAACTTATTAGAAGAGACCTCTCCCTTAGAAGCTAATTTTCACACTATACATTTACTAAGGGCGAAAGCCAACTACACACATAGCTTCAGAGAAGAATGCTAGAAGCAATCCTGTCATATTGCAAGATTTAGGAATTTGCAGTGGTGACAGCCTTGTCACCAGGTCTTCTTAGTTAACCTTCCTTCCCCTGTAGCAGATTTAAAATGTGTACTTCTTACTTCCATTTTGCCTTTGTGTTTCCTTTTCAGCCTCTTGTTACGTAATTTCCTGGTCTGAGAAGCCTCAACCTCCTAAGGAAACTTTCTCCCTCCCATATAGTTAACCAGGGTCAGCTTGTGTGTTGGGGTTCACTCTTGGATCTGTAAATAAAACATGCAAGTTAGGGTTACCTCTCCATGGATTTCCTCCTTGCCTTGGCCCTATGCTCAGAATGACACTGGGGACAGCAGACCTAACCCTGCTTACTTAAGTCTACTCCTTCTCCTATTACTACCCATGCTACTATTACCACTACTACCCACTGCTGCCATGGTATTTTCAATAACCTCATGCAGGCGAAAGCTGGACAGTGAATAAGGAAGACTGTAGAAGAATTGATGCATTTGAGTTCTGTTGTTGGAGGAGAATATTGAAATTGCCATGGGCTGCGAAAAGAACAAACCAAATCTGTGTTGGAAGAAGTGCAGCCAAAGTGGTCCTCCGAAGTCAGGATGGCCAGACTTCATCTTTCATACTCGGACATGTTGTTAGCAGGGACCAGATACTGGAGAAGGATATCTTATTTTGTAAAGTGGAGGGTAGGAGAAAAAGAGGAAGACCTCTAACAAGGTAGATTGGCACAGTGGCAGCATCAATGGGCTCAAACGTAGCAAGAATTGTTAGGCTGGCCCAGGACCAGTCAGTGTTTCATTCTGATGTGCATAGGGTCGCTATGAGTCAGCATTGACTCGATGGCACCTAACAACAACCCACTGCTGTAGAGTCAATTCCCACTTACAGCAACCCTGTGGGACAGAGCAGAACTGCTCCATACATTTTCCGAGGCTGTAAATCTTTATGAAAGCAGACAGTCTCATCTTTCTCTAGTGGAGCAGCCCTAGTGGGTTCAAACTTCTGGCCTTTCAATTAACAGCACAACACTTGCCACCAGGGGTAGTTCTCACCCACTAATGAAGAGCCTATGCCTCTCTCTGGTCTCCCCAACATTCGCCTGAGCCCTGTGGTGGTTGAAGCCCTACCTTTGTCAAAATAGTCCCTAAACTATGAATAATGCCTAAGAATGAGCTTTTGTAATCATTTAAGGTCAAAATGGAATCCTGGTGTGGTGCTGCTAACCACAAGTTCAGTGGTTCAAATCCACCAACTACTCCTTGGAAACCCCGTACAGGGTTACTGTGAGTCAGATCTGACGCGACAGCACTTAAGAAAAATAACAAGGTCAATCTACCAAATGGTCTGTGGTTTGCAACGTCCACTTGGGCTGCGACAGTTAAAAGCCAACTGCATAGCTGAAAAAATCTTGCATGGTCTACCATAAGCAAGGCCAAAGGCAAAACACCCTGTTCACAAACCAAGTTCAAGGCTGAAAGCCTTGGCCACACCAGAACTTTTACACATAAACTGTTTTTTCCCCATAATGTTACCCCTTGTCTATGAATTCATTTTATAGCCCAGTGTACTGGCCAGATGTCGGGGGTCTTATCTTACCTCTAACGTCTAGGTTTTTCCAACCCTGACAAGGCCTAGCTTTTTATGACAGAGATTAAACTACCTAGAATACATACTCTCTGGTTGGAGACTGGGTTGCAATTGCTTTAGAAGTTTTTGTATTTGGCAAAATAAGCTCGGATGATATTTATGGCAGTAAATTTTTAAAAAATGATTTGTTGCCAGCCTGACAAATTAGAACATGTCTTTCAGCTCTCAGGGTCCTTTCTACTCGTGTAACTATGGGCTTGTTAGCTCTCGTTTACTCTGATACTCAAAACGTAATTTGATACTCAAACATTAAGAGGCTGTACGTGTTAATTGTACTGAATGTTGATGGATTTATTTTGGTCATTTTAAATCTGAATACAAAATAAACGTTTTATATTACGTCTTTCTCTATGAGAGGACTCTCCAACCAATTCCATTTCTCTTGATATTCTTTTCAGGTTTTATTTAGTCTTTGTCTTCTCTTCCCCACTTACTCTCCTTTATTTTCTTTCTATTAATGTCTCTCTTACATTTTTTCCCTGCATCTTCTGACCATTTATCCGAGTGTCTGCCTTTTTCTCTATCTCATTTTTCAATTTTACTTTGATTTCATGATTTATCCCTCAGTTCTTTAATGAAAAGGTACATTAGCAATTGTTTTCTGTTATTTTTAATTTTGAATTGGTTGTCACTGGGCAGAGGGTAGGGTTGTGGGGGACCTATTTGTGATGGACATGGTCGTCCACTGTAAAAGGAAGGGCTGGGATTGGATAAAACATTTCTTTAACTTTTTATGACAGCGCCTTAACCTGCTACAGTGCTCAGTATTGAACATACTTCCATGGATTTTATATATAGAATGTGAACCACATAAAGTCACAATGTGATAGCTAGAATCCCTTCAAATGAGACAGCATATCCGAATGCCATAGGAGTAATCTGAGTCTATCCTAATTATTCTTTATGTCAGTTCTTTCCAAGTTTTATTTTAGCTATTGTTATTGTTAAGTGCCATAGAGTCACTTCTGACTCATAGCAACCCTCTGTAGAGTTCCCAAGGGCAGCTGATGGATTTAAACTACTGACCTTGTGGTTAGCAGTCCAGTGCTTATACAGTGCCATACCAGAACTCCTAACTATCATTGCTGTTATTGTTGTTGTTACATGCCATCGAGTCGATTGTGACTCATAGCAATCCTTTATAGGGTCTGAGGAGCAGCTGATGGGTTTGAACCACCAACCTGTTCTTACCCTGCAGTGCCATACCAGGACTCCTAACTACCTTTAGTAGCTCAATTTTCTATGCTATTGCTGTTATTAAGTGCTGGCATGTTGGTTCTGATGCATAGCAATCCTGTGTAGGGTTTCAAAGGCTTATATAGCTTTGCAGGAGCAAAAAGCTTTATCTTTCTCCTGTGAATTTTCTGTGTAGCTCAATTGAATGTACCCATTACACTAAAGGATGTCCTGGTGTGGTGCTGTGGGTTATGCGCTAACTACAAGGCCAATTTGAACCACATGGTCTGTGGTTCAAAGCTCACCAGCTGCTCCTTGGAAACCCTATTGTTGTTGTTGTTGTTAAGTGCCGTCGAGTCGGTTCCGACCCATAGCGACCCTGTATAGGGTTTCTGAGGGTATAAATCTTTTCGGGAGTAGAAAGCCTCATCTTTCTCCCGCGGAGCAGCTGGTAGTTTCGAACTGCTGACCTTGCGGTTTACAGCCTGATTCGTAACCACTACGCTACCAGAGCTCCTTTGGAAACCCTATACAGGGTTGCTATTGTCAGAACTGACTCAAAGGCACTTAACAGCAGCAGCAGCAGCAGCAACAATAAAGGATGTTTAATAAAGATCTTTTTCAGCTATACTACTGAATTGTTGTTACTGTTAGGTGCCGTAGAGTCTAGTCAACTCATAGAGTTTCTGAAGCTGTAAGTCTTTCCAGGAACAGAGAGTCTCATCTTTCCCCCATAGAGCATTTGGTGGGTTTTATCTGCCCATCTTGTGGTTAACAGTCCCGTGCTGATCCTCCACATGTTGTTGTTGGTACGTTGTTAAGTGCCACCATACTGCGCCTGTATAGGGTTTCCAAGGAGCATCTGGTAGGGTTAAACTGCCGAACTGTGGTTTGCAGTCCAGTGCTGATCCTACAGTGCCACACCAGGAGAACCCTCCACATAGTATCTGCTTTTATATCTCTTTGGCCTCTACAGGTGGCACACACAATTTGACTACTAACTGAAATGAGTTCTGGTGTGGTGCTACAGGATAATGCACTGGACTGCAAGGTCAGTTTGAGTCACAAGGTCGGTGGTTCAAACCCACCAGTCATTCCTTGGAAACCCTCTACAGGGTCGCTATGAATCGGAACCTATTTGATGGCACTTAACAACAACAACTAACTGAAAGGTTGGTTGTTAAGAGTCCAACCAGCAGCACCTTGGAATCTGCTTTGTGAAGATTACATCCAAGAAAACTGTAACATGTGAGGTAGTCATGAGTTGAAATCACCTTGATGGCAGTGAGTTTGTTTTGTTTGTTTTTGCCTCTGTACTCCCTTGGGCTAATGCGTCAGACTGCAAAGTCATGTGAACTGCAAGGTCAGTGGTTCAAGTTCACCAGTGCTCCTTGGTTCAAGTGGTCCTTGGAAATCCTATATAGGGTAGCTATGGGTCAGAATCGACCCATTACCCCCTTCCTAGTCTTATTTCTCTTCCTGGCTTAGCTAATGCTTGGCTGGTAGGTGGAAGAAGGTTGGAGGTTGAAGTTTATCTAGAAGCACTTTGAAAGAAATTCTTGGCGATCTCCTTCTGAAAAACTGTAAAAATCAGG
Source organism: Chrysochloris asiatica (assembly GCF_000296735.1). Classification (NCBI taxonomy): domain Eukaryota; kingdom Metazoa; phylum Chordata; class Mammalia; order Afrosoricida; family Chrysochloridae; genus Chrysochloris; species Chrysochloris asiatica. The sequence goes on from NW_006408618.1 coordinate 808,652, forward strand.
CATTGTAAATCTCACGGAGCACCGGTCCACTCTGACACACATGGGGTCACCAAGAGTAGGAACTGATTCAGTGATAACTGGTTTTAATTATGCTTATTCTCTCGTTCAATTGCTGATGGTCTCAGCACTTCATCATCATCCTCAAGCCTTCTTTCCAACTTCATACCCCGTTTCTCCTACAGATAAGTTTGCTTCACTCTTTTTAAAAGAAATGAAAGCATCAAATAGAACCTTTCTAAACTCTCTACCTACCCTTTCACTCACAAACTACCTAAATCACCTCTCACTTTCCCAGCATTTCTTCAGCTCATGAAATGATGTACCTTCATTATTGTGTGAGAGGCTAGCCCCTCCCCTGTATGATCCAGCTCATCCTTTCACATCGTTTTTGCCCTTGCTCTGTTTTTCCTTTAATAGCTCTACTACTTGTTTCTGTTTAAACAATATGTTCACTTGTTGCGCATCCTAAAATGACAGTATCCTTAGACCGTGTGCCTTGCTTTGGTGTTACCTCAGTCTTTAACTTTCATCTGGAAAGAGCACTCTTTAGTAAGTGTCTCCATTTTTCACTTCTGATTCACTTCTCAACTTGGTGAACTCTGACTTCTCTTCCCACTGTGCCGGACCTGCCACAGTTAAAGGCACTATAATATTTTCATTGCACGTTTGTTTCTTTATGTGGCGGATTTGACATTCCCATTTGCACACTTCTTGAAATTCACTCTACTTTTGGCTTTCATGATGACATCATTGCCCCTATTTCTCTGACATTCCTTGTTAAATTCTTCTGTAGTTACTTCTGAAGTGCTGGCGCTCCCCGAGGCTTCCTCCTTCATTCATTGCTAATTCTCCCAGAGAGTTTCAACTTCTACCTGTATACAGTCTCATGAGCTGTATGCAGGTCTTTGTCTCCTTTAGTGTTTCCTTCAGTTCAGATCACTTTCATGTACATCTCTTACTGATACCTCAAATTCAACAAAGGTTTTGCTCCATCACCGTCCAGAACTTAGTCTTTTCCCTCTATTCTTTCTAAATTCATAACAACACTGTTCAGTAGAAATGTAATATAAGGCATATAAAGGAATACCTCGGAGATAATTGCAGGTTCAGTCCCAGATTACCAAAATGAAGCTACTATTGCAATAAAGCAAGTCACATGAATGTTATGTTTAACACAAAAGTTATGTTTTTGCTGTATTGTAGTATATTGAGTATGCAATAGCATTAGGGAAAGAGTTTGAAATAGTGAGAAATTATGAAAATGTAGTGAGCACATGATGTTGATAAAATGGCACTGATAGACTTGCTCAACCCAGGGTTGCCACAAGCCTCTAATTTGAAAATATGCAGTATCTGAAAAGCACAATAAAACAGGGTGTGCCTATATATAGTCAAGGAGCCTTGGTGACTTTGTAGGATAAACAATGGACTTCTAAGTACAAGGTCTGCATTTCAAACCCAGCAGCCACTGTACAGGAGAAAGATGAGGCTTTCTGCTCCTGTAAAAATTCACAGCCTCAGAAACCCGATTCAAGGTCACTATGAGTGGGAGTCGACTCAGTCACAGTGAGTTTGGTTCTGGTTAGATATTTAATTTTTTTCTAGTAGCCACACTAAGAAAACAGGTAAAATTGATTTTGATAATAGATTTTATTTAACTCAATGTGGCTAAACATTACCATTTCAGCATGCAATACAGCTTTTAAATTTTAATAAGTTATTGTTCTTTATTTTCATACTAAGAATTCAAAATGCAGCATGTATTTTAGAGTGCCTTTCATTCCTGATTAGTCACATTTCAAGGATTCTAAGTAGCCACATATGGCAAGAGGAATCTGTATTTTTAGTAAGCATCTAAATCACTATCATACAGTTGGTAGAAACTTAACGTTCATTAGTATAGTTAGTAGTTTCTTTTCTTTTTTCCTGAAGTAAAGGGTAATGTCACAGTAAAATGTTGCTGAAGATAATTCAAAAATGGCTGTAACAGTACATTGACAGGGAATTTCCAGAAAGTCAAGCCAGACTCAAAAGAGGATATGAAATTAGCGATATCATTGAGGGTATCAGATGAATCTCATCTGAAAGCAGAGAATACCAGAAAGATGTTTACTTGTGTTTTATTGACTATGCAAAGGCTTTTGACTGCATGGATCATAACAAGCCATGGATTACAAATAATGGGTATTCCAGAACACTTGATTGTGCTTCTGAGAAACTTAAACACAGACTAAGAGGCAGTTGTTCCAACAGAACAAGGGGAATACTGAATGATTTTTAATTTGGAAAGGTTTTTGCCAGGGTTGCATTCTTTCACCATACTTGTTCAGTGTGTATGTTGAATAAATAATCTGAGAAACTGGATTATATGAAGAAGAACATGGAATCAGGATGGAAGATGACTTATTAATAGCTTGTGATATGCAGATGATGCAGCCTTGCTTGCTAAAAGCAAAGAGGACTTAAAAATATTTACTGATAAAGATCAAAGACTCTAGTCTTCAGTATGGGTTGTACCTCAATGTAAAGAAACAAAAATCCTCACCTCTGGACAAATAAATAATACCATGATGCATGGAGAAAACATTGAAGTTGTCAAAGACTTCATTTTGCTTTAATATACAATCAACTCTCATGGAAGCTGCAGTCAAGAAATCAAATGACGTATTAGGCAAATCTGCTCCCAAAACTACTTAAAAGTGTTCAAGAGCAAAGGTATCAGTTTGAGGACTAATATGTGCCTGACCCAGGCCATAGTATTTCAGTTGCCTCATTTGCATGTGAAAATTGAAACAATGCATTAGGAAGACCCTAGAAGAATTGATGCGTGTTATAGATGCATATTACAGAAATAATGATGTTACAGAAGAATATTGAAAGTACCATGGACTGCCAGAAGGACAAATCTGTGTTGGAAGAAGTACAGCCAGCATGTTCCTTAAAGTCAGAATGGGGAGACTTTGTCTCTGTACTTCAGACATCTTATCAGGGTGAACCAGTCCTTTGAGAAGGACATCTTGCTTCGTAAAATGGTGGTTCAGTGAAAGAGAAAAAGACCCCCAATGAGATGGATTAGCACTGTGGCAGCAACAGTGGCCTCAAGAGAAACAACAATTGTAATGATGGCAGTGTTTTGTTCTGTTGTACATAGAGTCACTATGAATCTGAGCAAATCAATGACATCTAAAACAACAACAAAAGGAAAAAGTTATGATAAGAGGAGGGTTCATTTTGAACAATGGGTAGAATTTCAACAATGGGTAGAATTTCCTTAGTCTGTGTCTAAGTGGGGTGCTGTCTGTTGTTGTTAAGTATTGTTGAGTAATTTTCAACTCATAGTGACCCTGTATAGGGTTTCTGATAAGTGGATGGTGGGTTTGAACCACCTACCTTGCAGTTCAAACTGACCTTGCAGTCCAAACTGACCGTGCAGTCCAGTGCATTGTCTTGCAGCGCCACCTCAGGAATGCTATCTAGGTTCTATAAAAGCTGCAGAGCATTGAAAAGAAAAGCAGGCAGGTATAGACACAGGAAATTGCATGTGTCAGGGACTACAAGTGTGGAGACAGACTCAAAAATTCTATAATGGCAACCTTGGTTTATTCAACATTTTCTTTCAACTAAGACTCTCAGTGGTGGTGGTGTGCCATGGAGTTGGCTTCTGAGGCTGTAAATCTTGACGGGAACAGAAAGCCTCATCTGTGTCCTGCTGAATGGCTGGTAGTTTCCAATTGCTGACCTTGAGTTTAGAAACCTGACTTGCAACCACTACACTACCAGAGCTCCTTAAAAAACTTAGTTGGTGTTGTTGTTAGGTGTCATTGAGTCCATTTACTGACTCATAGCGACCCCATGCACAACAGAATGAAATACTGCCCGATCCTGGGACAGCCTCATAAATTTTTGCCATGTTTGAGCCCATTGATGCTGCCACTTTGCCAGTCCATCTCGCTGGGGGTCTTCCTCTTTTTCTCTGACCCTCCACCTTACCAAACATGATATCCTTCTCCAACGACTGGTCCCTCCTGACAATATGTCCAAAGTATGAGAGACGAAGTTTGGTCATCCTGGTCTCCAAGGAAAACTCTGGCTGCAGTTGTTCCAACACAGCTCTGTTGGTTCTTCTGGCAGCCCATGGCACTTTCAGTATTCTCCTCCAACACCATAATTCAAAAGTGTAGTAGTAGTGTGAAATTGATATCTGATTATTATGGTATTTTTATCTTGCTTTCGGACTTAACCTTCATTATTCATTAAGTAATTTAAAAATATTTCATGATCTCTAGGATACTGAATGATTTAGGTATGGATTCATTTTTTATGTTTAGAACACTAATACAAGTCTGTAAAGTATTTAATTTCTGATTTTATGACAGCAAAAATAATCTGGCATAGGGAAAGTAAATTATACCATGTGGAATGCAATTTAATTTTCTAAACACTGTGAGAAAATAATACATTTTAATTTCACATAACCATGTATAAATAATTTCTGTCAAATCTCTAATCCAAGTTGTGTTTGAAAATTTAAAAGCTGTTTAAAGGTTTAAGGAAGATGTTACATGTTCTGTAACATAGAAAATAACAACCAGATATAGATGAATAAATCAGGGTCATTAAAATATTCCAAACTTTTCATATTAGTGTATCGTTTCAGTTTTTACCCTTATTCAGCCTTAGTTAGAACTGTTAACAAGAAGCTAATTGGTTGGTTTGAGTTTCTTCTTTTTTTTGCTAGTCAGTCTCTGTGGAGTTCTGGTGTGGCACTGTGGGATAAAGCTCTGGACAGCAAGATCTGTTTGCATCATAAGGTTGGCTGTTCAAAATTCACTAGCCACTCCTTGGAAACCCTATACAAGGTAGCTACAACCACAAGCCAGTCTCTGGTAGAAATCCTAGTGAGATGCAAACCAGACAAACAATTGGGGTAGTAGTCTGGAAGAGTGAAGTAGCAGTGGCCATGGAAAGCCATTGTTCATTCAGTGAACTACATAAGTATGTTTTAATTGTAGCAGCAATGCCATAAATAGGCCTGGCATAAGCCTACTCATTTGCCTCATTTCATTCCTGTCTGTTTTAGTAACTCAGCTTCCACCATCCATTTAAGTCCATGGTTTTGAGGGAGAGACTGCCCTCTGGTCTTCTGCATTTTTGGAAGATTAAATTATATTGAATAGTAGAGGTTGAGTTTGGGGGAAAACAGTGCTGTTCTCATTGAAATTTGTGTTTTGTTTTTAACTTCAGTTAGTCCAAGACTTGTGTGAAAAAACACTTAGGTTAAACTCAAAGTCTCTGCTGATTGTGCTTTTTTGTAGGTGATCCGCAAGGGCTGGCTGACCATCAGCAATATTGGCATCATGAAAGGAGGCTCAAAAGGATACTGGTTCGTCCTTACTGCTGAGAGCTTGTCCTGGTATAAAGACGATGAGGTAATTCATGGTGACAAGTTTTCTTGCTAAAGTCTTTTCTGATTTTAAATTAATTTGGTAATATTGTTATATAAAAAACTGTGACTAATGGTTTTCTATCAGTATGATTTAGCTTGAAATATTCATTTGAAGAAACACTGTTTTTCCCTCATAGATTTTTAATTTTGCAATATTCTCTTCACATTTCTTTTCCTGATTATTTCTTTGATATAGTCATCATATTTGATTCCCTGAAGAAATAGAGTTAGGGGTCAGTGGTGGAAGCTGGTATGATGAAAGAAATGTTCACTAAATAATGTATTGAAAAGGACCAAGGTAATAAAACCTTTTAACCATGAAATGAATAACAATAATACAGAGTTAATAAAGTATTTTGAAATGGTTATTGTCTCAAATGACAGGCGTTTGAAATTTCCCAAATAACTGTTCTTCAGGCAAGGCCCCCAAATAATTGTTTATGTGATTTATTTTTTTTTTTTTTTTTGAGAATTTGATTTCTATGTAAAAGCTTGATTTTATGGTAATCATCACATTTTGGTTCATGTTAGGTGTTAATAATTTTGGTTCCATGACTTGCTACTCTTTTAAATATGATAGCTATAAAAAATTTTTTAAAAAATGTCTTTTCAGTCTCATAGAGTCACTAAAGTGCTATAAAAGTGATACTGCTAAATTTGAAAGGGCATGCATGGAAATTAAACTATGTTTTGGAGTCTGACTCCCGAAATTTTTGGAGCTTTATAATGTAGCATACAAACATTAGATAAGCTTTACTTTCTGCTAGCAAAACTCCTTAACAGGTGAGATTGCTTTAACTTTATTTGGTGATAACGTCCTTTCTATCTTGACTTGCTAGCTTTAGACAGACTTACAAGGTTCCTGTGTCAGTTCTTGAAGGAAAAGTTACATGTTCATTTCCCAAGTGGTTTGTTCACAGTTAGCGTGCTTAATAAATATTGGATGATTGCTTGATTACCATTAAATTCTCTACAATACGGGGATACTATAGAAACAGCTAAAGAAAACATCTACTCAAAAATTTATGTTTAAACATCTTTGTCATATACTTCACTAACAATCAGAAGTGGAATTGGTTGTTGAAAGAATGTGATGGTTAGCAAAGATTTCTTTCTTGTGCTGGCTACTAGATGTCTCTGCCATTCTGTGGGAAACTCTAGTGTTTAAAAACCACAGCTTCAAGAATGCTGGAATTGTCTCATTTGGTGTTCAGTTGTCCTGTGAGGTTTTCTCTTAGACATATTTTGCTTCCAATGAACCAGAAGATATTTGTGTGTTCTAAAGAGCTCTGGTAGTGTAGTGGTTACGAATCGGACTGCAAACCGCAAGGTCAGCAGTTCGAAACTACCAGCTGTTTCGTGGGAGAAAGATGAGGCTTTCTGCTACTGTAAAGATTTACAGCCTCGGAAACCCTGTACAGGGTCTCTATGAGTCGGAACCGACTCCATGGCACATAACAACAACAACAACAAAGAAAACAAAAGATTTTTACAAAAGAAACATAACAGTAATCGCTAAGGTTTTACATATATTAAATAAGTCCCTTAATCCACTACAACCCTAAGGACAAATATTTTGATCCCCGTTTTTCGGATGAGGAACATAAGCCATGTCTATAGGACTAAATTTCCTTTTTGCAAAACATTTAGTATTCATGAAGGTAAAAGTAACTTGTCAAGGCTATATAACTACTTGGTAGCAAAGCCGAAGTTCAGACCCAGGCTGACTGACACCAGAGCCTATTTCCTTGGAGGAAATTTTTTTCTCAAAAAACTACAAAGGTAGGTAAGAACCTACCTGTCCAACCCAACCTGGTCCCACAGTAATGATGATTTCTACACATCTCAGCATTAACCTGTCCCCAGGTGTTGTTGTCAGTGGTTCTAAAGACTCTTAGAGCTACTCTGTCCCCAGGTGTAGCTACTGCTGTTGGAGGTATGATTTTAGAATATCTCTCACCTGGCTCTGTGAGTACTAAAATAAGCCCATTGGAAGGTACCGGATGTTCCCTGTATGGAAGGAAGAAGTCTTGAGAATTGATGAGCTTGATCATCTACTCTTTCCAGTGTAGACTCAGGATAACTTTTTACAAAGCCATTGTTAAAACTCTCTCGCAAGCGCTTGATTACAACAAATAGAAGATAAAGGTGTGCAGTTATAGTGACTGCTTACTGCTTTGGAAAGGGTGAGGTACTAGATGCAGCAGTGGGGAACATCTGTCCTGTGGGCCATATAATACCCTCAAAATCATTTGGCCTGGCCTTGCCACGGCAACTGCAGTTCCAGTCATCTTATTAGAGGTGAGTTAATTAAATGTTTGACCATGTATAGCAGGCTAATTTTTAATTTTATGATTATGTATGGTTCACAAATAATGTTTTAAATTTTGGCAGAAAAAAAGGTCCCCCACCCTTGTGCTGAAGGATGTGGATATGCTGTGACTAACTGCCAATGCTTAAACAAGGCACTTTCATTTCTCTGAGCATCAATCTTTTTATTTATCAAATGGGGTCATTACTGACCAAATTACCTCCAGGAGCACTTTGTAGGAGTCTAAGAAGTTGCAAATGTATAGTTGCTCTACCAATGTATTTATTCTTACTATTACAAGTAACCACGCCATCCCATTATAGTGCCATTCTTAGACTGACTTGTATTCTACTTTTCTAATTTTGGTTACTTTGTGTTGTGAGATATAGAATATTTGATATATATATAGAATATAGTTAGAGAATATTTGAGATATGCAGTTTTTCAGCCATGAATGGTAGAATTCACACACACACACACACACACACACACCACAACCAAAACAACAACCCCTCAGATCTCATGACTCAGCCTATGATTCTCCCATACTTCAACCAAGAGTTAGAGTGATGATATCAAGCTGTGTGGTTTCCTTTCCAAACTGCCAGAGACAATAGGATTACAACCCTGTATAGTTATTTTAGGAGTTGTGGTGTGGTGCTGCTGGCTAATGTGCTGGTCTGCAAAGTCAGTTTGAGCCACAAGGTTGGCAGTTCAAGGTCACCTGTCGCTTCTTGAAAATCCTATACAGGATTCCTATGCATTGGAACCGACTCAGTGACACTTAACAACAACAACAACATAGTAATTTTAAGGTAGAATTGTATAAATAAGTCCCCAGAGTTTCCCCTACTTTTTCCCTATCTTTATTGGACCTATTTACATTACCCTTGGATTTGGGGCAGGTTCATGAACCTCCTACCACCATCTGTGACAGAACTTGTTGAACCAGTGCATTATATAACGATTGTGTTATTTGTAATGCTACTGATAGGTGAGCATAATAAAAAGTTTCCGCCTGTGTCCCAGGTAATGCTAATTCCACATATTATCCTCAAGTAGTCTTTATATTAACAGTGGTGATATGATAGATATAATTCATTAATCTGGCTTAATGCTGTCCTCCACGATTAGGAGGTTCCTGTAACACACACAAAAAATAGACCATTTTTCAAAATGTATTTATAACTTAACATCAAGAGGATTTTCCCAAACTTGACCATTTTTCTATATTGTTATGGTATTCCAAACTCTGGAATTTCTTATACAGATGCCATGACAGCATAGCTAGAGACTGAATGAACCCCATCTTGGGTTTATCCTTCCTAGGGCATGCTGCATATGTACACATGCCTGTGCTGTGTGGTCAAGGGGTAGCTGTTTGTTAGGTGAGACTAGACTGGAATGTGCAGCCTCCTGTGTACACACACATGCCCTTGTAATCCTGAATGCATAGTACTCTTAGCACCTTTGATTTCTCACCAAAATAGTAATACAAGGCTATTTGTAGTACTTTACTAAGGACTTTGGAGAAGCACTACAACAAGTCAAGCAAATTCAAATTGAATGTTCGGTACCACTGTACATAGCGATTTTAGACAGTGGGCGCCCTACTTGGGGATCCCTGGAAGATTTACCCCTGTACTGGCTCAGCCCAATAATAGCACGTTGGTTTCTCTCTGTATCTTCTCCTCAGTGCTGTTTGTCTGGATTGTTTCAAACTCAAGGTACTTCTCAGTCTGTTATCCAAACAGCTCAACTCTCCCCAGTATCTGGCCCAACCCCCACTGCAGGCTCGTCTTTGCATTTCCAAACTGACCAAAATGTTCAAGCAAACCAAATGGCCTTGGATTTAACAAGATGCCCCCACATTAATAGTAACTGTGGTTATAAATAGCATTTTCCCTATTTATTACACCTGCTTCAACTCATCATGATGGTCAGCTTTCAATCTGAATGATTTTGACCAAGATGGCCATGACCAGGATGGTTGTCATTATCATAATGGTTCACATCCATTATTTATAGTCCACCAGACACTGAGCTAAATTGGTACTTATTTACATTCTCCATTTCTAGAGAAAAACTTTGAAATTCAAAGAGAATGAATAAGTTAGGCAACTGTCAAGTGTTAGTGTCATGCTATTAAATACTTAAACATTTCTCATCAAATATTTACTGAGTGCCTTGCTATGTACCATGTTCTAGCCTAGCCACTAAGGGTAATGTAGCCCGCAATGAATTCCTGATATGTGCCCTCATGGAAGAGATTTTCTAGTGGAGAAAATGTAAGAACAAACAGGAGAACCTATCAGATGCTAAATGCAGGTTATGAAGAAAATAAAACCAGCTAGATGTTTGATTTAGTGCCTGGGATGATGGTCATGGGGGTAGTGGGAGGCTTTAAATTGCATGGTCCAAGAAGCTGTGTGAATGTCCAAGGCAGGATTGAACCTGATGATTTTAAGGACTGAAACTAAGGCCATTGTGACTTAGTGAGGAGAAAGGGAAATGGCCTCTGAAGACATTAAATGTTTTGATCTTTATCTTAAGAATGTTGAGAAGCCCTTGAAGTTTTTAAGCTAGAGAATCACAGGATTAGAATTGAATTTTAAAAGATCTCTTTGGTTGTCTTATGAAGGATGAATTGGAGGAGAGCAAAAGTGGACTGGGGAGCCTTTGAAAGCTATTTTTGTGGTCTAGGTAAGATACAGTGGTAGTTTGGGTTTGAGTGATTTGAGAAAGTTGATAATAATTGATGAATTTAAAAGAGATTTTCTTTAGAGGGTGAAAATTGACATAAGAACCCACTTTCTAAGTCTTATATGAGGGTCTAAGTTCCTGTTAAACTGTAAGCCTCTTCACACCAGGAGCCATCATCTTGCTCCCTGTTCTATCACCACTGGACATAACCCTGAAAGGAGGCACTAAATAAGTATTGATTAAGTGAAAAATGAACAATTCATCACGCCCTGGTGTCTCCAGTACCTAAACAAAATTATTAAGTTAGAGAGATTACCATTAGAGATAGAATGCCTTAACATTTCTCTTAATTTGAAGGGTAAAGGATTTCTTCTTCTTCCTTCTTCCTCTTCCTTCCTTTTTCTTCTTCTTTCTTCTTTCTTCTTCTTGTTCTTTCTTTTTCTTCATAAATTTGACTTCCTAGATTGAAGATTATTTAAGCAGAAAATTCATTTCACAATGCTGTTTGGTGCACACTGTTTACACATGACGACTAACCTCAAGGTGTGAACTCTCTTAGTGATGCTTCAGAAGAAAGGTCTGGCAATCTGCTTTGGTAAAGACTACAGCCAGAAAATCCTGACAGAGCCCACTCGATGGCTGGTTTGTTGTTGCTGGTTTTTGGAGTGTTTGCCCCCACACATTGTAAATACATTTTACACAGTTCTTGGGAGGACTTTAGAAAAACTCAAAGTGTGGAGATAAAATGGAAGTTATCATTTCAAAAGGATTTTGATTTTAGATCATTTTATTTTAATACTTCTAAATGAGGCTTGAACAAAAGTGATGACTTTTCTTTAAAGTGTCTGAAATATGAATTTTAGAAGAATAGGATACTTTGACTCAAGGAGAAAAAAACCCTTTTTCTTAAAATTGATGAGAAATATGTCAATCATTTCTGAAAAAAGGGGGGACTACTAATTTATGCATAATAATAGCACATTTTGTTGTTGCTAAGTTAGTCAAATCAGTTCCAACTCATAGCGACCCTGATAGGGTTTCCAAGGAGTAGCTGGCAAGCTTGAGCTGCCGACCTTATGGTTCAAGCTGACCTTGTAGTTCAGTGTTTTATCCCACAGCATCACTAGGAGTCCTCATAGTCTATATTTATTCTTTATAGTTGGGCACAGAGGTTAAAATCAGAATGAGATATACAAGAATATTGGGTAATGTAAAGAGAAGTATTTCCAATGGAAATGTACTAACCATACACTATTGAGGGAGCCCTGGTGGCACGGTGGATAGAGTGCTCAACTATTAACTCAAAGGTGGTGGTTATGTGCCGTGGAGTCAGTTCCAACTCCTAATGACCCTGTGCAGTGTTTTCGAGGCTGTAAAACTTTACAGGAGCAGAAAGCCTCATCTTTCTCCTGCAGAACCAATGGTAGTTTCAAACTGCGACCTTGAGGTTAGCAGCCCAACTCGTACCCACTACGCTATCAGAACTTAAAGGTGGGTGGTCCAAACCCACTAGTCGATCCATAGAAGAAAGATGTGACCATCAAGTCTGTAAATATGAACAGCCTTGTAAACCCTATGGGGAAGGTCTCCTCTGTCCTGTGAGTTCGCTGTGAGTCAGAATCGACTCGTCAGCCCTGGGTGCAGTGTGTTTGTTGTTTTTGTTTTGTTTTTTATACTACTGAAGAAAATCCAAAATCTGCTTTGAAATAAGGACATTCTTTAGACTCTTAGGAAATTACAGGCTTCATTTTTGTGGGTTGAAGTGTTTGGATAACTTGATAAGGAGATTATATAATTCCCTTATAGGGATATTTACTTAGAATTGTTTTTATTGTGTAGCTGTAACAGATGACAAATGTTACTTTGGTAAGAGGAAACAAAATGACAGCTGTATCCCTGGTTGGCCAACGTTTTGAGACTAAGAAGTTATAGAAATCTTCAGCGCTCGCTCCATTTCACTTAGACTTTCAAGGTCCCACGTATTTCTTGCTAATTCAGTATCCTCCCTTTGATGGAGAAAGTCAAAGGGTCGACTCTCTGGACACTGTTCACACTGTTCATATTCCTGGTTGAGCTGTTGAACTTAGTCAAAACTTAGGTTTTTTGTTTTTTGTTGTTTTTTTTTTTAATAAAAAAAAACCCCCAATGAATATTGAACTTTAATCTGTTTATGTTGTTTAAAACTCTTCATGATCTTAACTGCGTGGTTTTCTATACACGTAAACTATTGTATGCTATGCTTTTAAATATAGGATTATTTCACACAGACATTTTCACCTTTTGATATTATCCAAAGATTTATAATTTGGGGAGACAGTATGATCTTATTCAGAATAAACCATAACAAGAAATGCTATTTTTAATGTATTAAAATGCTAGTAGCTCTAAATCCACTCCACTATATAGTTTGCCCTAGTCCAAATTTTATGCTGGAAAAACATTACACTCCACATAAGTCTCCCTCCGAAGTGTAAAGTTTTAACATGTGCTTCATTAAATGGTTTTAAAAAAAAATAATTTCCTAGCTGTTTTTGAAAGTGAAGAAAAACCTTTAAAACTAAGATGTTAACCTCAGGTTTTAAGAGGAAATTGTTTGAAACTTTGTCCTGAAGTGAGTCATGGAGTCCAGCTCGGCTGCCTTCCTAGTTTTTCCTTTGGAGTTTGGTGGATGGAGCAGTCTCCTTCCTGCTCTGACTTGGCCATTGTGTCATCCTGAGCGTTATCAACACTGTCCTGGGACTGCATTGCCAGCTCCAATAGAATGATTCCATATGTCGACTCCTGTAGGCAGTGTTTGTAGCAGACTATATAGACCCTTTTAAATTGGATTGTACTATGTAAATATTCTGCAAGGCATTTTTACATTGTCTTCCGGTTTATATTTTGCATTTTGTAAAGTATTATCTAGTAGCTTATATTTTAGCCATGGAACTCTCATTTGGGTAAAAACCTACATGGTACATAGTGTTTTTTAGAAGTGTATTTTATCAGCTGACATCTTTCGATAAATCCAGAGAGTTAAATGCAAGACATTTAATCATATTTTTACTTCATAGTTTCCTCCATCACTGTGATAATTTTTGAAGAAAATGTAATATTTGCTTTGGTTAAAACATCACACAGTCTTAGAATTTTTGAACCTCATAAGGTTCTTAGCCTTAAGACTAAATCTTTCATTTAAAAAAATGAAATCTCTGTATGAAAATAGTTTGCTTTAGTCTGAAATACATACTTGAAATGTTCAATTATTAAAAATTTAAAAATAGACAATTTGGGGTAGTTTTGTGTTACATATAACCTTTACAAAAAAGATTTAAAAAATTAATTTTTGATATTTAAATTAAAATATTTTAAAACAATCAAATCAGAGCTGACAAATTTCTACTTTTACCTATCTCCCCATTTTTTTACCCTAAGTATTTGACATATTCATATACAAATATGAGGCTTGATCATCCCATCCTCTGTCACAGTAAATAATTTACAGTTTGGGGATTTTCTCAGAATATGGGATAGAATATTTACTGTATATTCATTCCTCTCTCTTTTTATTCTTTCTGGAAATATTGAATTGCCTGACAATATCAAGAGTTTGAAAGTTTTTAGTCAATGGGACCTTGTATTCCCAAGTGAATGTCAAGAGTTTGAAAGTTTACAATGGGACCATGTATCCCAAGTGAATGTATTGCCTGGCCAACTCCACCCCTAGAACTCTAGTAAACTCCTTTTTAATACAACAATTAGATAGTATTAAACCTGTGTGTATAATGACATTTCAAATACCAGTGTTTCGCTTTCTCCTTTCTACATATCAAAAAGGTATAAGCAATTATTTTCATATATTTTCTAAGTATGTTGGAAATACTCTTTTCATTATATTTTACCCAGTCTGGCAGTTTATTGAATCAAAATAAATGGTTCTCTGGAATATGTTCCTTTCCCCCTTTTTGTTTTCATATTTTGAAGAAAAAGTCATGGAGAAGAAAACTAAACTTAGCTTTTTTTTTTTTTTTTTTTTTCTCAAGCATCAGATTAGAGATATATTGCTTGATTGATTTTTGTTATATTGATATGGGGTGCCGCAAAGTTGTATACAACAAAGGTCAAGGCTAGAGACTACTGACAACACTTAGGAAAAGAGAACTATAGAAAGCACAGGAACATTTTCAGAAATGGGTTTTATTATATTTCAAAGGCACTACTCACTTTACTTGGTGGGTTTCAATATTTGAATCAAAATAAATGATAAAATAATAATAACAACACAGATACGTTAAGTATTAAACCAACAGATTAAATGCCCAGGCCCCAGACCCCCTCATTTTGGTTGTAGCTCTTGGTATAGATGCTATGGTGTGAGGGCTGCTCTCTTTCAATGGCTGGTTGTCATTCAGGCTGGGTTGTCATGTGACTGCCTGTCTGTGCCTGCTGTACAGGTGAGCGGATGTTCTGCACAGCAAGTGTAGACAGGCAGACACATGACAACTCCGTCCAGCCAGGCCCTTGGTTCCTTCAGGTTTCCTTTGCTCATGGGCAGATACAATCAGTCTGTTTTCCAGATTTGGTGATTTTGGAGAATAAGGGGAAAGGGAGAAAAACACACAGTAGAATTAAACATTAAAACATTATAGAACTAAAAACAAGTTAGACTTTTGGCTTTATTCAGAAAGTACGCTTATACATTTGTTTCAAAGGTGCTAACATGGATCACTGTCAAAACAGAAAACTCACATTGACATTTCAGGTGGGGAGAGGAAACCGATTAAAAACAAGGTTTATTCTTAAATCCAATTCATATTATTACTGGCCCACAGCAAGTCAGAGTTCAGAGTAATTGAACCAGATGTTTTTCCTCTTCACGTAAGTTCTGCATATTTTAATACTGAAGTTAAAGATAAAGACTGTGTTTATACATGTTTCTTGTAGAAGATAAGTTCCATAACCTTGTCTTTGAAAAATAAACTTGTTATTTATGTGGAAATGGAAGCATTTTCATAATAATTAATGAGCCTAATACATTTGGTAACACACCCAGCTGACTTCAGTATCAGATGTTTTCATAGGGAGGTTTTGCCCAGGGATGTATTTTTACCAGTATTGTACAACAAGAAATCATTTAAGTGTTCTCATTTTCCTTTTAATGCTAAGTTTCTAAGTATGAATGTGAAAACCAAATAAAAAAGCAGTTGTGGCTTTAATTTATGTATCTCTAACTTAGCTACAGGTCTAAGCCATGAATCATGAAGGTATAAACTGGAAGGTTACCCACATAGGGATGCTCAGAATGTGTTTTGGAGATTGTTAGGTGAATACAGCTGCAAAGTAGTACCTTAAACACAGAAAAGAAAGTTTCATTTCATATCAAAAAATTAAAACCAAATCCTTTAGAAAATGTCCTCATGATCTTATGAAGAAGAATTAATAGTGTTAAATATACAGATGTAAAATTTAATTCTGGTAAATAAGGATTAATTCTAATGACTATTTCAATATAAATTATCAATTCACATTTATAGAGGTATTTAACAAATTACCTTGCCCTTTAAAAAACAAAATATCCAGAGAGTCAAAATTCCAATAAATGGAATGTCTTTTTTTTTTTTAATATTATATAAGGATTATATACTTAGTAAATCTTTCAACAAGCTTTTAAAGAAATAGCTTCTTATTCACTTTTAATTGTAAAGTTCTAAAATAAATAGCAAATAGAAGCCTTATGGAGAGCAAAATAGTTCTTAAAGACAGCAAATGATGATTTTCTATAATTGTGAACTTCTATATGGTGGTTAGATTTAGTACAATTTTAACAAAAAAAACTGATCAGTGCAATTTTCTCTTCATTTATTTAACTTTAAGAATGTTTGGTTCTCTTTTGGCCATAAGTTCATAAAAGACCAACTTTTTTTTTTCCTTGACAGAATCAAAAACACCAGAAAACTTGGTTGCTCTTTAAATAACTGCAAGCCCAGAGGAGGCAAAAAATGAAAAAACCCAAAAGCACCTTAAAATACTATGTGGCTATTGTTGCTGTTACTATAGATTGATTCACCCACAAAGAGGATATTGAGAGAAGCGAAATGTTATTATAATCCTATATAGTTTTCCCTCTCTCGCCCATAAATCATTTGATCCAGTTAACTCCCTCAATTAAAGGAATGATGCATGCAACCTGAAAAAATAAAAAGAAATCTTTGTGAGTCCATATGTTTTCCCTTAATATGAAACAGTTTTATTAAGCCAAGATACCCAAAAACGTTGTGCCTGAAAGTCCATTTCTGTTTTCCAAGGGGGAAAAAACTTGCTCTACTCATAAGGCTTTTAGATAGTTTATATTTCTGGTAGATTTTTAAAACATAACTGCAGTAAGTATGTAACATATATATACATTTCATAATTACATTCAACCTGTACCTAACCTTGTGAAAAATTGAAAGAATTAACCATTTTCCTCTCTATTTCTCAAACTTTAAGGTAAATATCAATTTATTAACTCTTCAAATATTAGATAAAATATGAAGTAGTTATTTCCATTATCTCATGCCATGTAACTATTAATGTGGTTAGCACACCCTGTCTCTTCTTCTTCGTCTTCCTTTGTCTTTTATTTCTTAAAGAAAAGAGAATTCAAGAAAATAATTATTTCTAAGTACTCTACAGCAAAATTAAATGAAAGCTTCTCCAGGAAATAAGCTGTCATGATTGAAGTCAGAAAACATAAAGTCAAAATTTAATTATTTTTCTTAACTTACCTTATTATCCCTATTTACTAAAACTAATAAATGTTTTTAATAAGAGACCTTAGAAAACTGGGTGAAAACTTATAGCTCCCTCATTTTGGAAGGATACTAGTGTAAAATAGAATGTGAATTAAACATTTTCCATCTTAATTCAGGAATTTCCTGTCTCCTCTTAAGTAAAGCCTTGACCTTTTTGTTATTTTAAGCCGGGTGAGGGTCTGTCTCTTAGTTATAACTTGAAAATGATTTTAATAGCTGGGCTTTTCTCTTCAGCGAAAAGGAAAGTGGAATGTTTCGAAAGACTAACTTAAAGCTTAGCTTCTCTTTAGTGAGGATGGATGTTAATAGATAACTCAATTCCTACATATTTCTAGATATCAAGTAGTACTGTTTTTTTATATTCTATAGCAGTTTAAAATTTCAACCAAAAGCATGGGAAAAAGTTATTTTATTAGACATTTGTGCCTAAATTCCTTCCCACAGAGTGAAATACTTGGGTGGTCTGTAGACAAATGGTGGTGGTAGACAGTATATTTTGGTCTTTTAAAAAATATAAATACATTATCTGGGCCAGTAGCCTGAATGCCAAGCAGGAAGGACATTAAACCTATTTGACTAATTGCAGGAAAGTGATCAGTGTGAAATTTTGTCCTATTGTAAGCAAACTTTATTTGATTATGTGATCTATGGTTTAAAAAAAGTTTAAAGGCATGATAATGTGAGTAGCTGTTTGATAGTTTCTCTTCCGGTTGAGACATGATTGTGTTGAAGCTAAAGCTATGGATTTTCTTTCTCTAAGATGGCAGAAAAATACTTCTCCTCCTAACCCAGTCCGTAGTCTGACTTTGTAATAATCCATGTACTAAAACAAAACATAACTGCTAAATTTCTATGAAGTGTGATCAGGACAGGACCGACAAACAACTTTCTTTTATGACAGTGTACTATGTTTAATCTTAATATACACACTTACCATCACATCCAAAGGTAGTTTTAATTGAAGATGGTCACTGTTGGTTAGTTCCCTCTGGTATAGATTCCATGCTCCCTAAAATATTTGTATAGCTCCTTATGAAGTAACATCAACAGAAAATTAAACATAATTCTAATTACCTGGGAATAGATAAGGGTATTTTTAATTGTGTGTGCATAAATGTTGGCATATGCACCCACACATAAATGAATACCCTGACTTCATTCCGCAGAGGTTTATTGAGTGGGCTTTTACTTTGGGTCTGTACTTTAGGTAATGCCATTCATAAATAAGTACAATATATTTGCACTTGTTGCATCAGAAATGGATTGGTATTTGAGGACTATGTTCCATCGAGAATGTGCGGTGATTCCTTAGCTACCATTTTACAAAGTAATTCTTATATTTGTAGTCCTGTGCCTATGCCCAGAACACCCTCGTAATCTTTCTTTCTCCAGACTAACAGCAATCCTGAGGGGGAAAAATAGGTGAGGGACCACTAGGGGTTAGTTTATTTGAAGCGAAAAGGTCATTTACTTTAAATAAAGAAATTAAAATGAATTCATTAATTGGAAACAAATTATAAAATTCAATCATTTCCAAAGATTAAACACAGAAAATTTGAAAAGGCTTAAACATCACTACGCCAGCAAATATAGCTATCTTTCTTCTTTAGTAACTTTATCAATTAGTGAAAATAAAATTTCTTGAAAAAATAATCTCCCTTAAATTACCTAATAGTTTTTTTATAAGTTTTTCTCTATATAAGAAATTATATATACTTTTAAAGCATCACTTTTCCTTTTTTGAATAATTAATAGAGAAGTCGCCAAATCACAATTTAAAAAAAGGATAACTTTATTGTATTATTAATGTTGAGACGATAGCGACATTTCTCCTGGTTTTCTACATTTTACTTAAAAATAATTGATGAGAAAAGTTATATGCTCTTTACACCAGTTTTGGGATAACCAGAAGGGTAATTTTTTTTAAATAAAATTTTTTGATGAGAGAGCTTGGAGAAATTTTGGTAATAAAATGTTTGGAAAAGAGAATTTAGGATGATTTTTTAATTGTGGTAAAATTTTTAATTTATAGAATTTCTTAAGGGAGCACCATAGCCCTAAGGAGCTTAAAGACAAAAGACATTGTATTAATTTTTCACCAAAAATATCTATGGAATACAAGATGTTCTCATTATATCAAGTTGTTTAGGGGTAGAGGTAAATGGGGGTTGAGGGAATTTAGAGGCAAGGTGAAAACATTTTTCCAAAACTTTCTTTTAGGGACTCACCACCAAAGTTCAGCACAGATCATATTGCAGACCAGACTTTATTATTTATTCTATTGGGATTTCATTCAGCTTGAGGGCTTTCCTCCCTCCCACCTTCCTCCCTCTCTCCCACCCTCTTTTACCTCTTGGACTGCTGGAAACTGACCAAAGAAAACTTCTGCCTTCGTTTACAAATTCCTTTTTTATCAGTGGGATTCTAGACAAAGTAACTTACCATTTTAAATGCCCAGAGACATAGAAAGACTGCAGAATATAGGCTCAGTTTACCAACCAGCTTATTAGCCATTCTTGTATTTTATTTTTATTGTATTTCAGTGACATATATTGTAATATAGAAAGCAAGAGATTTGTGCTCCCTAATTTACTCAGTTGCTGACTCAATAAAGTCTGAGTTGTCTCTCTTCTTTGGGTAAGCTCCATTTGCATTGTCCAGTTGGGAAAAAATTTGGCAAGATTGCCTTTTATTGATAAATACTATTATTAATGGTATATATCTAATAAAAGTAAAATTTCAGGAAAGCGTTAGTCATACAGTATTTTAAAAATAGCAAGTATTTCTTTCCTTTGGTACAAAATGGGTTCAACCTTGGGGTATTAAAAGTTATACATATAGCCATCGTTCAAGTAAGTTTTTCAGTCTCTGAATTACCACTTCAAAACTATCCTTGTTAAATTATTCTTAAATGCCTGTAGTGATTTTTTCCTTTATCATATTTCATTCTGAAGTGGGAAAACTTTTACTTTAGAGAAAATATTTTGAACGTTAAATATTCAGAAACCAAGTAGCAGAGCGTAAATCACTATGTATGACACATCTGTTGGTCTTGTAAGACTGAAGACATCACTATTCAGCACATATATACCTTTGCTTTTGTCACATCTTAATGCAAAACATTGGGATACACACCTAGGTCTGTAGTCAAGAAGGCCTTACCCGCAGGTCTTCCCTTGAGCAATCCTTTCTCTGAAGTGTCCACGAGGGTTTCTTGGTCCCTAGTGTGCAAAACCTGTGAAGAAAAATACTGGATATGAGATTCGAAAAAACAGAGCACACAACGATCTTCTCCTCAGAAACAGCACATTTTGTCCCCAGCAGTCCATGGCGTTGCTCTCCCTTGCCCAGTCTAACCAATGTGCAGACTACTGTACAACAGCATTGTCCTGAACAGGTAGTCTGAACACTGGGGCGACGGAGCAGGATCTCCAGAAGTTTCCATCTATTTACTTAAAATCCTCTCCTGGTCTTTGGGAAAAGTCTCTCTTCCTGCATCGGGGGCTGCAGTCGCCTTTCCCCCCTGAACTCTGCTGCACTGACTGAGACACACTCAAGGACTGTGATTTCCAGTCTTGACGTGGCACATTTGCTGCAGACTGGGGAACTGGCAATGAATTTAGGACCAGGAAAAGGGGGAGGGCTGGGCTGGAGAGTCCATATATGGGATGATGTCACCCTGGGGAGGTTTGGGTATGCGCTGTGCCGCAGGAGAGACCGCTAGAATCGCCTGCTCTCAGACATGGGTCTGTGCATAAAATGGTACCAGATGTTTTAGTGTAATGTTAAGCAGTCATTTCATCTTCAGGCCAGATTTTTTTCAACTGGGCAGGAAGTGGGCCTCAGTATGGAAAAGCTGTAAAAAAAGAAAAAGAAAAAAAAAAAAAAAGAGTCAAGATGTACAGTTCTGCTGTGGCCAACTGAAAGTGAGTTAGTATAGAAGTACAAATTTGCTGTCCGACCCAGGCTCGAAAAGTAATTGGAAGATAGAAGTCAGATAAAACCGTAAACACAAGTTGAACACTGGAAGTTAGGGCTCATTTGGAAACCTTTTTTGAGCCTTCCTGTGATACTTTATTTTCTGGTATTTCACTCGTCAAAAAGGGCAGATAAGTTCATTTTTTTCCCCCCTCTTTCCCTCCTCCTCCTTGTCTGTTGGATCTGTCAGCGGCTTGCAGGCTGCTCTAGACTTGAACAGTAATTATAGCAACTTCCTGAAAGTGAAGCCCCCATGAAAAGTCTGGAGAAATGTTCTTTGTCATGGCCTCTACATGAGTAATTAGTTCCACATGTGGCCTTCCTAGTTTCCCTCAGCTATTTTGGCTGGCTCTCTGAAGCTGTGCTATAGCCTGACCTACAGAATCTTTAAAGTTTTGATTTCAAGGAACTACTATGAAATAACGACTCTGGTCTCTTAACAAATTGCCTCTGGTCGGTCCATGCTGCTAGATAGAGCATTGTGGCCCACTGGTTATCATTGATTCTGTTTTAATACTTTTATTTTGTTTTAGTGGCATTCGGCTCCTTGGTTTTATCTCTGGTTAACTAAATCTGTTGAAATTTGCCAAGTACCGCTTGACCAAAGGTTATAAGATATCAGCCCACTGGAATCTACTTTTCTTCTCCTATGGTTGCTGTTTCCAATTATATACGCTGTTGAATATTCAGAATATACAGTTCTCTGACTTTCCCTCCACAGAATTCTGATTAAAGAGTTGCCTCAAACAAGAGCTTGATTAATTGCCCTTCCAGTGATCAAAATGTGAGAAAATTCCTACGTAGCTTCCAAATTTAATTTGAGCAACCAGACTAAGAAAGTTAGCCTTCTTAAATGAATTAGAGCCCAAGAATTTCATTTCTACTGGTCTTCTGAAATATATTTTAGAAGTAGGAAAAAAAAAAAATACACCTCTTTTATATACATTAGGTTTGAATGTTTCAAAGAGCTTTAAGTTAGGACCATCTTAAAGCATTTGCTTTTCATGAAATGGATTCTCTTGAATTAAATTACCGCTGAAGGGTTCAGAAGTTTTGACAAACCTGGGTTACCTTGTGAGGAAGATTAAATAAGATAAAGATGAAACATACAGCAATTTAGGAAGTAACAAAGAGATTAGCAGTAGGTATATCATTCACACAGAGATCTGAATCATCACTGGTGGTGGTGGTGTGCCGTGGAGTTGGTTCCGATTCATAGTGACCCTGCATAGGGTTTCCGAGGCTATAAATCTTTATGGGAGCAGAAAGCCTCATCTTTCGCCCGCGGAACAGCTGGCAGTTTCGAACTGCTGACCTTGAGGTTAGTAGCACAACTCGTAACCACTACGCTACCAGAGCTCCTTGAATCATCACTGAAAATCAGAGAAATCACTTCATATCACTGTACTTCTGCTTCCATACTTATGTCTTTAGGGCAGATTCCATAGTGCTTGAGTAAGCCCAGTATGACTCAAACCCCCTCCTCCTGTTTTCTCCCCATCCTGCTTGTGTAACACGGGAAATATGTTAGTGTAACTAAATACCTTCTAACAGTCTTATTACATGTGGATACCAATGCTGTCTTTTCTAAGGGTCTAGAGTGTATGTGGGTAAGCACTTTGCTGTTAACCAAAAGGTCAGCGGTTTGAAGCCAGTAGCTCTGTGAGCCAAAGATGTGGCAATCTGCTTCTGTAAAGATTACAGCCTTGGAAATCCAATGGGACCATTCTGCTCTGTCCTACAGGCTTGCTGTGAGTCAGACCAACCCGACAACAACGGGATGGTTTGGTTTGGTTTCTATGTTTAATCACAAGTCCTCATAGGGGAGCCATGAGCAGTGAAACAGCAGTAAGTCAGGAATTCACCATTCCAGGTGTGAGCTTGTTTCATCCACAAATTGTGAAAACCTTTTGTTCTGCACTCTGACATTTTTTGTAAGACAAATGAAAGATGGTTCTAATCAAACTACTCCAGGATTTCATCTTATTCCATACATATATACTTTTTTTTTTTTTAAAGGAAGCCCTGATAGTGTAATGGTCAAACACTTAGCTGTTAATCAAAAGGTAGGTTGTTAGAACCTACCAGCAGCTCCCTGGGGAAAAGACTCAGTGATTGTTTTTAAATGCCATTGAGTGGGTTCAGACTCATAACAACCCTGTATAGAGTTTCCAAGAAGCAGCTGGTGAGTCTGAACCACCGACCTTGTGCTTTAAACTGACCTTGCGGTCCAGCGCTTTATCTCACAGCTCCACATCAGTACTTCCTTAATAATCGCAGCCTATGAAACCCTACTGGGCAGCTCTTGCTCCATTCAATGGAGTCATTATGAATCAAAATCAACTTGATGTCACGCAAAGACTATGACAACAGTATATCAGAGTATGTCATAAAATATCATTGCTAGGGTTCCAGCTCATACAGAGCTGGTTTATTCCAAACAGAATGTGCTAGAGACAAGTTACCTCAGTAACACACTTACCTTAGTGTTGTTGGCATGCCTTTAAAAAAAGACAAATGTACAATCAAAGTTGGGGTTTCTGGTGGCCAGTAAAATTCTGGGTAGAGAGGCCAACTCAGGCTATGGTCACTGTTTGTTGGGATTTCCAAAGGGTATTCTTGACAGACTCTTTCAAAGGACACAGGAAATCACTGGACTTATTTTTTTTTTTTAATTTTAAGAAAAGTGAAAACAGCATTGGTTAGAAAAAGGCCAGGAAAGTTGTGCTGAGGAATATTTTTTATCACAACAATGTACTTACTCCTTCTTCAGTGGTAACAAGGCTTGTCCTATAAGAACATCATTCGGAAACCTTACCTCATTGACCTACAACCATGATCTTGCCTCTTCAGACTTCTTTTTGTTCCCCAATCTCAAAGAACATTTGAAAGGAACACCATTTGAGTATATTGTTGTTGTTGCTAATTGCAGTCAAGTCAGTTCTGACTCATAAGGACCGTGTATAGGGTTTCCAAAGAGTAGTTGGTAGGTTTGAACCACTGACCTTTCAGTTATCAGTCCAGTGCTTTTCCTAAAAAGCTATACCAGGACGCCATTTGAGTCCCTAGAGAATGCTAAAAGTACTGTTTTGACATGCTGAAGAGTGCAGGATTCTTCAGGGAAGGGTTAGGGGATGGAGACACCACCTTCACAAGTATATACAATTAGATGGAGGCTTTGCTGAGAAATAATAGTGACATTGTTGTTGTCAGGTGCCATCGAGTCGGAACCGACTCATAGTGACCCCATGCACAGCAGAACGAAACAA
>NW_006408618.1:834914-842961 GCF_000296735.1 Chrysochloris asiatica
TTCTGACATCCATCTTGATCTTTTCCTTCTTTCTTGTCTTCTTAATGACTTTTTGCTCTCTTCATGTATGATATTCTTGATGTCATCCCACAACATACTTTTATATTTTTGTTTAATAAAGACTTCTATGATTTCTAGCAATACTTTTTTGGCTTATACTTCCTCAAATGGTCCTATCTACACCAAAATGAAGGGTCAGCAAAAAAGAGGAAGACCCCCGACGAGGTGGATAGGCACAATGGCAGGAGCAATGGGCTCACGTGTAGCAGGACTAGGCAGTGTTTTGTTCTGTTGTGCCTAAGGTCGCTGAGTTGGTACTGACTTGATGGCACCTAACAACAACAATACCTCCATCAAATAAGGATTTTATGATGTTTTATTCAAGGGATTCAAATGTACACTTTAGTGCTTTTGAAGCATTTCAAGTGATTTTTTTTTTTCCCCTACAGAAACAGCTATTGGTTGGTTGCGTTCTCCTTAGCATATGTGCCTGTTTCCTTTGACTTCAGTTGACTAAAATGTTTTAGAGTTATCTTTTGGCATAGTGTGTTAAATGTTGGGCTTCTAATTGTGCTAGTCGTCAGTTTAAAATCACCAGCCATGGAAGAAAGATAAGGCTGTCTGCTCCCATAAAGATTTAAACTCTCAGAAATCCTATCGTGCAGTTCTCCTCCTCACTGTATGCTAGCTGTGTGTTGGATTTGGTTTGTTTTCCTCCAAATAAGAGTCCCCGGGTGGTTTAGATGGTTAAAGTGCTTGGCTGCTAATGCAGGGCTGGAGGATCAAGCCTGCCCAGAGGAGTCGTTGAAAAAAGACTGGGTAATCTACTTCCCAAAAAATCAGCCAGCGACAGGTTTGGTTCCTTCAAAAAGCGCAATAATTATTTACTCATGCATGTTCATTTACTGAAGGAGCCTTGATGTCACAGTGGTGAAGCGTTCCACTGCTAATCAAAAGTTTGGCAGTTTGAACCCACTTAGCTACTGGGTTGGAGAAAAACCTGGAGATCTGCTCCTATAAAGACTATAGCCTCAGAAACCTCTGCTCTGTCACATGGAATCCCTGAGTTACAGTCAACTCAATGGTACCTAATAACAGCTACATTCTTGTGCTAGTCACAATACAAGGTACTGGGCATTGATTGGTGGTTGTGAACCAATGAGTTGGTTCACTCATAGTGACTCATAGACACTCCCCTGTATATGGTTTCTGAGCCTATAAATCTTTACAGGAGCAGAAAGCCTCATCTTTCTCCCACAGAGTGCTGATAGAATTGAATTGCTGACCTTGTGGTTAGCAGTCCAATATGTAATCCACCATGCCAGCACGACTCCTGAAAAAATATATATAAATTGTTGTATGTTTTGGTAACGGTTGTTATGTTAGTCCCAACTCATGGTAACCCTGTATAGGGTTTTTGAGGAACAGCTGGTGGGTTTGAACCACTAACCTTGTGGTTGGCAGTCCAGTGCTAATCCTACAGCACCACACCAAAAGTCCATATAAAGTTTAGTTAGATCTAATTCCTTCCCTCAGAAAGCTCATCCTTATCTGACTCTTAGTAACCCTGTAGACAAGGTTATAAATCCTGCCTTTACAGATTTCCACATCTTTCTCCTGTAGAATGGCAAAGGAGGTTTGAACTGCCAACATTTTGGTTAGCAACTGAACATTTCATCACTGCGTCATTAGGGCTTCTTTTTATAATGTTAGGAATTTTAATCTGTGATCAAGTTCAGTTTTCAAGTTTGTCTTGCCTCTGTGGAGAGCTGTTGGCATTGATTTGGTAATGACTTGAGGATTGTAAAGTTATTAAACACCTGAAATATGATAGACTCTAGAAAGCAAAGTTAAGATACAACAAAGACTTGCCTTTGTGGAACTAACATTATTTAACATACTTATTTCAAAAGTTGTTGCCCAAACTGATTTTTCAAATGTATAAATAGTTTGGGGTGACTAGTAAATTTGCTCTGCTTTAGAATGTTGTAGAAAGGAAACAGTGTTTCAGTTGGTTATCATTCCCATGCTTGCCAAATGTTTATGACTGCAGAATTTCTCAAATTTAAACCAGGACTGAGACTTGTTTCAGTTAGGAATAATTCATCTATGTATCAAGGAGCAAGGTTATTAGTGTTTATGATTAGAATATTTTGTGATATCTAGATAGGCGTATTTTAGTTTCTATATAAGATTAAACTTTTTGTTACAAGATTAGCAGTACACAGGCATTAGAAAAATTCAAACAACAGAAAATATATAAAAGTTTATTATCTTTCTTGCTAATCACCTAACCCTTTCTACTTAGCTAGTCCCATATCAAACTAATAGTAATGATTTACTGTGATTATCTTGTGGCCATTATAGTTTCTTTATGGATTACAAAATCCTTTTACATACGTTGTGTCAGTTCCTTATAATTACTGGATGGGGTAGATACTATTTTCATTTTATTGATGAAATCAAGATTCAGAGAAATGACGTATGCTACTTTTTAAGATTACAGTGAGTGACAGAACTCAGGTTGTTTTTTTTTCCAGCTTAAATGCTTGTGCTCAGAAGCATATTGTCTGCCCACAAAGACATTTTTTCCCCTACTGAATTCTTGTTTTTGTTAAGTGCTGTCGAGTTGGTTCCAACCCATCGCAACCCTGTATAGGGTTTCTGAGGAGCAGCTGGTAAGCTTGAACCACCAACCCTGCAGTTCAAATGGCTGTACGGTTTGACGCATTAACCCACAGCGCCACACTAGGACTCCACTGAACTCTTAGAGCATTTATATTTTCTCTTATTAGTTTGACAATTATCTAGTGTGGTTATGAATTGGGCTGTTAACATCATGGTCAGTAGTTCTAAACTACCAGACCTTCTGCTAGAGAAGGATGAGGCTTTCTGCTCCTGTAAAGTTTTACAGCCTCAAAACCCTGTAAGAAGGTCACTATGAGTCAGAACCAATTCCACTGCACACCACCCCTGCCCTTTCATATGTATCCCTTATCTTTACTATTTAATAAATCACATAGTTTGGGATCTTCTTCCCAGAGTATAAGCTAGTTGAAGGCAGGGACAATATATTTTCTTTTTGTTTTATTGGCTCATTGTATTCAGTAAACTGTTGAAAGACAACAAGTAGACTTGTTTAAATGCTGTCGACTTGGTTCTGACTCACAGCTACTCTTTACAGGATTTCTAAGAACTGAGAGGGTTAACCACTGACCTTTAAGTTAGCAGTCCAATGCTTACCTTACAGTGCCACACAAAGACTGAAATATTCCTGTGGTTTCTGATAAACCCTTACTCAGGATAATTATTCAAAAATAAAAATTATTTTTTATCTTAAATGGCAAACATCATGCAATTTCAGTATTTATATTTGTGCTCTACAGCTATGTATCAGATTACACTATTCTTTTTGTAATTAATAAGAACATTTGACCAACTATCTCTCCTTACTTATTTTTGGTCTTTAAATTTTCTGGTGGGCTCCTGGCACTGTAGAATAAATGCTCCACTGCAAGGTTGGTTTGAACCATAAGTTCAGACTCACCAGCTGATCCTCGAAAACCCTATACAGAGGCAAGAATCAAAACCAACTCAATGACAGTTAACAGAAACAAATCTTCTGGAAGAATCCTGTGTAGCCATTAGTCATACAGTGTACTGTAAAAAACAGGGCCCCAGTGTGGCACTGCGGGTTAATGCGCTGGCATTAACACCACCCCCAAACAACAACAGAGTTCTGGTGTGGCAATGTGGGTTAATGCGCTGGCATAAAGAGGAGCTCTGGTAGCATAGTGGTTACAAATCGGGCTGTGAACTGCAAGGTCAGCAGTTCGAAACTACCGACTGCTCCATGGGAAACAGATGAGGCTTTCTGCTCCCGTAAAGATTTATAGACTCGGAAACTCTGTTTAGGGTCGCTATGGGTTGGAACCGACTTGATGGCACTTAACAACCACAGCAGAGTCCTGATGTCGCAATGTGGTTAATATGCTGGACTGCAAAGTCATTTTGAACTGCAAGGTAGGTGGTTCAAGCTTGCCAGTCGCTCCTCGGAAACCGCATACAGGGTTGCTATTGGTCAGCACTGACTTGACAGCAACAACAATCAAGTTATTGTTTATATACATTGTGTCAGTCCCTTTCCTGCTATCTTCTCTTCAGTTTACAGCTGAGTTAAAAGTCTAGTTGACCTCAGTACACTTGCAAATTAAAGAAATTAGCTGTGGCATTATGTTGTGTGGATTAGCACTTTTTTTTTTTTTTTAATAGTAGGGAACTGTAGTTGTTTAATTCTTACTCATAGAGACCCTCTATAGGGTTTCTTAGGAGCAGTTGGTGAGTTTGAACCACTGACCTTGTGGTTCAAACCGACCTTGCAGTTCAGTGCTTTAACCCACAGAGCCACACCAGGTAGGGAATGTAGTCCCCGAATTGCCCATTTCTACTTTGTTAAGGCCCAAAAGGACTAGAATTGTAGAAAAGCTTTCCTCTTCCTTTTCCCTGACTTAGAGAAGTGGCCCCCTTCAGATCATTGTAAGCTAAACGTCTTCTTGAGCAAAGACTTACCATGATATGTTGTAAAATAGAGGGAAGTATTTCAGGGGAGTTAACAGATTTTCCTCCAGTGACTGAAAAAGAAGTTAAATTAGAGCAGCTGCAAATCATAAACGAAATGTAACTCTTTTATAATCTTAAATCTTGCAAAAGGCAAAGATGGTGAGAGAGGTGATTTTAAAACGTACCTTTCATTCATTCATGTTTTGTATTGCTTGTTTCTAGAATTTATTGTTAAGTCTGTTTATTTAGAAATCAGCCCCTAACCAAAAGCAGTATATATTTTACCAACATGCTTTCCTCAAATCAATTGAGAAAGATACTGTTGAGTCTTTGAATTTTCTAAGTACTGGCGTGCACAGCAGTAATTTCTCAATTTCAGTAACGTAATACATCCGGCAGGCAAACCTTTAAACTTTGACTTTATTGAATACCAGGCACACGAAAGTAAATATGTGATTTATGACTAGTAAAATTTGAAGCACTATCTTGAACTCTTTAAGAGCAAAAGAGTGGGAAAATTGTTTCTGGCCTTTCTGACTGACTTTATGTGAGTGTACTAGGAATGCAATGAGCTGCCTACAATCAGCCCTCAAAAGCTGGTGGGCATTATCTGAATGCTATGCTAGGTGCTAAGAACTTCATTGAATTCCATGCTGTAATCGGACTTTAAAAGAGAACTGGCTTCCTTGGACAAGAGAAACACTGTATCTTCAAGTTGCTGGTGATTCTGACTCCTGCTAGCTTACAACAACAACAACAAAGTGCTACTATGGAGTGATCATGTATGATATCAAAAAGAGAGGAAAACAGACTGGCATGTGAGTCACATGAAGACTCAGAAACAGCTCTTTTTCAGGGACAGAGAAGCATTTTGACTACAGGGAAGTGTGTATGTGAAAGGAAAGCTTCGTCTTTACCCAGAATACCTGCAGTTATATGGAAGGTGATTTTAGAAGCTCCAAGCTTTTAAATGATGTTAGGTATGTTTACATAATACATGCTACATTAGCTTTATTTTAGGATATTTATATGAAAAGAGAAAATGCAAATCACACGACTATCTAAAAGGGTTTGTTCTAACACATATCTGTTCAGTTGTGTATATTGTAGATATGTTCTCTAACTTCTCAATTTTGTTAGTCTCAAGAAGTTTTTCACACACGAGGTCATATGAAAACACTTTTGTTTTATTCTATTCATTCAGTCCTAGATTGTGAACAACAAAGTCAGTGGTTCAAACCTACCAGCTGCTCCTCAGAAACCCTATCCAGGGTCTCTGTGAGTAGGAACTTAACAACAACAACAACATTCTTTTAAAGGAGTCCTGGTGTGGTACTGTAGGATAAGCACTGTTTGAACAACAAGGTTGGTGGTTCAAACCCACCAGTCACTCCTCAGAAACCCTATACAAAGTCACAATGAGTCTGAACCAACTCCAGCAGCACTTAACAATAACAACAACAGTATTCTATTAAAGTGAGTCCTGGTGTGGTGCTGTAGGTAGGATAAGCGCTGGACTGCTAAACACAAGGTTGGTGGTTCAAACCCACCAGCCATGCATCAGAAACTCCAAACAAGGTTGCTATGAGTCTGAACTGACTCACTGGCACATAACAACATTCTATTGAAGGGAATGTGGTGGCTCTCTAGGATGAGCACTGGACCGCTAACCACAAGGTCAGTGGTTTGAGCCCACCAGCTATTCTGTGGTAGAAAAATGAAGCTCTGCTGCAAATTTTTACAGCCTCGGAAACCTTATCTGTGTAGGGTCACTATGAGTCAGAACCTACTGAAAGACATTTAACAATAGCAACAATTCTATTAAAATGCTATTCACCATAGGAATGCTCATAAAAATAATGTTGAAAGGTTGTTTACACATTGCAAATGAGTCCTAATCATGTATCTTTATAAACATGATTATAAACATGGTGGTTATTTGCTGTGGAGTCACTTCTGACTCACAGTGACCCAGCATAGGGTTTCCGAGAATATAAATCTTTACGAGAGCAGAAAGCCTCAGCTTTCTCCCATGAAATGGCTGGTAGTTTCGAACTGCGACCTTGAAGTTTGCACTCATAACCACTACGCTACCAGAGCTCCAATATTACTCATCCAAAAATGGTTTTAATTTGCCATGAAGAGACAGATTTTATAACCCAGTGACTCTCAGAAATACAGGTGTACAAAGCTTTAGATAAAGGAAAGTGTACCATTTTCCATTTTAAATGTTTCTTTTGGGTGCTTACTACTTTAGTTGAGTACTTCTTCTGAGCTAATCCTCGTACTAGCATTCTCACATGTGATAGAATTTCAACCCACCACCAACAAAGGTAGGATTGTTGCTTGTTGACAGATAAAGAAGCCGAGGCTCATGGAGTAGTATAGTGCCAGGGTTCTGGGGTAGGCTGCCTGGCTCTGAGTCCCGGTTTCACAGTTTATTGTTCTATCTCTCTTGAAAATTATCTAACTGTTCTGTGCTCTAGTTTTCTCATCTGTTAAAAGAGGTTTTTTCCTGAGAATCAAATGGCTTAATGTGTGAGAAGAATCTAGAACAGGGTGTGGCCCAGAATTAGATTTCCAGGAGGTTAGGGGCTGCTTGTAAGAGTGCACCTGTGCCCCCACATGTACTCAGTTACTGGCCTGATTTCAAAATGAGGTCTAGGCCGCTCCAAACTCAAGCAACAGCAAATACTGTCCAAGCATAAAGTAAGTCAAGTTTCAAGGTGTTTCTAATATTATTGGATACATAAATTATATATGTGTAAAACAAGCAAAAGTAGTAGAAACCACTTGATTCTGAAAGACAAATGACAGGATTGTTTTTAAAACACTGTAGTAGGAGTTGGCTGTTTAAATGAACCTTTCTGAGAAACTCTGAAAAGACTGTCATAATCTTTCTTTCCCCTGAGTTTATTGGCTTTCATATAGCCTTTGTAGGTTTATAGTAGTATGTATTTGTATGAATAGGAGCCCTGATAGTGCTGTAGTGTAAACATTGTACTACTAACCACAAGGTTGTCATTTCAAAGCCAGCAACTGCTCCTTAGGAAAAAAAATGAAGCTTTCTGCTCCTGTAAAGACTTACAGCCTTGTAAACTCTGTGCAGAGTCACTGTGAGTCAGAACCAACTAGATGGCAGTGAGTGAATGATGGATGAATGCGCCTAAGTATGTGTGTGTGAGAGAGCGTATATATAAATTTCTATTTAGTAAATCAGAAAGTCTACATGGATATTACCAGCTTCAAAATCAATCCTCTTCCCTTTTTCAACTTATTTTTAAGGCTAAAGTAGTGTTACTGTGTACATATTTCAAGTCATGCTGTTTTTTACTTGTACCTGTCAAAGCTTTACAACAGTTTAAGGTTAACAAAGGAATGAGTGCTTGGTTATGGTTGCTTGGTTAAGTGCCACTTAACCATATGCCAACTATAGTGCCAACTCATAGCGACCCTGTATAGGGTTTCCAAAGAGTGGCTGTCAAAA
>NW_006408618.1:846145-863154 GCF_000296735.1 Chrysochloris asiatica
TTTGTTTTCATTTTCTTCAGCTTTAATTTGAATTTGCATATCAGTAATGGTCTGTTCCACAGTCTGCGACAAGGGAATAGTAAGTAGGAAATAGTAAGTCCTCAGAAAGTGACAAGGGAATAGTAAGTAGGAAAAATGGAAAGGAAATAAATTGTATCAGAGACAAACATTATGCTATAGGGTAGAATAATCAGGGTGAAGTACCTCTTCCCCAAACAAACTAGAACCAGTAGGACATGTAGTTTTTAAATGAAATCAGTGATAACTCCAGATGTATAGAAGTCAATCTTTTTTAAATGTTGTTGTTGTTAAGTGCCTACCATTGAGTCGATTCCGACCCAACGATTCTGGAAATAACCTGTGTAATTTTGTAAATGCCTAGTGTGGTGCTGTGGGTTAATGTGCCAGTCTGCAGTGTTGTTTGAATCGCAAGGTCAGCGGTTCAAGCTTACCAGTAGCTCTTTGGAAACCCTATACAGGGTTGCTATGGGTCTTTATCGACTCAATGGCAGGCACTTAACAACAACAACATTTAAAAAAGATTGACTTCTATACATCTGGAGTTATCACTGAGTTCGTCTAAAAACTACATGTACTACTGGTTCTATTTTGTTTGGGGAAGAGGCACTTCACCCTGATTATTCTACCCTATAGCATAATGTTTGTCTCTGATACAATTTATTTCCTTTCCATTTCAGCTGGGTTTTTGTTTCCAGAAATGAACTCGTCTTGAACTAGATTTCATTGGTCAAAATGGATTATGGTTACTATTTAAATAGTGGTTTGTTTCACAGCGTTGTTTTTGTTAAGTGCCATCAAGTTGATTCTGACTCGTAGCTAGCTCGTACAGGATTTCCAAGGAGCAGCTGATGGGTTTGAACTGCCAACCTGTGGTTCGCAGTCCAATGCTGTTCCTAGTGCCACACCAGATATTTTGCTGTAGTATTAATTTAAATAATTTTAAAGGGACTTTGAAAATGTTTAGGGTGGTCTCTAGTACTATTCAACTACTAGAGCAGGTGGTTGGAGCTTGGCTTCCTTGCATAGGCATTTTCAGGGCCACATGAAGTTATTACTGAGAAACTTAATGCATTTTTAATTTTAATTTTTCAAAGTTTCTGAAAGACAAAATAGGAGCCAGGATAAGTAATATAAAGAGGAATATTTTAATTTTTCCTGAACTATGTGCCTTCTGCCAGTAGTGGAGCCAGTTTGAAGATAATGACATCCATCCCAGGTTTCATGAAGGAGTTCTGCTGATGTAATGGTTACAAGTTGGGCTGCTAACCTCAAGGTCAGCAGATCAAAACTACCAGCTGTTCTGTAGGAGAAAGATGAGGCTTTCTGCTCCCGTCAAGATTGACAGCTCAGAAACCCTGTACAGGGTCGCTGTGAGTTGGAACCACTCCACGGCACATAACCACCAACATATTTCATGATTCAGTTCCTGGTGAAGTTTCCAGAACTACATTTCAAATTGATAAATTTCTGAAAAGTGGAACCCCTCATTGTTTTTAACATTTCACAAAGAACAGGAAAACTTGTAGAAGTATATTTTCCTGTAAATATTATCCTATCTGCTTTGTAAGTCAACCATAATTCTAGTTCCAAATCTGCCTTCAGGTCAGAAAATAATTGGTATTGTTTGTCCAATAATGCTAATACTGATTAGGTTGACTCCACATGGAATTATTGTCAGTGCTAGCTTTATTTTATTTTATTTAGCTAGTATGTTGTATGTACAGACTCTTTTAGATGAATACCACTTCTGTTGCACTCTTGTATCATTTTCAGTGCATTTGTCCTGTACATATATGCGGAGTATTCTGAGTATATCAAATTCCCCACTTCAAAACTAAATTACCATTCCCACATGTTGCTTTCACAATGTTGGAAAGATTTAGTGATTTTTTTATGTATGTGCATGCTGACAGAAACTGGAAAGACCATATTAAAAGCACTTTTAACCATGCAAGGTAATTTTCATAATATATTTTACTTTGGTTATGCATGTATGTATAGTATGTCTGTAAAATAGAAGTTTTGAATTAACAGTCAAGAACAAACATTAAGTCTCTCCATCCCTAGAGCAGAAGATTTTAGTGATTCTTATTTGGGCAGATTTAATTTGTTATATTTGATTTCAAATTCTTACATTTCTTTAACAAATGCCACTTATTTGAAAATAAATTAAACATTTGATTTCTTAGATACAACTGAAGTATAAGAGAAAGAGCATCAGTACTGACAGATTCAAGTTCAGCTCTGCTAGTTTCTCATAGTCAAAGAGGAGAAGGAAACCTACATCAGAGATGGGTGGGAAGCCAGAACATATGTTTTCGATAAATTGGAATGCTTTTGAAAACATTTTGCAATAGCTCATATGACAATAATTTGGTGACTTGTCATGACACTGTCATGAGGCAGGTAGTTCTGGTGCTGTAACAGACCCTTGACAACTCTTGAACGTGTGTAACAGCAGAGAATATTAATGAAACTAGTGGTTTTGTCAAAGACTAGGAGATATGTTGACTACCCACACTACACATACATCAAGTGATCAAAGGGCATTCACTAAGAGGTTTATTAATTATTAGTATGAATTTATTCTCTTCCTCTTTTGTACTACTCTTTTCTCCTTTCCTCTGCTCTGCTCAGTGAGTCTCTGTAGTTCTGCTCCTTTTTATCCAAAACCCTAATTCTTCCTGGGTATCTTCTCCTTCCTGTTTCCACCTCGTTATTAAGTGCCATCGAGCTGGTTCCAACTCATTGTGATCCTGTATAGGGTTTCAGAGAAGTGGTTGGTGGGTTTGAACTACCAACCTTGAGGTTAGCAGTCCATTGCTTATCCCGTAGCACCACACCAAGATTCCATTTTACAGTTCCTCTTCCTGTTATTCCTGTTTTTTTTTTTTTCACTTTTATAACATAGAGTGGGCATTGAGGTACCAGTAAAAATACTAATTAGACTGTTCAATAAAATTTTGCTTCTTCATTTTTAGATTTGAGATCAGATTAATTTTATCCTTTATATACATTACTTGGAGTCATGGTGTGGCACTGCAGCATAAGCACTGGACTGCTAACTACAAAGTCAGTGGTTCAAACCCACCAGCCGCTCCTCAGAAGCCCCTGTACAGGATACCTATGAGTCAGAATGGACTCAATAACACCTAACAACCAAAACAAAGCATTACTTAAAAACAAGCAAGCAAACAGCTCCCAAACTAAATGTGAATTTTAAAATAATAATTCTGTGAGCAGTGGCTTTTTTTTTTTTTTAATCCCCCCAGTTTTTATAGTTTATTAATTGGTAGTGAAAATGCACATAATCCCTATAGATCTGCAGAATTTTTGCTCTCTTTTTGCTGGCACCAACACTGGCCTTTGCAGTCGCCTGATTTTCTTCATTCCTGCATTCCTTTCACTGTTAACATAGGGTCTTTTATTTTTCACACACATCATGCCTTGCACGTCTGTGTTTGAGTTCCTTTTTCTTTCCATAATTCAGAGAAATCATAAATCATGCTGAAGCAAGTTATCTTGCCACCAGCAAAATGGGTTCAGAATCTAGAACCCATCTTGTACAAGTTGACTAGTTTTCCCTGGATTTCTGTACTTTTCTCTTGCTAGAGTAAAGGGCATCGATGGCCATTTGTGTCTTCAGAAATAGTTGATTGGTCATGAACTTCCTCGTCAAGATAGATAGTTGAAATGATAATAGTCCATCTTCAGGCATTCAGGGTGTAGAAGATAGAGCCAGTGGCTTTTTATGTTACCATTACATATTTTACAAAGGGAGGACAGAAAGTGGTAGAACTTTAGATTAGTCCCATTGTTTTACTTTACACAGGCTTCTCATGGCTCCAAAGAACGTTGTATAGAAAATATTTCCATATAACCCACACAGACCTCATTATCTATTCCTTATACTTATTCGTCTATTTCTTATATGACATGCTGATTCTCCTTAAAATGTTGTCTGTGTTATGATATTTATGCCTCATCTTTCTAACTCAGTTGTAAGCTCCTTGAGGGCAGTGGCCATGCCTACAGTTTCTATGTACCCTACAAATGGCTTTCTTAGTTGGAATCACATCAATTAGCACTTATAACCAATCCACTATTTTCCTGAATGTCAAGAGTCAAAGAAAAGGGATTCTTCTCAAAATAAGTAAGAATGAAGGCCACTACAAATCACCTTTCTAGATTACCATTTTTAACATCTTTATTTGCCGTTAAAACTTTTCATGTGAAATGCAGTATAGAATCCTATAATGCATAGGCCATTTGTAGTGCATTTAAGAGTGTGCTTAGAACATGCCATGAAATGCTACAAATGCCGTTTTATTTTAAAAATCACTCAAGGAAGAATTTTTTAGATGAATGTCTGCTGGGAAACCACTGCTAGCAGAAATGTGGAAACCACATGAAATTCACTACATAAAGAAATCTGGTTTCCATTTCGGCACCACATTTTGTGCTAGCAGGAAGAAGATAAACAAGCTGTTTCAAACTAAAGTGAATGGCAAAGGGATTAAAATTTTAAATCCCATATCGTAAATGCATTTTGGAATTTGCGAAACTTAATCCCCTCATGTAGGATCCTTTAAGAAGAGAGAAAATGTGTTGAGTCTTCTAGTCTTAGATATCTCAGTGGAATGGATGAGTAATTTTGCTTCCTGTTGATGTGTAGTAATGTAACTCTAACACTTGCTTCAGCTGACATTAATATGAAAGTCTCATTCTAGTCTTTGGTAGACAGACATTGTTTTAGGAATAAGAAGGTCATCCTTTTAGGAATAGTGGAGTTTTCATTTAGTATTTCAGTCTAGCTCTTTAAAAATCCTCTTAGGAAAAGGTATATGGGTGGAGTAGATGGGAGGAAAAGGGTCATGGTTTTTGTTTTGTTTTCAGAAAAATATTCTGGAGGTTCTATTTAGTTTTCTGATTTTTGATCCTCATATGGTTTAAATGTTTTATGAGGTTGGCATTCAAAGAGAGATAAAACTGATTAGAATAAAACATTACTGTGAATTTTTAAAAGTTAGCATTTGTAACATAAACATCAAACATGATTTAAAAAAACAACAATACAGTAATAGACATGCCATTCTGAATTCAAGAGCCCTTTAAGGTGCTTTTAAAAACTTGTGAATTTAAGAGTATTATAAAAGTAAGTTGATAATACACTAAAGTAGATTAAAACTTTCTTCTACAGCTTGACTTCTCTGCCACTTTTTTGTAGAAAAGGAAATCTGAATAACTGAAGTTTATTTGTCATGGACTGTCTTTCTTTCTTTCTTTTTTACCATTTTAACTTCTGTTTTTAAAACTTTTAGCTGGCTGCACTTAATCACTACTACATAATCTGTCTCAGCCTAAATTCATAGCCAATGGAGTTTGTATCCTTGAAAAGTGCCATCCTTCAAAAGGAGATGTGCTAATACATTTTGTCACTCCATTCATTTGTTCTTCCATTCACTCATTTACTCCATAACATTTATCAAGCTCTTACCATGTTACAGATTCTATGCTGAAGATACAAAAGTAAATCACAGAAAATTCCAGGAGTTTCCTTAGGAAGATACAGGGACAAAAACGATTGCTAAGAAGGACCATAATAATTTCATTCTCAAAAATAAATATTCATTTGCACAAATGTTTAGGTTTGCAGAAGGGTTAAGTTCCCAGCTGCTAACTTAGGTTGGCGAGTCAAACCCACTCAGCACCTTCACAGGAAAATGACCTAGCTATAAAGATTACAGTCAAGAAAACCCCATGAGACAGTTCTAATCTATCACTCTGAGAGATATGAATCAGAATCAACATAACAGACCCAACAGCAACAGCATTTGAAAATATTCTACTGTCTGGAGTCCTGGTGTGGCGTTATATAGGATAAGCACTGGACCACAAGGTCGGTTTGAACTGCAAGGTTGGTAGTGGTTCAAACTCACCAGCTGCTCCCCAAAAACCCTATACATTTTAACTTTTGTTTTTAAAACTTTTAGCTGGCTGCACTTAATCACTACTACATAATCTGTCTCAGTCTACATTCATAGCCAATGGAGTTTGTATCCTTGAAAAGTGCCATCCTTCAAAGGAGATGTGCTAATACATTTTGTCACTAACTGACTCCATGGCACTGAACAACACAACAATATCTGTACAATAACCCTAAACTAGTTTGAGTGTTGTTTACTAGAGTGTAGTGGTAGAGACTAAAGAGCTCATTGGACTAACTGTGTGCCCAGCTCTTCCATTGACTTTTCTGTGTGACCTTGGGAATGTCACTCATCTTCCCTGTGACTTTTTTTCATTTGCAATAAGAGGATAAGAAGACTTTCTCACTCACAGGGCAGTTGTAAGGATTGCATGGTTAATCTCTGAAAGTGTTAATATGAGCATTTAAGGAACATAAAGGACATGTACAATACAAAAAGCATTGGTATTTTGTAATCAGAAGACTGGAGTCCAATATTGCCACCTACTAATTGCTTAACTATAGGTTCTTTACTTGATATCTTTGTGTTTCTTTTCTCTATTAAGTTGGGATAATACAGTACCTTTTTGTAGGGGGCTAGTTAGATTTTAGGAAGTTCATTTAATTCATTGTTGTTGTTAAGTGCTGGGAGCCTGTTCCCACTCATAGTGACCCTGTATAAGGTTTCTGAGGAGTGACTGGTGAGTTTGAACCGCCAACCTTGTGCTTAGCAGTCCAGTGCTTATCCTATAATGGCGCATCAGGACTATATTGATCCAATACTTATTGAAGAGTTTGTTGTTGCTATTGTTAAGTGTCGTTGAGTCGATTCTGACCCATAGTGACCCTGTATATGTTTCCATGGAGCAGGTGGTGGGTTTGAACCACCAACTTTGCAGTTAGCAGTCCAGTACTTATCCTACCATTTTAAAAATTGTTATATATCATTATATATATGATATATATCATTATATACACACACACACACACCATAGATATATATGGAATCCTAGTATAGCACCGTAGGATATAAGCACTCAACCTCATGGTCAGTTATGAACCACATGGTTGGCGATGCGAACCCACCAGCTGCTGCTCCTCGGAAACGCAGTAAAGGGTTGCAGTGAGTCAGAATATATACATTGTTGTTGTTGTTAAGAACTGTTGAGTCAGCTCTGACTCATTGCGACCTTCTATAGAATTTCCCAGGAGAGGCTTTTGGATTTAAACCACCAACCTTGAACTTCAATGGACCTTGTAGTCAAGTGCTTACCCTCCAGTGCCACACTAGGACTCCATGTAATTATATAGAATTGTATTCATGATTCTGATGCATAATAAAGAAAAATATTGATAATCTAAACAAAGTGCTTATACTTAAATAAAACAATTTTTAGGTATTCTCCCTGTGTGCTGCAATTTATATAAACATTCTGGCTTGATAGAGTATGTTGTTGTTATTGTTGTTGTTAAGTACTGTGGAGTCGGTTCTGACTCATAGCCACCCTGTGCAGGGTTTCTGAGGCTGCAAATCTTTATGGGAGCAGAAAGCCTCATCTCTCTCCCATAGAACAGCTGGTAGTTTCGAACTGCCGACCTTGAGGTTAGCAGCCCGATTTGTAACCACAACGCTGCCAGAGCTCCTTTGATAGAGTATATGTTACCTTAAATATTAAAATCATAATCGATTGTATGATTAATTTTGGTGTTGATAAAGACATGCAGATCTTGTTCTAATTGATTTCTCTTTTTGCCCAGATCATTCTTTAACCATGCATGTATACTCACATTCTCACAAATACACAAAGTAAGAGGGGCAAATGAATCAAATCAGCTATGTGGGTGCATAGCTCCTTTGAAAAATTAACTTGTCAGTTGATTTTCGCTTCTTCAGCTTTCTGATTGATGTCAAGCCATGCAAAAAAAGTGCCAGTAGAGAGACAAGGAAAGAATCACCTATGGATCCTGTTAGATTAATCAAAGACTTTCAGATGTCCTCTTGGCCCATACTTCTTTCAATATTATCTCTTCAGAAAAAGGGCTTATACTGCCTGGAGAGCAGTTTTCATCATGAAGAGACTCTCTCTCTATTTCTGGGATAGTGACTTCATTGCACACTTTGTTATTGTCCCAGATTGCCTTGATGGGCATAGCCTGCTTCACATAGAATTAAATTTATTTTATTCGCCCTCCTTAGAAATTTAGCAATATAACATGAACAGATTTCTTCAGTTTTCAAAGGTGAATGAGGTTCAGTGGTAAGTTGATGTTCCTGAACTTGTTTTAAGAAATAAACACACAGTGTGATCATAAGTTGTGATATTACAGGATATACCACAGGAATCTTGGCAATGTATGCACTCCCACTGTTGCTGAATTTCCGGATTGTCTCCATAAAATTAATGTCAAATACAAGTTAGTGCCCATAATAGATTTTCACTAAGGGACTATACACAGTCTGGTATAAAATGTGAATTACTTTAAAAAAATCATTAAATTGCACTACTAATAGGCTGTAAAACCATTTAAATTTATTAACTTTGGTTTATTTACTCTTTTCATCAATGATTTTGATGACAGACCTTAGAATAAGTTCATTGGTATGGATGACACTGAATTAGGCAGTAGTGTTAACTTCCAGTTTGAATAAAATACCAAGGCTCTTGCTCTTCAGACAGAAAATGAGGTAAGAATGGAATGCAATGTAAGGGTGATGGGAAAATCTTGAAATGGATAATGGTGACAGTAGTTAAACACTATGATAAACATAGTTATACATACCAAATTATTTGCCACTTCACCATTCTTCACGTGTACACTTCAGTAACATTAATTACGTTTATCATTTTGTTGAACTGTCACTGTTAATCATTTCCAAAATTTTCCATTACTCCTAATAGAAGCACATTGCATTCCATTTTTAACTCATTTTCTGTCTGAATAGCAAGAGCCTTTGTATTTGCTTCAAACAAGAGGTTAACACTACTTACTGCCTAAATTAGTGTCATCCAAAGCCTAATGAACTTATTCTAAGGTCTGTCATCAAAGTCGTTGATGAAAAGAGTAAATAATCCAATCCTCAAACCAAAGTTAATATATATAGACCACACCCACCCACAATAGAACACAGTACAAAGAGGAACAAGCGAACGACACAGGGGCTACATAGAAAGACCAAGATCTTACTCATATTATGGCACTCTTCTCAGCTTAAAATCAGCATTATAGAACTATTAAGAATACGAAAAAGAGTTTGCCACAATACTTGGATGAAATAATGAGGCTATAAGATACATTAATATTGAATATTGCTGGAATGAAATGAAGGGAAGATCAATCAGGAGTAATGCTTAAAGGTCAACAATTACTCTAACACAGAGATGAGACAATATGGGGGCAGAAAAACTAGAGAGCTATAAATGAAACAGACAGAACACAATTAAAAAGTCTATTAACACTGTGTAAAATAGAAATGTCACTGAACAATTTATGTAGAAATTGTTCAATGAAAACTAAATTTACTGTGCAATCTTTCACCAAAAAGAGCCACAAAATATTAAACAATTATATTTGGGCATTGGTTAGTTATAAGGACACACGATTGCATTTTGACATCTACATGTTAAGAGAGGTATGGAAACATTGAAGACACATTAGATGAGCAACTGAAATGATTCACTGTTGGAATCTGGCAGTGCATGTGTGTGTGTGGCGGGGGAGTTAAGGAAGAAGGTGTTGTTTTGACTGGGAAAGAAGTTTCAAACCGACTTAACTGCCTTAAAGTAAATTAGATTTCAGAGAAAGAAGGATGTTCAGCAGCACTTCATCTTCCCAGAGAAAGTAAACAGAGCAAATTAGTGTAAATTGCTACCAGAGACTTTAGATTGAGCAAAAGGAAGAACTCTGTGGAACTGATTGCTGTTAAACTCCAGGATATACCACCATGATAAACTGTGGATTTTCTCTCAGTGATAATCTTTAGCAATGGAATTTATCCTTTTGGCTTGGATATTTGATTATCTTATTTCCTATAAGTATATATTGTCTAAGGCAATATTTTGGCTAAAGTGTATTTACAAAGGATTTGAAAATTAGTTCTCTTGCCTTCATTATTTTGTTCAATTTCTTATTTATTTCAAAACATTTATTTAACAAATATATATTGGTCATATGTTAGTTAATGTTTTTGTAATAGGAAACATAGCAATATGTGCTATTATTGTCATTGAAAAGCAATGCATAACTTTCTGCTTAACGTCCACTTTTGATTATTTATATGAAATTTTATATAATGAAAATACTTCTACCTAGTGCGCTGAAACCTGTGACTGTCTTGCTTTTTCGGGTTTTGCAAGTTTTCCTCTTTTGACAAGGTATAGTCTGACCCCTTTCCTTTGCTCTCTACTTGTAAAAAATATGAGGCTTGGGGAGTTCAGAAAAGCTTGTGGGAAAGTTCCATTGTCTTTCACTTTCATTTTCCCTCCAAATTTTTGAAGCCTCCTCGTATTTGAGTTTTCCTTTCCTGACAGATTTCCACCTTACACGTGTCTCGACTTTCACAGGTTCTGCTGAATAATATAGTGACATATCTGTTGTTGTTGTGATTATCATCTTGAGAGCTCACAATTTGTAAGCTCAAATAACTTTTTTGGGCACAAAATACACATAAGGACTGCTTTCTAAATATTTGGCAATACGTTCTGACCTCCTGACTGATGTTAGGTAGCTTAATGTAAGATGTTGTCATGGTGACTATGACTCAGAAACACAAATAAATACACAAAACAGACAAAACAGATGGTATTCTCTTATATATTTCTTATGCTTTAAAAATACCCAAGTCAGGGAAAAGAAAATGACTTTTTTCTTAAATACCTTTTTTCCCCCAATTTTAAATGATATGAATTTTGATTGTGGTTGTCTTATGCCATCCAGTCAACTCTCATAGCGACCCTGCAGGACAGAGCAGAACTACACCAGAGGGTTTCCCGGGCTGTAAATCCTTACAGAAACAGAGTGCCACATCTTTCTCCCATGGGGTGTCTGGTGGGTTTGAAACTCCAGCCATTTGGTCAGTAGCCTACTGCCTGTACTGCGCCACCAGGACTCCCTATGAAGGTTGTTGTTGTGATGTGCCGTGGAGTCGGTTCCGACCCGTAGCGACCCTGTACAGGGTTTCGAGGCTGTAAGTCTTTATGGGAGCAGAAAGCCTCATCTTTCTCCCGTGGAACAGCTGGCAGTTTCGAACTGCTGACCTTGAGATTTGCAGCCTGATTCGTAACCACAGAGCTCCTTCTGAAGGTACTACCTATATTAAACAGTTATATTGTCATATCAAGTATTTTTAAGTTACTTCAGATTTGTCCTATAATTAAAATCTCTTACAAAGTCTTCTTCAGACCTGGGTGGCGGGGGAGGGGGGGAACAGATTTCCCAGACAAAGTTAGTTCAATCTTTGTTAGCTTATACTGAGATCATGACGTGAGAGCTTTACTCTTAACTGTTTTCTGGACTTCATATAAAGTGGCCTGAGTAATAGTTGTAGATGTTTTGAGTATGGAGATCTGTTAAGTCTTTTCACTATCCCACGTATAGAAAAACCCCTATCCTCCTCTCGGTTTTTACATTAACTGATATTTGGTAGGATTCTTCCTACTTATGCAAACAGGTGTCTTTAAAATTTGATATTTCTTT
The DNA here is from genome assembly GCF_000296735.1 of Chrysochloris asiatica. Lineage (NCBI taxonomy): Eukaryota > Metazoa > Chordata > Mammalia > Afrosoricida > Chrysochloridae > Chrysochloris > Chrysochloris asiatica. Next base: position 857,826 of record NW_006408618.1, read on the forward strand.
TTCAAATAAGAAAAGAGTAACATGTTTTTGCAAATAACACACATTTTCTATATTTGTTTGCCAACTGCTTTTCCTCCACCCCCAGATATCTTTATAAGCCCTGCTATGCCAATTTATTTTTACATGCTGCTGTTAAAAAAAAAAAAAAAATTAGAATAGCACATTTACAAAAATACCTCCTGGGGGAGGGAGTGGGTGGTAAACAAATGATGTAGAATGCTGTTCTTTGCCGGTGGGGAAGACTAGGATACAGTTGGACACAGCTCAACAGTAGCTCCTTACTTCCTCTGATGGTATGAAAGGTGAAGAGGAGAAAGAAGTAGTACTTTTTTTCCCCCTCTCTTCCTATGAACCTACTATGTAACAAGATGATGACATGCAAGTTAATGCAACAGGCAGTGCTGAGGACTCTGTCAGCTTGTGGGTGTTATTACTTGGTATTATGGCCAGAGGAACAGAAATACCCAATCTTCCCTGAGACCACAGCAACTACTCTCTTCATGGTTTCTGAAGAAGGAATTGTGGCAAAGAAAAGCAAAGTAACACCTCATTATTTGCTGGGGATTTGGCCTCAAGTCCCAGTGCGAAGAACTTTGGCTGGCTGGGCCAGACCACCTATCTGGAGTAGCCACTTACCCTGAGGTGGTGAGGCCTGCATAACTTCAAACAAAGGTGACCTCTTCTGCCCTAATGTGTGAACCTGAGCTTCAGCATCTTATCACATTCTTACCACATTTAAGAAGGATGGAAGTTTGGCCCTGTGGGAGCAGCCTTGACCCTAAGTGCTCCAAGCCCAGGAAGGGTGGCAGCCAGTGGGAGAGCTGTGCCCATGTGTACTGAGTTTGTATTATCATTATTATTCACCTTTTAGCAAGAGTAGCCCAATTGTTGTAACTACAGCGGCTCTTCTGTTGAGGAATAGAGACAGTGCATGAGGAATGTGGTTGGCGGGGGAGTGGTCTTAAAGAGCGTGGTCTCCTAAGAGCACCAGAATTTATAACTGTTATATTGGTGGGAAGTAGAGGAGTGAGTCCAACTGTAATTTTGCTATGCTTTTGTTCAAAGCCCGGAGCACACACCCCTCGAGGTACATGTAACAACTCTTTGAGGCTCATGGCTTGGCACAAATACAACTTTGTCATTTTAACTAACTTTACGATATAGGTTCCAAATCCAATTTCAGCAGTAGCCCATGTTCTCTCCAAAGACTCAATCTTAGTAAATCTGGTTATATGAATGTGTGTGTTAAACATCTAACAGCTTCTTACTGAATTAATCTGTAAAACATGCAGCTTCATTGGGTGAAGGGAGTGCAAGAACTCCTGTGCTGGTTTTCCAACTCTTTGCTACATCTAAAATTATCTCAAAATAAAAAGTTTCTCAAAATGAAAGCTAGACCAAAGCAACCATGTGTTTCAGAAGAAATCGGTGACTCTTCGTCTTTGAGGGAGTACTCATAGTATAATGGCTAAAAGCTCTGCTGCTAAAGGAAAAGTCAGCATTCAAACTTACCCAAAGCTCTGCAAGGAAAAAAAAAAAACACCTGGTGGTCTGTTTGCTTGCAGATTACAGCCTAGAAACCCCAGGGGCCAGATATACTCTATCCTGTGAGGTAGCTATGATTCAAAATCAACAGCGAGTGCATTCAACAACATACTGTTTTCATTCAAATAATAGACACATTTTATTTATTTTTGCAAACTGTTCAATCCCCTCTCACGTAAGTTTCCCAGAAATGTTATGTACATTATATGTGTGTGCACATTATATTTACATGCTTTGTTTGCGAGGAATAACAGATTATCTTTAAGGGACTAAAGTTATTCCAACATGTTTTATTTAACATGCAAGGAAAAACAGAACAAAACAGATTTTATGTTATTACACTGCCCCCAAACTTTTATTGACTTCCTATTTACAGGACACAGTTTTGGAATTTACAATCTTTTGAATCAAGCGTTAGTCTACTTTTTCAGTGTTACAGGTTACTATTAACCATTGTGGCCAAGTCAGTTTCACCTCATAACAACCCAATAGGACAAGGCAGAACTGCCCCATACAATTTCCAAGGCAGCACTGAAGTTGCAGGCCACAAAGTTGACAGTTGAAACCCACTAACTACTCATAGGAAACCCTGTACAGGTGTGCTGTGAGTCGTAAGTGACGCAACAACACTTAACAACAACAAAGATTTATAGCAGCAGACTGCCACATCTTTCTCCAGTTAACAGTCAAGCACTTTAACCATGGTGCCACCAGGGCTCCTTTAGTTTACTATTATCTTGCCCAAAGTCTCCAGTTGGACTGGTGTCCTCACTGACTTTCAACAGGGAGCTGCCTACAGAATTCCCTCCCATCTTTTCACCACCTCATGAAATCTCTAACAATCCTTCTAAGTATATCTTGTATCTCACTTCCAAGAAGTTTTCTGCAAGCAACCCAGTCCAAAGTAATAACTGTCTCTTCTTTAAGCAAATATTGCATATAAACCTGTAGCTTATTTATTTATTTATTTATTTATTTATTTATTTATTTATTTATTTATTTATTTATTTATTATGTATCTCATCTCTCTGCTAGAAAGTTTAGGCTGCTGAAAGGTTCGTATTATACATGGGTAAGTCAAACAGTATTGATACAAAATCTTAGAAAGTGTCTTTAAACAAAATGATCAAACCATGAAGCTATTGTTTCTTCATATATCCTTCATGTAGGGCTGTACTCTTCTGAAGGTGGTCTTCATCTTTCTCAGTACTGTTATGACGCTGTAGGATAAGCACAGAACTGGTAGCCACAAGGTTGGCAGTTAAAACCCTCCAGGCACCCTTCAGAAACCCTATACAGGGTTGCTGTGGGTTAGAACTGACTCTATGGCACTTAACAACAACAGGTCTTCCCCCAATTCTGTATGTCTTAATTTACACTACATCAAAACAGCAGTTTGGGCATGCTTTAGGAACTCAAATTGTGTTCTTATTCTTTGTATTTTGGGGGATAAACGTATGAGGAGACAATATCAGAGCTGTAGGGTGAATGAGGTAAGGTTTCCCAACAAAATTCTCATAAGACAGCTCTTGTTATCTTCAAACAATGAGCAGATTTATTGCCATGATAAGAAAACTTCTGGGCACAACTTTCCTGGCTTTTTTCTCACCAATGCAGTTCTTGATTTTTTTTTTAGACCTCTTCATTATAAGGCTCCTATGTACTCTGGGGAAACCTATCAAAATTGTGCCTATTACATTTTCTTTCATAAAATCGTCTTCATTTGCTTTGATCTTGCTTAAAAGACTGATGGAAAGATCAGCATTTTGAGCTAGCAGATCTACATACAACCCATTTGCCAACCAGTCAGTCCAAAGCATTGCTGAGACCAAGATGTTAGCTTAACATCGAAAATGCCAAACCTTAGGAGATCATCATTTCAGTAACTGTCCCATCATTGTGGTCTTTTTCCATCAGTTTCTGAATTTCATCCACAGTTTCTTCACTCATTGAAGCTGATGATCTTCCCTCTCTTGGATCATCTCTGATGTCTTCCCAACTGTCCTTAAAACACTGGATTCATCTAAAAACTGTTGTTATATGTGCGGCAGCATTCCCATTAACTTGTTGCAAAGCTTCAGTGTTTGGGGAGATGTATACTTGAGTTTTATTAAAAGCTTGGTATTTACCCTGACCTCCAGAATTGCTTTATTCCATCAGGGGTCTTCTGGTGTGGTTTGTAGGATAAACGTTGCAATGCTAACTGGAAGGTTGGCAATTCAAACCCACCAACCACTCACTCCTTGGGAACCCTATACTGGGTTGCTGTGAGTCAGAATTGACTTGATGGCACTTACCAGCAACAACAAGGCACAAAAATACCCCTCCCCCTTTTTTCCCTAAAGGCACCCTAATGAGACCAAGACAGGTGCATTACTGAGAACTTATCTGCATTATATGTTTGAAATAAACATATGTGTACGTGTATGAACAGGAAGCTAGTAACAATACTTTTTGACTTAACCTCATATTCTTAAATTTTCTACAGTGCGTAGAATATTTATTTCAAAACTTTTACCAATTGTGTTTTGTTTGCCAGACACTGTTCTGGGGTGTTGGGAACATGAAGCTTAATAGAAAAAAATCTTAAGGGAGACATTATCGTCTACCCTTGGCAAATTTTTGTTCAGAGTCTCTCTCTTCTGGGGTCCCATTGCATTTTGTCCTTACTTAGAGGAATCACATGTATGGATTTTTGGATTGAATGTGTGACTCACATGCTACACTGTATTTTCCTTATCCAGATGTCCTCTTTAACCATCCTACCCTCTAGACTCAGAATAATGCACAGAGCAGTGCCCAATAATATGTGTGTTGAATGAGATAAATGATAAAGTACAGCTGGGGTTCATAGTTAATTGGTAGGCTGATTATGGCAGAAGCCCTTGCTTAAATAAATAGGTCATTAGCTTTCTCACTAAATATCTGAGAATCACATTCTTGAGATTTCTTGCTCTTTTTCCTCCTTTAATCACCATGTAGAGATTTTTTTGTGTGAGAACAAAACTTTCTTTTTTCTGTGTGAGTTGAAGGATTGTCTTCATTTCATTCCAATGATCACACTCCTCTCCATGTAGCATCAGTTGACACTATTTACCGCTCTCCGAATTCAATTCTTACCATGTTCCTAATTATCCTGAAACAGCTGACTTGATCGAACGATGGAATGACCTTCTAAAGACAATTACATCAGGCTGCAGGGTTGAGCCAGTGTTCTTCAGGAGGTTGTATGTGCTCTAAAACAGTGTTCAATATATGGTGCAGTCTTTTCAATAGCTAGGATTCATGCATCCAGAAACAAAGGGGTGGGGATGAGAATAGCACCAATCATTTTCACTTTTAGTAACCCACTTGCAAAATTTTTGCTTACTGCCCCTGGAACCCTATGCTCTTCAGGTCTGGGTATTTTAGTTCGAAAGGGAGAAATATTCCCATCTGGAGACATAACACCGATTCTACTGAATTGGAAGTTGAAAATGCCCACTGGCCATTTGAGGTAGCACATACCTCTGGATAAATAAGCAGTGAAGGGAGTTATTATATTTATTGGTATGAATGATTAATCCTGATTACCAGGGGAAACTGGACTGACATTACATAATGGAGTTAAAGAAGAATATGTATGGAGTCCGGATTCACTCAAGAAGACAAAACCAGGTACTATAATAAAATATGCAAAGATTTAGAGTTAGAAAACCCAAAGGGAAGAACATGGTCAGCATTTCTCAAGCTGGGGGAACTGAAGAAAAAATTTAAGCCTCGACTTTCATTATTGAAAGATTAT
>NW_006408618.1:864454-865848 GCF_000296735.1 Chrysochloris asiatica
ATCTATTTTGGAAGAAGTGCAGCCAGAGTGCTCCTTGCAAGCCAGGATGGCTAAGCTTCGTCTCTCATACTTTGGACATATTGTCAGGAGAGAACAGTTGCTGGAGAAGGATGTCATGCTGGGTAAGATGGAGGGTCAGAGAAGAAGAGGAAGACCCCCAACGAGATGGATCAGTCAGGTGGCATCATTGATAGCGTCAAGTGTGGCAGCGGTGGTGGGGTTGGCCCAGGATCGGACATTGTTTCGTTCTGCTGTACATGGGGTCGCTGTGTTTCAATCTACTATGCATGGGTTCCGACTCAATGGCACCTGACAACAACAACAACAACATATTTATCTCACTATATATATATATATAGTGAGAGTCCTGGTTTGGTACTATGGGTTAATGCGCTAGACTGCAAGGTTGGTTTGAATGGCAAGGTTGGCAGTTCAAGCTCACCAGATGCTCTTCAGAAACCCTATATAGGGTAGCTGTGAGTCAGAATCAACTTGATGGTACTTAACAACAACATACATATAGTGAGATCTATGTTAGAAGAAATACAGCCAGAGTGCTTCTTGGAAGCCAGGAGGGCCAGAAGTTGTCTTTCAGACTTTGTACATATTATCAGGAGGGATCAGTCCCTGGAGAAAGGATATAATGCTTGGTAAAGTGGAGGGTCAGAGCGAAAGAGGAAGAACTCCCAATGACAGGGGTTGGCAGAAGCTATGGGCTCGGGTGTAGCAACAATTGTGAGGTTGGCCCATGACCAGGCAGTGTTTCATTCTGTTGTGCATAGGGTCACTATAATTTAGTACTGCCTCAATGGCACCTAACGACAACATACATATTTAATCACGATGTGTGTATCAGCATTAAAGTGCCTCAAGATAGGATTTAATTATGGTATAACATCTGCCAATATAGTGGTCATTTTACAGATACTTACAGATACATATGTACGTATCTGTGTATACAAAGTTTTACTTTTTAAAATTATTATTATTCTAGGAGTGTGTGCTACAAACTGTTAATGTTACCAACAGGTATTAAGTTAGAGTTACCCCTGAATCTCTTGAAGGCAAGAATTGTGAGTTTTAATACATGTGTGTATCTATACTGTCCCGTACAGGTAATGTGCCTAGAAAAGAGTATATGGTGGAGGTCATTGTGTGCTATGGAGTCCGTTCCAACTAATAGTGACCCTTTGAAGCATTTCTGATGCTATAAACCTTTCTTTCCCTTTAAAAGTTTTTATTTTAACTAATGAAAATACAAAACAAGTAAGATAGAGTGTGTAACATAGTAGAAATTAATAAATTGAAGTTGAAGGGATGTAAATTAATATTTCAAGTCACCAATAATACTCAAAATGTTTTTTGGCCTTAGTATTACTTTTCCTGTAATTTCT
>NW_006408618.1:867788-879957 GCF_000296735.1 Chrysochloris asiatica
TTCCATGGCCTCTTCTGATTCTAGCTTGAACCTCTGGAAGTTCTCTGTCAATGTATGATTGTAGCCATTTCTGTATTACCTTTAGTAAAACTTTACTCTTATGGGATTTCAAAGAGATTGTCCTATGATTTCCGCTTTCTGTTGGGTCACCTCTTTGTAATGGGCACAAATACAGATCTCCTCCAATCAGTAGGCTAAAATGGTAGAGCTTACTGATTTGAATTTCCTGCTTGTGGTATGGTGAGTTATTTAATGACTTCTTGTCCTAGTCTTTGTAACTGCCAGGAAACAACTTTTGCCTGAGGGGTCTGAGCAGAAGAAGGTGAGAGAAGATGCTGATAGGATGATATGACTCATTTTTGAATGATTGTTAAAAGGGATAATTGTTATTGCAAAAACTTGGAAAGCTAGTGTGGGTTTAAAATGAGCTATTTCTGAAGCATGAAGGGGGCATCTAAATACTATTGAGGAAAAAGAGCTAAGTGTGGAGTTCTTCCTTTGGGTCCCAAGATTCCTGCACATTAAACCTCCTCAACCCAGTGACAGAAAGCTCTGGAAACCAAAGGAGTAGCAGAGGAGCAGCCGCTGCAGAACCAAGAGCCAGACCCACAGACACAGATGGGGCTCCTCAGCCCTTGGAGCAAGTAAAGCTGAGTGGCTTTGCGCAGGAGGTTTTCTTGTGGAATAGAGTGCCTCCAGGCATTTAATTGGGGAGCTAAATTTGCTGACCCATCAAGCATGAGCCGAGGGCCTTTGGATTGAGGCTTTTAGTAGAGTTGGGTGTATGTTGGGCATTTATCAGCAATTCTAAAAGAGTTTTTGTAACACTGCCTGAGCAGAATCCAGGCCAAGGCCCCAAAGAGAACTTGCTTGTGGGTATGACTGAGAAAAGACTGTTCTGACTAAAGAACTTTATCTTGAACATTTCTGGTCATGACTTGTAACCAATTTCCCGAATAAATCTGTTAACTCTGAGTAAGGTGTCTGAGTCCTATGTGGCCATTTCAGTGGATTATCAAACCCAACAGAGAGTGCGATAGGAGGCATGGTTGGTGCCATCTTTTTACATTTAAACTCTGTTTATCTTTACTCTCTAAAACCTTGAAATGGCAAACAGTGGAACCCAGAGACTAAAAAGGAGCAACAACAAAAGGCTCTTACCCTGGAATTCAGTTTCTGGTCCTTATAAACGGCAAAGGTTCAAACTGAAAACAGCTCATTCTGTACTAACAAAATCTTAGCACTATTTTACATACTGTGGTTCCTCACTTATCTTATTTACTTGAGATAAACAGGCATAATTTTATTTTCAAAGAATTTCTCAAACTTAGTGTGCTGAGAGTTTGAACTCAACTACAATAATTTACCTCACATTGCTCCAAAATATCTCAATAAGAAGTTGAAGTAGAGACTCTAAGGTTTTAGACGGTCTTGATAATGCCTATTACTATTTTTTTTCTAAAATAGATATTTTTTCTAAAGTGCCGTTTCCTAGAAATGGAGATTAATTCCTGATGGCTTTGAGGGTTTGAATTCTTAAGATAAAAGACTACAAGGGGGAAAACACCTCCTCTGAGAGTAACTATACTCTTTACACTTCATAGATATTTATGCTGTTTTTCTGAGCTTCAGCATAGCTTTGCTGTATTTCAGAATAAAACAAATTTTCCTTAAAGTTTTAACTACATATATTGGGCAGGGAACAGTTTTTCAGCCAAAATTTATAACATCATTCACAAGCCATATAAAATTATCAACTTAAAAATGAGCCTGCTGTCCTGGTTTGGTGCTGTGAGATGATGAAACACTGGACTACAAGGTCAAACTCACCAGCTGCTCCTTAGAAACCTCATACTACAGGGTTGCTGTGAGTTAGAACCAACTCTACCCGCTTGACAGCAGCAACATATTAGGTGGTGCTGTAGATTAATGCACCAGACACAGGAGAAAGATGAGGCCTTATGCTCCCATAAAGATTTACAACCTCAGAAACCCTGTACAGGGTCGCTATGAGTCAGAACCAACTCCAGGGCACTTCATCACCATCACCATCACCATCACCACCACCACATACGACCCGCGGGTTGGGTGTTCTCCACCCCTGGCCTATAGCATACTTCACTCAGCAATATTTGTAGAGTGAATGAATGTCTTTTCTGATAACTAGGTGTTTAGTAGAGCCCACACATTGTTTTTCCAGTCTTTTCTTTGAAGTGTAACTACATGTTGTTGTTGATGTTGTTATGTGCCATGGATTCGGTTACAGCTATGGAAAAATAAAGCACACCTACCATTTCTTCATCATTAAGGTCTATCATTTCTTCCTGTATATGTTAACACCAAAGACATAAGTGACACATGCATATTTAAACAAAAGGTTTAGCAGTTACGGTAGGATGGAGGCTTTAAACAGAACTGAGTATGCAATTGTTCTATTATCTAAAAAAAAAAAAAAAAAATGGCTGATTGAGAACAGCTCTTGGGAACATCTCCAAGTATGTGTCTGGATTACCACAGGGTGCAGGAGTCATTAGAGTTGTTCATAAGCAACCAAATACCTGGCTTGTCTCCACAAAGCAATTAAAGTATATGGAAGACCTGAGAGACACAACTTAGTGAAAGTGCTCTCTTCTTGTAGCCTTCTTTGCCTTGGTGGAAATATTAAATGCACAGCAGGTCTCTGTGTAGGCAAGTCCTAATGCAGACATTAGGTTTCCAAGGTATCCCCAGCCAACTCCATGTGAGACAGTGCCAAGGCCATAGGGGCTGGGATCACAGGCTACTCACACAGTCTATTACTTGTAGATGCTTGATTTGAGAACCTATGTTGTTCTGTGCCATCGAGTTGGTTCCAATTCATAGTGACCTTGTATAGGGTTTCCAAGGAGCAGCTGACTGGTTTGAACTGCTGACCTTTTGTGGTTCACAGTTCAGTGCTGGTCCTACAGCTCCATGCCAGGAGTCCAATGAGAACCTATAGACACTTTGAAATTAGTATTATAAGGTGTCAAGTTTTGCAAGCCAAGTTGCAATAACGATAAGTGGCTGAACTCACAATGACAGTGTTTATACTGTGCCTCCAAGAGATGAAACAGTATACATTTTGGAATGAACTTGATTTTTTGTATCTACATTTGCAGAAGCCATTGGCTAAAATGTTTTTAAGTGATTAGTAAAAAATATTTGAGATGGTTAAAATAGCAATAGATTTTGACTATATATATTCACTTTTTTCTTTTAAATAACTATTCACATAGTTCAGGTTTTCCTTCAGGTTTCTCCATACTGTGTCTTGCTCAGCTATCATCACCATGAAACTCTTGTTATAAGACAGAACCCTGCCGTCTCTGCACTTTCTCTGTCTGGAGTGAAATTCCATATTGAGCTGCGTTTTCCTCACTGCAGATATGTTTAAGAAGAAAGGTCTCTTCCAGTTCAACATCAAATGCCCTGCTGTCAGTCAGGTACTCCCACAGCTTGAATAGTTGAAAGTCTTTTCAGTTTTCTCCTTTGGGCTCCTAGTTACTGAAGTCTTATGCTCCCAGGTACATCTTGGTGACAGCAGTAGTTCAGAAAAAAACTGTTCTCTGTGTTACTTTGTTGAAATCATGAAAACTTATATAATCCTTTTATTAACTCTTCTGGGCTTCAGGTTTCAGGAAAAGCAACTTTTTTACCTAAGGGTATTTAGTTTTCAAATGACCAAACAATTTCCTGTGTTTGGGGTTTGTCAGGTCTCTAGATGTGACTTAATGCCACTGAGCCTTGTGCAAGTTTTCCTTATTATTATTCTAGTTAATTTGAGTCGATGGATTTGGGGATAGGAAGAAACATTAGAAAGATTTTATGCCTTAAGAGAAAACTTCTTGAACAGCCTTGACTTGCTAGTCAGTATGTGTTCACAGCGATAGATAGATAGATAGATAGATAGATAGATAGATAGATAGATAGATAGAGATTCCTACTATTCCATTTACTTTAATGATGTTGAACTAAGTTGTTATTTGATAAGAACATCAGTTTCTGTAGCTGTGAAATGGTTTTTTTTGTGTGTGGAATTTAAATGAAATACCCATAATTTTGTTTCTTTTATTCTTCTTTTGTAGAATTTTTTACTTTGCATTAAAGAACCAAGAGTAGAGGTTACAGTAAAGCGTTAGACTTTGCAGTGTGTGATAAAATCCCTTGCAACTTTGTTTATAAACTTAGTGCATCTGTTTCTAAGTATACTTAGGAAGCAAGTTTGGAAGGAGCTAGAAATCCTATGCACTGCAAAGCAAGCTAGCTTTTTTATGAAAGTTTGAGAGAGGAAGGATTCGACAGTAAAAGAATATCACATTCAGGGAAAGCAGAGAGAATTTTTTTTTTTCTCTTTGTTTTATATCTATATGCATGCAACATTTAACATATGTCAAATGCCATCTTTTTTATATCTTCACAATGATCTTTTCAATGGAGGCACCATTATTATTTCCAAAGATAGAGGAAGGAGCAGGCTTGAGTGATAGGGTTTCTTGCTTCATGTCCCACAGCTAATAAATGGCAAAGCTGGTATTTGAACACAGTTGTTTGGGACTCAAGCTCCTTCACAGCTGACTGAGAAGGGTACAGGTGAGTGGCATGGATTATGGAGCTAATTTGCCATTTATTGGCAGTGAGACTTGGGCCCTGGCTCTTTACCTTTTACATATACATAAAATGGGAATTCTTGTAGAAATATATAGTAACCTCACAGCATTGCTGTTGTTGTTGTTGTTGTTAAGTGCGGTCGAGTTGGTTCTGACACATAGCGACCCTGTATAGGGTTTTCGAGGAGTGTTTAGTGAGCTTGAACCTCCAGGCTTGTGGAGGTTAACTGTAACTGACCTTACAGTTAAGTGCATTAACCTTTAGCGCCATACCAGACTCCTCACAGGATAGCAGCTGGAATATGATCAGCTGGTCAGTGTTAGTTGTTGTCACCATAAGTAATTGTAGTAGTATTTTAGTCATCATGGGATAATTTGTTTAAAACTCATGAATGCCATGGCACAGTGTTGAATACCATAGCACAATGGTTGAAGACCTGTGGGCAGCGTAAGTGGTTTCTGACAGGCTGCTAACCTCAAGGTTGGCGATTGGAACCCGCTTAGCAGCCCTGTAGAAATAAAAAGTTATGTGAACTGCTTCTGTAAAGATTATAGCAAGAACACTTCTACACAGTAGCACATGGGATCATCATTAGTCAGAATCAACTTTAAGACAATGACAATGAGTTTTTTTTTTTTTTTTTTTTTCGTGATCACAGTGTTGTTGTTGTTGTTTGTGTACTTTGATTTTCTACCTGAAAGATTCCGGGAACATTTGATTGATTGACCACTAGGTCTGACTTCCTCTAATCTGTGTATCTATTCTAATGGGAATTCTTATAGAGTCCAAGTTCAAAGACAGATTGTGCTTTGCACCGTTTTTAAAGAAAACCTAGTTATAAAGAAGAAAAGTGGCATTTTGTGTTTCTAGAGGTCATAACAACTGTCTTCAAATTATTCTAAAATAAAACTAGATTAAAAGCTGAGTGATATTCTTACATTACTTTGGTAATATTGCTGCTGTGTGCTATGGAGTCAAAAAGTTATGTTATTTTTCATCAGCAATTTTAACTTCTGTCCATCACTGAATTCACAGTCTCTTTGTGTATCCTGGTCTGGTATTTCTGTTCCTTTTCAATGTAACCCAGAGAAAAAGAGATTGATTAGTTTTGCACCTAAAAGGGCATACTTCTAATTGCTCTAATGAGTCCAAAGGAAGGAAGCTGTGAGAAAAAGGGCATGTCATTTTAAACAGAGGAGGTCTTAATAACAAACATGAATTAAATACCAATATTGATTACTTTCCCTTTGCTTACTCTGTATTACCTTTTTTGACTTTCTATGCATATAAAAAATGAAATGGTTTCTTTCTGGTCATTATCATGCTATTGTGTAATTTGTTACATTTTTTTTTTTTAAGTAGAATTTAATATCATATGTTACTTAGGGACACTACATGTCAAAATTGATTCAGTGATAGTGAATTTGGTTTGGATTTTATGACAACAGTATATAAGTTTTTTAGGTGCCATTGGGTCAATTCTAACCCATATCAATCCTTTGAACAACAGAACAAAACTCTGCCCAGTCTTTGTCATCCTCAGAATCATTGCTTTGTTTGAGCTCATTCTTACTGCCACTGTGTCAGTCCGTCTCATGAAGGGCTTTTCCTCTTTTTTTGCTGATCCTCTGCTTTACCAAGCATGATGTCCTTCTCCAGGGACTAGTCCTTCTTGATAATATGCCCAAAGTACATGAGTCTAAATCTCACTATCCACACCCCTCACAGCATTCTGTCTGTACTGCCAAGACAGAAGTGTACATTCTAAAGGCAGCTCATGGTAAATTCACCAACATCATAATCCAAATGCATCAGTTTATCTGTGTTCTTTCTTATTCATTGTTCAGCTTTTGCATGCATATGAGGCATTTGAAAATACTTTGACTTGGGTTAGGCACACCCTAGTCCTCAAAGAGACATTTTTGCTTTTTATTACTTTTCTTTCTTTTTTTTGTTGTGAACTGAATGATACTGTATACAGGAGAATATCAGTTCTACACCATCGTTTCACTGCAATGATTACAATCTCCTTCTTGTATCATCATTCAACAGTATTTGCTTCCATTCTCTCTGTTTTTCTTTTTTTCGGGGGTAGAGGGTGGATTGGGAAGATGTACACAAAAACACTCAGGAATATATAATAATTTAAACCACCAAAGGACACATTCTGCAAGCCTGCTACCTGGCTGCCAGCTCTCAGTCTGTCTCTTTCCATGAGTCTAGAGTCTTCGGCTGCTCCCTCTCTCCATGTCCTCATCTCTGCCTCCATCTCTGGTGTCACTACTTCTCTGGATAGGGTCGCGCATTCCACTTGTGCTCCTCTCCCTTGATGGTCCTAGGGTCCTCTGTTTCTGGACTGTAAGAGTAGCTACTCCCCCGTTGTTGTTATAAAACTTCTACCTTTACAGTTGTGATAGTGCAATTAGTCATAATAACAATTGCTCACTATTGGAATCATAAGAATCTTATCCCCATCTCTTATCACCAGACCCATCTAGGCAAGATGAAAACTATTCAGTGGGGATTCCACCATCCCTTGCACACTGTTAAACTAAACTCCCTCTTGAAAACTTGTAAGCCAGTCACTTTGTGTCCTTATCGCTCCCTCATTTTAGGTAGCCAATGTCTAAGTTTCCCATCCCTATCTACCCTATGTTCACAGGGGATAGGATTGATACGTGATGTGAAGACTTATTCCTTCTCAGTTGGTATTTTGAGCTACTACATCCATAAGTTTAGGTTAAGCTAATCAAATTGTAGCAATTTACACTTGTTTCCTTTATAAAAAAAATTTTTTTTAATCTTCCTTTAGTTGAGTTCTGATTATCAAGCCATTGAGGCTAGGTCAAATGGATACTGTGTGCAAGTTTGGGTGTTCATATGCATCTCCCCTCACTTCATATCAGCTGATGTGTCACTCTCAGCTCTTGCCCTCCATGACTATGTACCTGTCCTTGGATTCAGGAGTCCCCAGGTCTTACTATACTTTGGACCAACCAGCCAGCCTTTCCTCTCCTCTCTCTCATCTCCAGGTCAATGGGAGTCTATGGAACATGGTTGAATTCAGCACATTTCTTCATTGCTGCCTTTCTCCCTCTTCTACTCACCAATAGACCAGTGTGGTTGCCAGCAAGCTTACATGTCTGCTCATGTGTTCTCTTTGAGTTTTAGTCTTGGAGCGGGGTTTGTCCTGAAGGGACTTGATTGCTTTGCCTTGATGACTTCCCAACGAACAACATGGTTAAATCTTGTAGTAGCTAATCTTTCTGCCAGTTTTGTTTGGGGGTTTTCCTACTGATCTTTCTTTGGAAATGTATTTTCTGGTGCTCTAGCGATTCCAGGCTGGTCTGCTTGTCCTTTCAAGTGGGAATGTCCCACCTCAGAAGATTCTAGAGGGGGCTCAGGATTCCACCTAAGGCCCTATATGTGTATAGGCTCCGAAAGAAGCTTATTTCACTGGACAAATTCTAGAACTTCTTTTAAGTATTCCAGTCAGTTACCAGCTGAAGACGGGCTACTTTTTATTACTTTAAAGAGATCTTTTGCTGCAGATTTGTCCAATACAATACATCCTGTGTTTTATTTATTGTTGCTTTCATTCTTGTTAATTGTGATTAGTGGTAGGTGTAATTACTAGTGACTAGTTTTCCTCAAAAATTGATAACAAAAAAGGATCAATAGTTGAAAAATATGACCTTGGTGATAGAAACAAAGATTGCATGATCAAATTGTGCATAATCAGTGGTGTATTCATTGCAAATTACTTTTTTCAACAATGTAAATGATGACTGTACACATGGACCTCACTGGATGGAATGCACAAAAGTAAAATTGAGTAAATCTGTAGAAAGAGGCAATGCAAAATCTTAGTATCACCAGTCAGCACAAGGACAGGCCAACTCTGTAACAGACTATCAGTTACTCATTTGCAAGTTCAAGTTGAAGTTGAAGAAATTCAATTAAAACAAGTCCATAGAATCAAAATGCAACCTTAAGTACATCTCACCTTAATTTGCAGATCATCTTAAGAGTAGATTTGATAGAAAATTTTACAGAGTAGTAATAACTGAAGGTTTGACAGGTTGTGGGATGACATCAAGGATATCATACATGAAAAAAGCAAAAAATCACTTAAGGACAAGAAAGAATGAAAAGGCCAAAATTCCAGAAGAATCTTTGAAACTTGCTCTCGAATATAGAATAGCTAAAGCAAATGAAAGAAATAACGAATTAAAAGAACTGAACAGAATATTTCGAAGAGTGACTCAAGCAGACAGAGTGCAGTATTATAAAGAAATGTGCAGAAAATCAAAAGGGAAGGACACTGTCAGCATTTCTCTAGCTGAAAGAACTGAAGAAGAAAATTCAAGACTTGAGTTGCAATATGAAAGAATTCTGTGGCCAAAATAAGGAGTATAGTGGTTAAAGCACTTGGCTGCTAACTGAAAAGTTGGCAGTTTGAACTCACCAGCTGCTTCATTGGAGAAAGATGTGGCAGTCTGCTTCTGTAAAGATTTCCAGTCTTGGAAACCCTATTGGGGCAGGTCTACTCTATCCTATAGG
The DNA here is from genome assembly GCF_000296735.1 of Chrysochloris asiatica. Taxonomy (NCBI): domain Eukaryota; kingdom Metazoa; phylum Chordata; class Mammalia; order Afrosoricida; family Chrysochloridae; genus Chrysochloris; species Chrysochloris asiatica. Next base: position 876,981 of record NW_006408618.1, read on the forward strand.
ACCTCCATCAATCAGAATCAACTCACTGATGATGGGTTGGTTTGGTTTTATGAGCAAAATGATGAATGATGCAGGAAGCATCAAAGGGGAATGGAAAGAATACACAAAGTCACTGTGTACCAAAAATAATCGGTTGATGTTGAACCATTTCAGGAGGTAGCGCATAATCAAGAACTGATAGTATTGAAGGTTAAAAGTCTAAGCTGCTATATCAGGACTGATAGTGAGTGTTGCATATAAAGGTAGATGTTTTGTAACAAAAGTGGGGGTGTGGCTGATATTGCAGTCCACGAATGGAGGATCCATTAAGGGAGAAGAGTGAAGTGCGGGACCCTATCTAGAGAAGCAGTGATGCCAGAGATGGAGGCAGAAATGATGATGTGGAGAGTTGGAGTGGCTGGGGACTATGGACTCAGGGAGGAAGAGGGGTTGTGTACTGATGGCTGGAGTACAGACTTGTGGGGTGTGTCCTTTGGTTGTTTGAATTGTTATATATTCCTGAGTGCTTCAGTGTACAACCAAAACAAAACAAAACAAAACCCAGAAATATGTGGGGGCCTCATAAAGGTGATAAAAATTTGTATTAAAACATCATGAGGAGTTCCAGTTTTGGCAGGCAGCAGAGACAGGCCAGGTTGGAAAGGCTCCATGGGGAGGAAATTGAAAACCCACAGAAGCTGTGCTCACGGAACAACACCAGAGCTCTGGATCTAGCATAAGGTACAGGGCATTAGTTTCCCACGCGTGCAAGTGGAAAAATAAAAATATAAAGGAAAATACTGCAAGTTAGGAGTCACTCCAGACAGGACTCCTTCTGTAGCCACCCAGCGAGGGCGGATTTCAGAAGGCGGGGCTACAGCCAGACCTGCACAGGGAATTGGCGTTAAAAGTGGTGCAGTGACATATGCCAAAGGAGGTGTCGGGGATTCTACACAATTTTTCCTCCTCCTCCTCTTCCCTGTCACACCTTCTTTGCCAGCCCAGATGTCTTCAGGTGTGTGGATGTGCACCGCCCCCCCCCCCAAAAAAAAAAAAAAGTCCAACGCTGAGCCCATAGTTTTCTCTCTCACGGCAACCCTATACTGGGTTGCTATGGGTCGGAACCGACTCGACGGCACTTAACAACAACAACAACTACAAGAAACAAAAAGAAAGTTACAAAAGTAGAAGAACATACCATGTTCCTGGATAGGAAGACTCAACATCATGAAAATGTCAATACTACCCAGAGCAATTTACACATATAATGCAATCTCAATCCAGATTCCAGCAACATTCTTCAAAGAGATGGAAAAGACAACTCTACCAACTTTATAGAGAAAGGAAGGAGACCCAGGATGAGCACAGCACTGCTTAAGAAGAATAACAAGGTTGGAAACCTCTCACTCCCTGTTTTCAAAATCTACTACGCTGCTACAGTAGTCAAAGCAGCCTAGTACTGGTACAATTAAAGATACATTGATCAATAGAACAGAATCAATAATTGAGAAATTAACCCATCCACATCAGCCAACTGATTTTCAACAAAGTACCTAGGTATATTGCATGGGGAGGAGAGAATCTCTTTAACAGCTGGTCCTGCCAGAATTGGAAAGCGACTTGCAAAAGATTGAAACAAGACCTATTTACCTCATGCCCTAAACAAAAATCAACTCAACATGGATTAAAGACCTAAATGTGAATCCCAAAATTAAGAAAGTCATCAATGAAAAAATAGGGACAAATATAAGGGCTCTAATACAGGGAATACACAGACTACCAAACATTTTGAAAATTATACGAACAAAAGTAGACAAAATAGATGAGTGGGGCATACTAAAATTTAAAAACTTATGTGCATCAAAAGACTTGACCAAAAGAGTGAAAAAGGGAACCCACAGAGTAGGAAAAAATCTTTTGCAATGACACATCTGAGAAGGGACTCATTTCTAAAATATATAGGAAACTACAACACCTCTAGCAGAAAAAGACAAATAACCCAATTAAAAAGTGGGAACAGTACATGAACAGACAGTTCACCAAGGAAGAGATCTGGGTAGCCAACAAAACATATGAAGAAATGTTCACGATCACTAGCCATTGTTGTTGTTGTTATTAGGTACCATCGAGTTGGTGCCAACCCATAGCAAACTTATGCACAGCAGAACGAAACACTGCCCAATCCTGGGCCAACCTCACTACTGTTGCCACGCTTGAGTCCATTGATGCTACCACTTGGCCTTAGAGAGATGCAAATCAAAACAACAATGAGCAATCATTTCACACCAGCAATAACAGTAAAAACAGCCATTGTTGTTGTTGTTATTAGGTACCATCGAGTTGGTGCCAACCCATAGCAAACTTATGCACAGCAGAACGAAACACTGCCCAATCCTGGGCCAACCTCACTACTGTTGCCACGCTTGAGTCCATTGATGCTACCACTTGGCCTTAGAGAGATGCAAATCAAAACAATGATGAGATATCATCTCACACCAGCAATAACAGCTAAGATAAAAAAAAGTAGAGGACAATAAATGATTGTGAGGATGCGGAGAGACTGGGACCCTCCTACATTGCTGGTGGGATTGCAAAATGGTCCAACCACTCTGGAAAGCAATATGGCGCTTCCTCAGAAGGTTGGAAATAGAAATACCTTAAGATCCAACAATTCCTCTACTTGGTATTTACCCACAAGAAATACGAGCTATAACACGAGTAGATATATGCACAACAATGTTCACAGCAGCACTATTTACAATAGCAAAAAGATGGAGACAGCCTAAGGGCCCATCAATTGAAGAATGGGTAAACAAACTGTGGTACATGCACACAATGGAATAGTATGCTACCTTAAAGAATAACGAGGAAGCTGCAAGCCACCACATAACATGGATGAACCTTGAGGACAGTATGCTGAGTGAAATTAGTCAGTCACAGAAAGAGAAATACTGCATAGGACCATTATTGTAAAAGAGTAAGGAAAAGAGGGGGAAAA
>NW_006408618.1:880820-891094 GCF_000296735.1 Chrysochloris asiatica
GGGGGGGGGGGACAACAGTGAAGTTGTGAGCTAAGCCCAACCACATTCAGTAGACCCCCGTGAACCCAGGTGGAGACCTGGATGGCCAGCAGCATAGCAAGACCCGAGGACTTCTGGGCCCAGAGGCAGTGACATGGCCACAGAGGACTAGAGCAGAGAGTGAAGCATCCAGCTGATATGAAGTGAGGGGAGAGGCACAAGAACGGCCATACTTACAGGTAGTACCTGCTTGACCTGGCCTCGATGGCTGGATGATCAGAACTCAACTAGAAGAAGAAATAAAAGGGGAAAGAAAAGAATTACCTGCTACAATTTGATGAACTTTTCCTATACGTAAGGATGTAGTAGTCAAAAAAGGGAATAAATCTTTACAGCGAGGATCACTCCCACCCTCTCGGTATATAGAGTTGACAGGGATTTGCAACTTAGACGTTGGCTACCCAAAATGGGGGGCCTATAAAGGCAAGAAGTGACTGGTTTACAAGCTTTCAAGAGGAACCTTATTACCAGATGGGGCAGGGGGAAGATAGAATCACCACTGAATGATTTCCAATCTGTTGGGACTGGGGTAGCGCAAGAAAATGGGGATAAGACTCTTGTGGTATGATAGTGAGTAATTGCCATCAGGACTGACTGTGAGGGTAGGAAATATAGAGGCAGATGTTTTTTGAAAAAAGGAGAGTGATTGATTATGCAGCCCAGGAGCAGAGATCCCTGGGACCATCAAGTGAGAAGAGCGGAGAGTAGGACCCTACCCAGAGAGGCAGTAACACCAGGGATGCAGACAGAGATGATGACGTGGACAGATGGAGCTGCTGGGGACACTGGACTCAGGGAGGGAGAAGGGCTGTGTACTTGGCGGCCAGGGGGGGCAGGCCTGTGTGGTGTACCCGTTGGTTATTTGATGATGCATGGAGAGGATTGTAACCATTGCAATGAAAGGAAATATGATAGGATCAGTGTAAAGCTGATGTTCTCCCACGTAAACCTCACAATAAAAACTTAAAAAAAAAAAAAGCAGGGGGTCAGTGGTGGGGATTAGAGGTAAATACTGTTAACCATTGGTGCATAGAAGCGATTATAATCATTGTAATCAAACAAAATATGATTTTTTGAGTGTAAAACTGATCATCTGCCCTGTAAACTATCACTCAATAAACAAAATCTTTAAACAAAACAAAACATCATGGGCTATAGTCTCAGGGGACACCATGGTCAATTGCAGTAACATAGTCCACAAAGATAATGTTGTATATCCTACTTTAGTGAATAGCATCTGGGATCTTAAAAGCTTATGAGCGGCCATCTAAGGTGCAAACATTGGTGTCTTTATGTGAAGAAGAAAGAAAAGTCATGAAAACTGAAGTTTCCTGAAATCCATTTGTCCAATGGCCTAATAGATCACCATCAATTTTCATGACTTTGTGACCAAAAGAACTAGATGGCACCCGGCTACCACTAGCAACTAATGTGATCCTGAAGAGCATCACATTAGAAGGTCCCACTTAGAGTCGGAGACAATGTGGAACAAAAGTTTAATTTTAAAAAGACCAGGCTTTCTGGTCAGAAAGAGACTGGTGCGAACCCAGAACTATGGCCCTCTGCCAGATCTTAGGTCTGGAATGGAACTCACCCTCGTGCCCAATTTTCAACTATATGGTAGATAGGTATGTAGGTGAGACAACAACACTAGTGAGGTATGCTAACCATGGAATTGTCAACGATTCGAGACCAAAATAACAACATTATCTTGGGATAAGGTTCACAGGGATTGGGAACAAGAGTGAAATGGAAATACGAATCGCAGGGAAAATGTAAGATAGTTGTTGCATGGAGCTGACTGAGATGAACTAAAATGTGTGATCTGTTGGAGAGAAAAACTGATGAACTGCTTGTAAACTTTTACTCAATTCATTAAACAAGTTTCAAAAAACAAGTATCAATGCTATCCCCTCTGTACACAGAGAAGATAGGGATGGCAATTTAGACATTGGCTACCTAAAATGAGGAGGTGATAAAGGCACAAAGTGACGGGATTACAAGATTTCAAGAGGGAGTGTAGTTTAAGAGTATGTGGGGGAAGAATGAGTCCCCACTTAATAATTTTCATCTTGTCTAGATTTGGTCTGGTGAAAAGAGATGTGGATAAGATTCTTATGATTCAATAGTGAGTAATTGTTATCATGACTAATTGTGACTGTCACAATTGTAATGGTCAAAGTTTTATAACAAAAACAGGATCATCAAGCAGAATGCGAGACCTTATCCAGAGAAGCAACGACACCAGAGATGGAGGAAGAGATGGGGACATGGAGAGATGGAGCAGCTGAGGACTCTAGATTCATAGGAAGAAAAGGAATGAGAGATGGCAGCCAGGGGCAGAATCTGCCCATTGGTGGTGTAAATTATTATATATACTTGAGTGTTTAAAAAAAAAAAAAAAAAAAGCTAAAGAGAGTAGAGAGAAATACTGTTAACTGATGATATATGGAGGGCATTATAATCATTGTAATGAAACAAGGTGTACGATTTGTTGAATGTAAAATATAAAATCTGCTCTGTAAAATTTCACTCAATCCACAATAAAAACTTTAACAACAACAACAACAAAAACTAAGCTGCACTGAAGGTACTAGGAAAACCCATGACTCTAGGCATTAACAGAATGCCAATTGAGGTTTCAACAAAAACCCCTGTTAGTACTCATTCATCTATGCCAGGAAATGTGGACTATATCTACTGGTCAACCAACTGGAAGAAATTTGTATTTGTACACATTCCAAAATAGTTGATCCAATATTATGTGTGAATTATCATACCATATCACAAACAGGTATAATTTTGCAGAGAATAGTTAACAAACAGTTGTAATGTATAAGTTGTTGTTGTTAGGTGCCATCGAGTCGGCACTGACTCACTGCGACCCTGTCACAACAGAACAAAACACTGCCTAGTCCCGCACCAACCTCAGAATCATTGCTAAGCCTGAGCCCATTGCTGCCACCACTGTGCTAATCCATTGCGTTAGAAGTCTTCCTCTCTTTTTCTCGGACCCTCCACTTTATCTAATATGGTATACTTCTCCTGGCACTGGTGACACCTGATAATATGTCTGAAGTATGAGAGATGAAATTTGGCCATCCTGGTTTCCAAGGACATTCTGGCTGTACTTCTTCCAACACACATATGGAAGGAAGCAAAATATATTTGAAGTGTGTTTTCTCTGAATGATTTATTTGTTATTCGCTGTTTTAAAGTCATTGAGTAGAGTAGCTGTGTGCATTTTATAACTACTCTGCAAGACCTCTGTACCAGCTTCTTCATGATGGTGAATGAGGAGATGCAAACATACTTAGAAAATGTGCTAATTTCAACATGAGAAAAAAAAATTAGCTGATGACAATATCTAACAATATTTGTTAACATAACAACAAATATTTGTATATTCATCTTAACAATTTGTTTTGTTGATAGCTATAAATAAGTAGAGTAATGCTAAACACACACACACACAACAGCCTTGTAGTTGGCAGTTCTTAAGTCTTTAACTTTTCCTTTGTAGACTGAGAAGGGGGGAGCAAGGAGAAATTAATTACAGAGCTGGTGAAGAATAGATTCTTGATATTTCTTGAATAGATAAATATTTGTTGAAGGAATAAACAGGATAGCTTGAGAGGAATGATGTGAAATATATCTAGAAATGTGAAGGGGAGCAGGGCAGGGCAATTGACCAAGATCTGAAACACCATCCTTCTGGTAAGTGCTTCACAACTGGGGTGCTGCCACCCATTGAGGAAGCCCAAGCCTTTTAGAGGGGTACCTTCAAGCTGCCACTAGCACCCAAAACTCATTTTTGTTACATCTGCAGATACTGTTGTTGTCAGTTGCCCTTGAGTTGGTTCCAACTCAGAGTATAACAGAAGGACTCACTGCCAAGCCATATGCCAACCTTGTAATCATCTCTGTTTGAGCCCATTGTTGTAGCCACTTTGTCAATACATACTATTATGCTGAGTTGACAGAATGTGTGATGTGGTATAGAAAAAGGGTAACTATCGCTCTATGTCAATTAATAATAAGATGGAAAATATGATATAATGTCAACCCAATTACCAAAGAAAGATTGTATAATACAGCAAGCCATTTCTGAATATACAAGACTGATCACTTCAGGAATATAAAAATTGTTCTTCTCAAACCTACTGGAGAAGATAGAGGAAAATACTCTGTTTTCAGAATGTGATGGTTTTTAACCAGTGATCACCTTTTAGTGACTTCCAGTAGTTCTATTTATCACTTGTGCTACAACAAAAAAATATTCTGAGCCACAGTTAGAGGTAGAGATTTTGAAAGGATTTGAGCAGGGAAATGATGTAATCAGACTTTTGTTTTAACCATATCACTCTGGTAGAGATGTAACGGATTGAGTGACAGGAAGAGAAATGGGAGACAGTTAAGAAGTGGCTGTTATTTGTGTGAAAGATGATGGATATCAGAACTACAGCACTAACCGTGAAGACAGAAGGGGAAGGAAAAGAGATGTGGAATCTACAAACTTTTAGTGAGCAGTGAATGAGGGAATTGAAAAAGTCAGGGATGACTCTAAGGCTGTTCTTTAAGAAAATGGGCAGAATCAACAACCAAACAAGAAAGTTAGAAGAAGGTACAGTTTATAGGAATGGTAGGGAAAATAATTATTTCACCTTGGTGTATGTTGAGATAGATGTCTAATTGAAAACATAAGACTTGTCTCAGAAGACAGCTTTAAATCATGAAAATAACCAGAAAGAAATCCTATTCCAAGGAATCAATTCAGGAAAAATTAAAAAGGGAATAAAAGTATGGTTAGATTGAGTTGGGATTAAAAGCATTAAAGTGCTTTTTAAAGTCTTCATGTTTATCTTTCAAAGGTTTATTGAATACTTGTTAATTTTGCTAGGCCTATAATTTTATATTTATAAAATGAATATTAAAGATGGTTCATTCTTAACTGGAGCCAACTATACCTTAAGTCTGGATGATGCCATCAAAACCAGGTCAGTACAACAGTTTTAGAGACCACATACATAAGAGGCAATTAGCATCTAAGACATTGAACTTGAAATCTGTGAAGAAGCAAAACATGTGCCAGAATCCTATGTTACAAGGAAAACTAGTGCTATTAATTTCAAGGTCTAGAAAGATTTAAATGATACAGTTTTTATAAACTATGTTCTCTGGAAAATGAAGAAAGATTATTCTTCCAGTATTAGAGAATATTTCTTAAAAGTACTGTGCTTGAACCTTAAACAAATTTGATTAAGTATAGAATAGTTTTTTTCCCCCTTCTTCCTGGGCTTGAGCCCATGAGCTCAGGAAGGAAATATAAATTAATGGAGCATAAGTTTAAGTTTTAACTACAAGATTTTGAGACCCTTCCTGCTTAACTGTGGGTCCATTGTCTAGTAAATATGCTCCATTTTGAAATCAGTGTGTCCAAAGTGATTGGGGGAAGATTTGAGACCAAAAACACTTTCTTTTTTTCCTTTCCTTGGCAGCGTCACAGACTTGGACACCATTTCTTGATTTTTGATGTTTGGTTTAGGAGGGACTGACAAGTTACACCTTGGTGATTTATCTTCTTTGGCTGACATTTTTGAACAAATGCCTTAGTGTTATACTTAGAGTCAGTATTGTGCTTAATGTTTCCTTTACTTACTGTTTAATATTATAGTAGCCTCCACTTATCTGAAAGGGATATGTTCCAAGACTCCCAGTTGGATGCCTAAAAACGTGAACAGCATTGAACCCCATATATACTATTGGTTGTTTTTTTCCTACACATACATAGCTATGATAAAGTTTAATTTATAAATTGGGCATAGTAAGTGATTAATAACAATAACTAATAATAAAATAAACCAATTAAAACAACATAGTGTAATAAAATTTATATGAGATGAAGTGAGATGAATAAGGTAGTCATTATGGCATAGTTTTAGGCTACAATTGTGGATAACTGAAACTGTAGAAAACAAAACCATGGATAAGGGTGGTTACTGTACTTGTATCAGAGAAAGAATGCTAAAGAGTCCAGTAAGAACAGTATTTAGCAACAAAGGGCAGGTACACTCTACATTCTGTGAATGGTATGTAGACTACAAATAGATAGCTTTATTTTTCTTTTGTTTTTGTTTTTATGAATGAATGACAGACATTCCTGTTTCAGGTTTCTTCTATGTCATTGAAGTAATGGACAGTAAGCATTCATTATGAATATTATCAAACATTTTCTGAATAAGCTATGACAACATGGCTCAGAAAGGTACCATTTAACTCTCATATATTTCAAGAAGAAATACTTTAATAGTCGGGTAACCAGTGTCCTGGTGTAGTGCTGAAGGATAATGTGCTAGACTGCATGGTCTTTGGTTCAAACCTACGAGACTCTCCTTGGAAACCCTATACAGTGTCTCGGCGTCGCAGCTGACGTGATGGCACTTAACAGCAACAACGTTGTAACAAAGTGATATTCCCATATGATACTGTTAGGTCTTCATGAAATGAGGACTAAATGTTACATCTTTATTATCCCATGATGCAATTTATAACTGTGTTGTTAAGTGCCGTCTAGCTGGTTTAGATTCATAGCAACGCTTTATTGGGTTTCTGAGGAGCAGCTGGTAGTCTGAACCACCAGCCTTGTGGCTAGCAGTGCTTAACCTACAGCTCCACTTATAGTTGTTTTTAAATGTTGTTGAGTTGAATCTGACTCATGTGTTCTTCTTGTTATCAAGTTGTTACTCACAGATAGAGACCATATGCACAACAAAGTACTGCTTGGTGGTCTGCCAACTTCACAATCATTGCCACTGTGCCAGCCCATCTCATTAGGAGGTCTTCCTCTTTTTTCCTGATCCTCCAGTTTACCAAACATGCTATCCTTCTCCAGTGACTGGTCCTCCCTGACAGTATGTCTGAAGCATGAGAGACAAATTCTAGCCATCTTGGGTTCCAAGGAACATTCTGGCTGTGCTTCTCCCAACACAGATTGGTTTGTTCTTTTGGCAGTCTATGGTACTTGTAATAATCTCTTCGAGCATCATTACTCAAATATATCAATTCATCTATGGTCTCCCCTATTTACTGTCCAACTTTCACATACATATCAGGTTATTGAAAATACCATGGCTTGAGTCAGGTGCACCTTAATCACCAAACTGACATCTTTGCTCTTGACTACTTTAAAGAGACTTTGTGCAGTAGATTTGCCTAATGCAATGTTTTAATTTTCTTCAGCTTCAGACTGAACTTGCATTTAAGCAGTTGATGGTCTGTTCCACAGTCTGCTCCTGGCCTTGTTTTGGCTTCATATGGAGCTTACCCACCATCTGTTTCCACAGATGTAGTCTTTTTGATTTCTGTGTATTCCATCTGGTGAGGTCCATGTGTATAGTCATCTTTATTGTTGTTTAAACATGTTATTTGCAATGAAGAAGTCATCGGTATTATAAAATTCAGTCATGCCATTTGGAATGAAGTTATTGGTCATGTAAAATTCTATCATGTGATCTCCAGCATCATTTCTATCACAAAGTCCATATTTTCCAACTATTGATCCTTGCTCTTTATTTCCAACCTTTGCATTCCATTCACTAGTAATTATCAATTGATTGCATGTTTGGTCTATTTCAGACTGAAAAAGTTGGTAGAATTCCTCAGTTTCATCATCTGACTTTAATGGTTGATGCATAAATTTGAATACTAGTGATATTAAGTGATCTTCCTTGTAGGCATATGGATTTAATTCTATCAAGTATAGACAGTATTATACTTCAAGACAGATCTGGATATGTTCTTTTTAATGATGAATGTGACACCATTCCTCTTCAACTTGTCATCCTGGCATAGTAAACCATGTGATTGTCAGATTCAAAATGGCCAATATCAGTCCATTTCAGCCCATGAATGCCTAGTATATTTATGTTTGTATGTTCCATTTCATTTTTGACAATTTCCAATTTTCCTAGATTCATACTCTGTACATTGCATGTTCCAATTATTAATGGATGTTTTCAGCTGTTTCTCCTCATTTTGAGTTGTGCCTCATCAGCAAATGAAGATCCTGAATACTGTACTCCATTCGCGTCATCATGGTCAACTCTACTTTGAGGTGGCAGCTCTTTCTCATTTGTATTTTGAGTGCCTTCCAACCTGAGGGACTCATCTTCTGTCACTATATCTGACAATATTCTGGTGCTCTTCATCATGTTTCAATATTCTGGTGCTAATATTCCACAGCTGTTCATAAGATTTTTCAGTGACTCAATATTCAGAAATAGTCCATCTCTTTTTCTTACTAGCCTGTCTTCATCTGGAAGCTCAGCCGAAACCTGTCAACCATGGGTGACCTTGCTGGTTTTTAAAATACTATGGCATAGCTTCAAGGATCACAGCAACACTAAAGTCACCACAGTATGACTAAGTGACAGACGAGCATTAGAGTTTGACTCATAGCAACCCTGTATATAGTGTTTCTGAAGAATCGCTGGTAGGTTTAAACCACCGACCTTGAGGTCTAATGCATGTCTTACAGCATCACACCATGAATCCATAGCTATAGTTGTTAAGTAGGTACACAATAACTGTTGTTTGTTGTTAAGTGCCGTCGAGTCAGTTCCAACCCATAGTGACCCTGTATAGGGTTTCCGAGGAGCAGCTCGTGAGCCTGGACAACCAACCTTGTGGTTCAAACCAACTTTGCAATCTAGCACATTAACCCTAATGAATAAATCATTGCACGTAGTTTGAGTCACCAAGATATAAGATTTCCCTGCTATGTCACTTTACTTGAAATGACTTTTTTGTTTGTTTGTTTGTTTCCCAAGTTTTATTCAAAGACTTAAACAAAATATTCCAGATAAATGAGTTTTAATTCTCATCTTCATCCTGGTTAATCTGGAAGTAACATAATTCATAACTTTCTATACTGTTAGCAACAATGCTCATTCTTCTTCAAGTATTTTTTGGTGAGATACTTCAAACACCTTTTGGAAGAAGGTACCTTGGAGGTTATAGTAATCTTGCTCTTGCTTCGTTCAATGTTTACAGCCAATTAGCTTTGATTCTTTCTTGAAGAAACTGCTCAAAATTGGCAGCATCCATGATTCCATCTTCTACAGGGTGGGTGCAGTCAAGGGTGAACTTCAAAACCTGCCTCTTTCCCTCCCCCTTCCCCCCTCCACACAAACTTTTTCACAGGTGTCATGGTGGCAGTGGAGGCAGAAAGCTTAAAATGATTTTAAAATTAAAGAGGAAAATCAAAGTGTACACATAATAGGTAAAGCATAATTTTAAAAAATAAAAATAGTTTAGTTTGGCATATTATGGTACTTTATGTGTCAACATGCTATTTTTCAATATTTCAAACACCTTCAGGGTCACACATCATGAACAGTTAGAGTGGGGCTTTTAGACTAAGACAGCATAGTGCTAGAAGATGAACCCCATAAACTGGAAGAGGCACCCAAAATACACAACAGTGAACTTGAAAGCATACCAACAACAATGCAAGATGGCTCAGGACTGGGCAATGTTGTATTGTGATGTACATGGGAGCACCGTTAGTCGGAGCTGACTTGATGGTAATTAACTTGATGCTGGGTTTGAACTGTCCTCCTTATGGTTCACAGTTCAGTACTGCTCCTACAGCACCACACCAGAAGTCTGACATTGCAATAGATACTATTTTAATAGACATTACAATAGATATTATTTAAAGCCAAGTCAATGGTAAAGATGTTATTATTAAGTGCCATCAATTTGGTTCCAACTCTTAGTGGCCCTGTATAGACTTTCCAAGGTGCAGCTGGTGGGTTTGAACCACCATCCTTGCGGTTAGCACTCCAACGCTTATTCTATACTGCCACATCAAATTAGAGACTAGATAAGGGAGAATCTGTTCAGAACTAATAATGAGAAAGAAAATTTCCTGAAGGAAGTAGCAGCTGAGGTATATATTTTCTCCCAACTTTTCATTATGAAAGGTTAAAGCATACAAAAGGTGAAATGATTTTACAGTTAATGTGTGTATACTCCCTACTACTAGTACCACTGACATTTTACTATACTTGCTTTATCACATATGATATATATATATAAGGTTCTTCAAAAAGTTAGTGGAAATTTTATATTATCTTTCAATTTCATTTTTCCTTGGACTCTTTTAAGCCCTTTGTATTAATCAGTGAAATGCTGATACTGTTGTTATTTGGTACCTTCGAGTCAGTACCAAC
>NW_006408618.1:895719-915819 GCF_000296735.1 Chrysochloris asiatica
CTAGTTCCACATCCTTATCTGAATCCAGCATGAACCTCTGGCAGTTCTCTGTCAATGTACTGCTGCATCCTATTTTGAATTATTTTTTGCAAAATGCTACTTGCATGTTTTATTAATGATATTGTCTGATGATTCCCGCATTCCATTGGGTCACCTTTCTTTGGAATGGTCACAAATATGGATATCCTCTAATCAGTTGTCCAAGTAGCTGTCTTCCCAATTTCTTGGCATATATGAGTGAATGCCTCCAGTGCTGCATTAGTTCTTGAAATGTTTAAATTTGTATTCCATCAGTTCCCGGAGTCTTATTGTTTGCCAATGCCTTTAGTGCACCTTAGGCTTCTTACTTCAGTATTATTGGCTCTTGACCCTATGATACATCTTAAAATAGTTGAACATCAACCAGTTCTGATTGGTACTGTGACTCTGTATATTCCGTCTATGTTCTTTTGATACTTTCTGTATCATTCAATATTTTTCCCATAGAATCCTTCAATATTGCCAGCCAAGGCTTGAATTTTTTTCTTCAATTCCTTCAGCTTAAGAAATGCTAAGCATGTTCTTCCCCTTTGGTTTTCTAACTCCAGGTCTTTAAACATTTCATTATAATATATGACTTTATCGTCTTTATCTTCCATTTGAAAAATTCTATTCAGTTTTTAACCTCCTCATTTTTTCCATTTGCTTTAGCATCTCTACTCTAGAGAGTAAGTTTCAGAGTCTCTTCAGTCATCCATTTTGGTCTTTTTCCTTCTTTCTTGTTTTCTTAATGGCCTTTTGCTTTCTTCCTGTATAATATTCTTGATATCATCCCACAATTCTTCTGTTCTTTAGTCTTTAGTGTCTAATGCATTAAATCTGTTCTTCAGTTTATCTCTAAATGCAGGTGGGTTATGTTTAAGGTCATATTTTGGGCTCTTGTGGACTTGGTTTAATTCTTTTCTGCTTCAGAAGTCCACTGAACATTGTAGGGCTTAGCTTGCTGCTTCATTGCTGCTTTTACCCCACTTCCCCCCATCGGTGATGTGTGCGGTCACCAATCATAGCATGCATTTCTGTTGAGTCTTAGTCTTGGAAGGGGGTTTGCGTTGAGAGGACCTGGCCACTTGCCTTGATGTTTCCTAGGGAAGCGATTTGTTTGTTCTTGTAGTAACAGCCCATCTGCCTCCATTTTTCCTGCAGGTCTTTCTTTCAAGAGGTATCTTTTATTCTTCTAGCCGCAGGCTGATCTGCTCATCCTTTCAAGTGGAGATTTCTCATCTCTGGAGATCTGGATGTGGTTCCGGTTTCTATCTATAGTTTTATGTATTTCAAAGGCTCCTTAAGAAGCCTCATTCACTGGGTACGCTGTAGCCCCGTTTTATGTATTCCAATCAGTCATAGGCAGAAGACGGACTTACAAGCCTTCTAGTGTGGTGTTTCTGACTATTCCTTTCTCTCCCTCTCCAGTGTCTACTCTATATTATAATACAAGGGAAACCAAGATTAAAACAAACAAACAAACAAACAAAAAATAGTCAAGCATCTTAACATTATCCCTGCCCCATTCCAACCATGTCTCAATCCCTGTATCTCAGAGCCCTGCAGTTCCAAGGCTGTGTATATATATCATCCTTTATCTCTGTCCCATTTAGCCCTTTCGAACGTGCCCAGTTGTTCTCCCATCTGTCCCGTTTCTCCACTTCCCTCTCCCTCCCTGTCCTAGCACCCAAGCTCTCCTGTGTCCAATCCCTGCCCTGCGCTCCGCCCTCCACCCTTCCCCCCACCCATCACCAACTTCCCAACAACCAACAAAGACTTCCCCCTACCCCCTTTTAGTATAATTTCTTTTTCTTGGTCTTTTACAGTAGTGGTCCTATGCAGTATTTCTCTTTTTGTGATGGACTAATTTCACTCAACATAATCTCCTCTAGGTCCATCCATGTTATGCGGTGGCTTGCCGCTTCCTTGTTATTCTTCAATGTAGCATAATATTCCATTGTGTGTATGTACTACAATTTGTTTTTCCATTCTTCAGTTGATGGGCACTTTGGCTGTCTCCATCGTTTTGCTATTGTAAATAGTTTTTAAGGCAGATCTTTAAATATTCTTTTTGATGATTTTTTTTTTTTTTTATGATAAATGTGACACCATTCCTCTTCAATTTGTCATCTTGGCATAGTAAACTAAGTGATTGTCATATTCAGAGCGGCCAATACCAATTCACTCAGTAATGTCTAGAATATCAATGTTTATGTGTTTATTTAATTTTTTACCATTTCTAATTTATTTGATTAGTACTTCAAAAATTCTATGTTCCGATTATTAATGCATGTTTACAACTATTTCACTTCATTTTGAGTTGTACCCCCTCATCAAATGAAGGTCCTGAGAACTTTTCTCCATTCATGTCATTACATTCAGCTCTGCTTTGAGGATGCACCTCTTCCCTAGTCTTGTTTTGAATGCCTTCCAACCTGAGGGGCTTGTCTTTTGGCACTATATCTGACAGTATTCTGGTGATCATCATGTGTCAATATTCAATATGCTGGTGCTGTCTGATAGCACTACATTGCTATACATAATGTTTTCAGTGAAAAGATCTTTGGACGTAATCCATCTTTCCTTCTCCCTAATCTGTCTTAGTCTGGAAGCTCAGCTGAAATCTGTCCACCATGGTTGTACTGTGTTGGTACTTACAATACTGGTGGCATAGCTTCCAGAATTACAGCAACATGCAAGCCACCGCAGTATGACAAACTGACAGACAAGTAGTGGTGAGACTGTGATAGAACAGCCCAAACTACTAATGTTTGCTCAAGGTTGAGAATGTATAGAAAATACGGTTGTGGTAGCCAGCCTCCAATAATTTTTATACACACCTTTGTATGGTTCCTTCCAGCCTTATGCTAGGATTGATGTATATGACTAGGTAAGGCTGAATAGTGATTTTAAAAGATCTGATGAGTCCTGGTGTGGTGCTGTGGATTCATGCACTGGACTGCAAAGTCATTTGAACTACAAGGTTGGTGGTTCAAGCTTACCAGCCACTCCTTGGAAACCCTATACAGGGTTGCTATGGGTCGGAACCAACTCAACAGCACTTAACCACCACAACAACAAAACATCCTAATACCCAGGACCTGTGAATAAGTTACCTTGCATGGCAAAACACATTTTGCAGATGTGATTGGTGATTAAGATATATATCTTGAGAAAGGGAGATTATTCTCGATTATCTGATGGACCCAATATAATCACAGGGTCCTTATAAGAGGGAGGCAGTGGAGTTACAGTTAGAAAATGTAAGGCTGAAAATAAAAGTCAAAGAGGAGAGAAGATGCTATGCTGCTGACTTCAGAGACCTGGAGAAAGGAACCACAAATCAAGGAATGGTAGTAACCTCCAGAAACTGTAATCTAGTGGTACCTAATGGATTGTCAGTTGTGGCCTTTGAATTATGGATAGTAAAATACTGTTTGTTCATTGGTGCTCTCGTAGCTTTTCTAACTAGATCTCAGTTTTTATAAAATTTGCTACTCCTACTAGTTTTAAAAAATCAGACCTAGGATTCAAGTACTCTCAGAATTTTCCAGGAAGCAAAATTGAAAAATATGCTTTGGAAAGTTAAAGGATCATACAAGCCTTAACCATTATTGCATTATTAGTAAAGTGATTTAAAGTTTTACTTTACTAAAGTAATATTACAGTGATTGCATTCAAGAAGTCATTTTAGAAAAGGCTGAGTTGTTTGCTGCAGTTTATTTCAGATTTTATATAACCTACATGATTTTCTACCAGCTGCTCCTCAGAAATCCTATACCGGGTCACTATGAGTGGAAACCAAGATGATGGCAGTTAACGGTAACAACAACATGACCTTTTTAGGACAAAAAATGTGTATAAGATAGTTGTAGATATGTGTGTGTTTAATGATGATCTGCTCGATCATTACTTTTAGCCTATTTGTGGGTTTACTTAAGTCTGGACTTCCTTTTCTAGCATATTTTTGGGAATCTGGACTTAATAACTATACCACAAATAAGTCCTGGTGTGGCACTGTAGGGCAAGCACTGGCTTTCTAACCACTAGGTCAGCAGTGTAAACCCACAAGCTGCTTTTAAGACACCCTATACAGGGTCACCAAGAGTTAGAACTGACTGGATAATATTTAACAACAATATGTAGAATGGCTGTTTTGTGAAAAGTACTTCTTCATATTTCACACTGGACCTCAAGGTCGGTTTTAACTGCAGGGTCATTGGTTCAAATTCACTAGCCACTTTTCAGAAACCCTTGACAGAGCCGCTATGTGTCGGAACTGACTCGATGACAGTGAACAACAACAACAATCCTTATAATATCCCTGTAAGGGTAGGTGGTGTTGCCTGCTCTTATATAAAGAAAGTGAGGCTCTAAGAGGTCAAGTACACTTTCTACCTTTGGTGTATGTAACCAGAGTTGGGATCCACAACTAGAGTGCCTCTATTAATAGATACAGCCTCAGATAACAAAGATTGAATCTGTCAATATGTTACAAATATCATTCCATGTCTTTGAGCCAAATTTGCAGTATTTCAAAGCAGCTTTTTCTCATATTACCAGAACACTTTTACCGTGCTTAACATGGACACATGGTAATTTGCCATGTGGACTCTCTTGGGTAGAAATCTCATCTGTGTGTTTGTGATTATAATTGTAGTTAGTCTCTAGATTAGAAAATTCTAATTTATGTAAAGAATAAGCTACTGTGTTTCTTGGAGTTTCAGTATGGAATCTAAGGAGATTTTAAGATGATAAATAATGTTCTATAGAGTCCAACATTTGTTTGTACTTTATGGTTCACTGATGGTTTTGACATGTTCTCATTCATTTGATTCTCATGGTCACCTTGTAATGTAGACAAGGCTAATACTAGTCACCTCACTTTTATATACTAAAACAGAGACTAAAGGAAATTGTGTCTTTTCATTTTCCAATGGCTTACTGAATTTAGTCACTAGTTTCAACCTTCAAACATATCTACATAGAAAAGATTCTGATAGATAAATATTCTAAGGTCAAGTAGATCCAGTTCATTAACTGCTATTTGTACATCTTACTGAATACATAATTAGGTGTTTACATCTTGATTATGGTTTAATTTAGGTAAAACTTGCCATCATAGAGCATACTTGGAGAAACAATGTATAAAAAGGTTTCCCTCATCCTTCTTCTGTAGGGTATTATAGCATTTATTTGAGCACTAATTATTTCCTGGAAGAATGCTACACACTTTTCCAATGACGGTATGTTTTTGTGGAATGTAAGAGGAGAAGCTCTAACCTTTGTGGTGCCAGCAGTCCTAGAACTTTAATCCAGCAAATTCTGCTATTTTATGTGTTTACATGGAAATTAGCTTATGTGTTATATGAGTTTGTCATGTAGTATTGTGAAAAGTCACAGCATCTGATACAGTGTTTTCTCATCATGCATTTAATGCAAGATTGCATTTAAAAAGAAGATTGATTACCAGAATTAACAATACTTGTCAGCCAGCATTTGATGAGCATCTAGTAAGTGCACAAAGTCCTTCCTTCATTTGGTTTATAACCTAGATTGTGTGGTTCAGATATCAGGGTATGTGATCACAAGTTTTCTTTTTCATATGGTACTTTGAAAACATATGTGACTTCTCAAAATATAGTTTAAAACTAAGATGCTTTTCCACTATCTCTAAGATAAGTTTGTTTTCTTTGGCAAAGATGATTTTCATTGTTGGCACATTTCCAGGACAAGAAACACATTTTGTGTACAGTCTTCCAAAATGATCAGGCAAAAGCATGGAGCACAAATGCCCAGCCTCCAACTCTCTGGTGTACCTCCTGATGAGCCCTTTCTTATGCTTGAGATTATATAAATCTTGCTAGAGGGCAACTTTCTGAAAGATTACACTACCTTCTTTATGTACAATGTCAATGCCACAATATTAAACAGAAATGAAATATGCGACTGTGCTTTCCTTTTTAAAAATTGTGAATGTGTTTCTCCACAAAGTTGTCTTGTAGTGGTATTGCTATTAAAGCAGTGCCCAACTCCAGGCCTGCAGACTGCTGACACACAATTAATCTCACAAATTTATGAATGCCAAAGCATGGAGCAAAATGAAAACAACTGCGGGAATGTTTAAGGGAAATAATTGGACTGTATCCAGATGTGCATGTGTAAAGCATCACCCATTAGCTCCTCCCCCATATCCTGTCTGAAGACAGGGGTTTTTTTTTTTTCTTCTTCTTTTTCTCAAAAAGTAAACTAGGGTTATTTGAAAGAAATTGTGGTGTCTGACTAAAACCAAATAGGAAAAGCCAGACCAATCACAGTTGTGTATGTTCATGGGGTCTTTGTTTTCTGTTAACTCCGTTTAGGTACTGATGAATCTTTCTGCCTTATGGCTGTTCTTAGTGGTTGTTCCCACAACTTCATGCACTCCATTTGAAGATAATATACAAGTTTCCAAGAATGATTGTTGGTTTTCTTGAGTTATTGGTTGTCATGAACTGGAACTTTTTACTCCTAGAAGTAAGCAACATTAAATGGTCTCCTGTGGAGAAGATATTTAAGATGAAAAGTGAATTCTGATTACTAGGAAAAAGAAGTGTAAGAGCATTTGTGGACTTTTTTTTTTTAGCCCTCCAAGAACAGTTAAGGAAGCTAATGAAAAGAAAAGGATTTGTTTCTAAGATGTTTAATTCACTAGGCAAAGATTAAGAACAGAAGTAATAATATTGACTGTGTGTGCAAGAAATTCATTTAGGACCTGACTTATCAGGATATGAGAAACTAGAGGACAGAGGTGCTTTACACAAAAACCTCTGCCCTTTGGTGTCCAACCATGACATGTGTTTTAAATGCTAGTCAATGTCACCACCACCAGTTGCCATCAAGCGAATTCTGACTGATGGCCCCACATAAAGCAGAGGTAAAGTAAGAAGACATACTTGTCCCCTTAAATGCTAAGAAATAGTTCCTCAAACACCAGAAAACAAACCCAATGATAAAGTAGACTAATTTCAAATGTAATAACTTGCTTTTATTTTGTCTCGTGATAAAAATAAGAATAAAGGTGAAATTAAGTTGTAATGAATCTGCTTCTCCAAAACTCACTGCCCTAGAATTAATTCCAACGCATAGTGATCTTGTAGGACAGAGCAGAACTGTTCCATCAGGTTTTCAAGGCTGTGAGTCTTGACAAAAGCAGACTGCCACATCTTTCTCCTGCAGAGTTGCTGGTGGTTTCAAGCTGCCTGTCTTTCAGTTACCATCTGACCACTTTAGCCAAGCAGCCAAACACCCCTGTGCCACCAGGATTCCTGCCACGAACCTACTTGGAAGTTTTCATTAAAGTGTAGCACATGAAGACCACCCACCCAGCATGCCCCTTCTCTACTAAGTATTGCCATCTTTAGGAACTTTCCCTTGAACCTTACCAGGCACAGAGGACTTAGAAATCTGTTTGATTGTTAATTATTCAGAGAGAGAAAACAAAAGTGCAGAGTTTTTGAATCTCAAAACTTTTACCCGATTTTAGGAAGGATTAAGGACCCCATTTTCAGTGTTAGATTGGTATTAAGCACTTCATTTTAAGAATTTTGTTGAGTCCCATCAAGTTGGTTCCAACTCATAGCAGCACTGAATAAGGCTTTCAAGGAGTAGCTGTTGGATTTCAATTGCCAACTTTGTGATTAGCAGTCCAGTGCTTATCCTGCAGTGCCACACCAGGATTCCATTTTAAGACTCGGTATTGATGATCTTGTAACATTCCAATTGTACAGGTAGTTATGTGATTTAAATTTAAATTTTAATATTGTGATTATTGTCCTAGTGTGATGCTGTAGGGTAAGCACTGGGCCACAATAGGTCAGTGGTTCAAACTTACCAGCCACTCCTTGGAAACCCTATACAGGGTCGCTGTGAGTGGCAACCAACTTGATGGCACTTAACAGTAATTATTGGAAATAATTTACATCTAAACAGTAATCAGCTTGTTTTCTCAGTTCCTTTCCTACAGGGAATTGAGTGGGATAAGGCATTATCTTGTTGATGCCAAGTGTTAGAGGGATTCATAGAGGGAAAGGGGATGAGAAAAGATCACTTCCTTAAATATCTATATTCATCTAGCTCCTTCTGTTTACTATGCCTGTTATCTTCCATATGTCTCTACATTCTTCTCAATGGAAATATATTTACTCTCCAATTTTTCTTTCAAATGCAAATAATTTCTGAGAAACCTAGGCATACCTTGTTGTTAAGTGCCATGGAGATAGCTTCAACTGTTATCGATCCTGAATAAGATTTCTGAGAAGTGACTGGTGGGTTGGACTACAGACCTTGAAGTTAAACAGCCCCATGCTTATCCTGTAGTGCTACACCAGGACTCCGTAAATACTCTATGAATATACAGTTTCATGATGTTGAAAATACTCTGTATTAACTAAAGTTTGTTTAAAAAAATGTTACATTTCAATGTCATAACTGTAAAGGAATACTCTACATTTATTTTTCTGGAAGTTATGAGACTATACAATGATTCTGGATTTCAAAAGCCAAATGCAGTGAAGTGTTCTGAACTATTTTTAGTAAGCAATGTGCTTAATCTGGAGGATAATAAAATCTTTAATTTGTACAGCAGCAAAGCATATCCATTGCTTAAATTTATGGCTGGTTATTTGGTCAGTGTATTCAAACATCTTCTCACTAACGAATCAGAGAAATGTAGTAGGAATTATTAGAAAGTACTTAAAGCAATAACAGTGAAACAGCCAATACAACAATTACAGTAAACGATGTGTTCTTGACTCTCTTACACCACTTAGTAATAATTTTATTTTGGATTAGTTGCTTTTGACTCTCTGAACCTATATTTATTTTATATATATATATATGAAGTAGGATTATTTTATCATCATCATCTTCATCATCATCACTCATTAAGACTACTGTAAATCTCTCTCATTGTCTCCTACTTCCTACTTCCACTCTTTCCTTCTCCCTTCTCACATGCAACTCCTAGGGAAGGAAATAAATACTCCCAGAGGAGTCATCTTTTAACCATAGAAATCCAATCTTGTCAACTCTCCAGCTTTAAACCTGACAGTGGTCATGGATGCACTGTTGATAGAATATAAAATCCTTAATTTGTCCCTATAACCTAAACTTTTCCTGCCTTTTTGCCATTGCCTCAAACCTGCATGCCCTCCCTCCCTCCAGACACACACACACACACACACACACACACACACACACACACACACGCTAAGGGACTCTACTCTAATCAACCCATCCCCCTTTCTGTTCTTTTTTACACTATTACTTCTATTATTCCCACTTAGAGACCATCACAGGTGCTCGTCCATTTGCCCAGAAAGCTGTTCTTTCCACTTTCCAGACACTTTCTCTGACTTCTCCTTCAAGTGTAAATTAGACTTTCTTTGTCATTCAATCTCAGGACACCCTCTTTTTTTCTTTTCCCATGAAGCACTAGTTCTAACTTAGCATTGCTATTGTTGTTAGATGCCTTCAACTTGTTTCCCACACTCAGAGCAATTCTGTGTCACCAGGTCTGTCCCTTACACAGCATGAATTCAAAATGCCAGCCTTTTGGTCAGCAGCCAAGCGCTAAATTGTTGTGCCACCAGGGCTCCTTTCTAACATTTGTTCCCTGACAAAAGATGCAGGAGGCCAGGAGCTACATCTCTTTTGTTGTTTGCTGAATCAGAGATTGTCTGGCATATTGCCTGGAGTGCGGAAGGTTCTGAAATGCACTATATCAGGTACAGGAAATGAAAAGTTAATTTTGGCATAGTCCCTGACCTCTAGGAACTCACAGTCTTTAATGAGAAAGAAACTTACACAAGATTTGTGCAGAATGGTTCTGCAGCTTGGATTTTTTTTTTTTTTTAATGTGACTCTTAAGATCAGGGAAAAGAATCTACATTTCAAGAAACCCATAGAGAATCAATGTAATGACTTAAGAACCTCTGAGTTGGAAGATGTGTTAATGGTTCAGGCCACTAACTGGTTACTACAGGAGTGGAATGAGCAATGATAAAAGATGGGGAAAGAGCAGAAAATGGAGGCTGGCTAGCTTTGTCAGGCAGTCAGTAGTTCTTAGGGAGCTCTGCAGATGAAGTGCTTTAGGCTCTCTGCTGCAGGGACCCAATGCACTCTGGGAAAACGGCTAAAATGAAGTTGAAGAAAATGCCTGATGGCCTCCTTCTTTAGTCACATCAGCAATGAGATCAAAAGGCCCCTTTAGTGTGTGAATACCTGAAATTATAAGACTACAGATACACATTTAGACTGTTTAGTTTAGGTTTCCTGTTTACATTTGTTCCAATTTTATTCTCTTGCTGGGAAGTAACATTGGAGTGAAGAGAAAAAGGGATGAGTACATGAAAAAGGGAAACGAAACTTCAACTTTGAAAGTAGAGCCATATTCACATTGAAGTTCAGCTGTGGGTTTAAAGCATCCAGCTCTCTATTGGACGCCATTATGGGCGGAATGCTCTGTAACAATGCTTCACCTAATTCATTCTATATGCTTGGCAGAGGAAAAGTTGAAATAAGAGAGGCAAATTCCAAAGGGTCTCTGAGGGACGCAAGGTCACACTGTATTGTGAATTATATAGCATCCTGGCCTGAACAGAGGATTTTTAATGTGTTTATGCACTTAGGAATCATTCTTCTAGCATTTTGTAATTGTTTAACCATTTTGTGTGAGGTTCTATATTGCAAATGCATGACAAACACAGCTTCATAGTTAAAGACTACTAAATATTTAACCATTTTATAACTGGTTTGGAGCTGGAAATAAAGTAACATAGAAGAGCATAATAGGTAATTATGTCACAATAAACTTGCAGAAATGCCTAAGGAGTCATATTTTGCTTTATTTTTAAGGGGTGTTATTGAGAACCGTTGTTGAATTTTACATTGTTTTATAATTGACTCTGGTGCTTAATACAAGGGAAAAGAGCAAAAATGTGAGAAGCAAGAAAACCTAAAGTGTTAGTCAGGAATTGCACCAGATATGAGAATAAGCAGGAATGTCATTTTAACTTTCTGGGAAGAAATCCCAGAGTGTTGTTGTTATGTGCCGTGGAGTCAGTTCCGACTCATAGTGACCCTGTACAGGGTTTCCGAGGCTGTAAATCTTTACGGGAGCAGAAAGTCTCATCTTTCTCCTGCGGAACAGCTGGTAGTTTCAAACTGCTGACCTTGCGGTTTGCAGCCCGACGCGTAACCACTATGTTACCAGAGCTCCCAGAGTGTAGGAGCTGACAAAACATCTTTTGGGTGCCTGCAGTCCAAAAGGAAGAGAGGACTTAAGACTTTTGAGGCTGTTTTTCTTGCAACCAAATTTATCTCAAAGTGCCTCTTGCATAAAAGCTAATTTAAATGTTGATTACAGATCCCAAGAAATGCGGAGCTAAAAGTCAGAAAGACAACATGACCTAGAGAGGTGAGCAGAGGTTCGGAACTGTGGATGCTGATGCTGACCCTGTGTCAGGGTTTTTCTTAACTCTGCAATGATGAAATACAGTTTCTACTCTCCTGACCATCTTAAGGTAGTACCGTTGTAGTTGTTGAGTGCTGTCGAGTTGGTTCTGACCCATAACGACCCTGTATAGGGTTTCAAGGAGCAGCTGGTGAGCTTGAACTACTGACCTTGCAGTTCAAACTGATCTTGCAGTCTAGCGCATTAACCCACAGTGCCACACCAGGACTCTAAGTGCAGATAAAACAACGCATTTTCTTTCATCTACTGTCAAATGATCTAGAAGGACAGTGCCTTTCCCCTTACTCCCTTTGAAGATGATATGGGATTGTTATTATTGAGCAGTTCCAACCCAGAGCGACCTTGTATAGGGTTTCTGAGGAGCGGCTGGTGAGATTGAAACTCCAGCCTTGCAGTTCAAACTGACCTTGCAGTCCGGTGCATTATCCTGCCACACCACACCAGAGCTCTGTGATAGAGGATTCGAACAAGCATTTAACCATTTTTGTGAAATCGATTATCTAGGCATCTGCCTATTTTGGTATAAGAGTACTTAACGTCGTACATTTCCAAGGGGCTTCTTACTTTGTTGTTGTTCAGTGCCTTTGACTTAGTTCTGATTCCTAGTGACCTGATAATAGGATTTTTGAGGAGCAGCTGGTGAGTTGTGGTCAAGTGCTTATCCTACAGTACCACACCAGGACTTTCTTACTTTCTAGTGCGAATCAACTTTGCTGATGAAATCAGAATCAGGTCGGTTTGAACCAAAAGGTGAAACCCACCAGCCACTCCTCGGAAACCTGTACAGAGTCACTAGGAGTCAGAACCGAATTGATGGCACTTAACAACAGTGGTGATCGACTTTGCTGATGGAATCAGAATCAGTCACTCATAAAAGTCTTTGATACCCTAGAAGTGGTCCTTAAAGTTTGGGGGGGTCATATTCCCATTTAAGAACTTGATAAGAGTCATAAAACCTTCTTCAGAGTATTGCTCACATTTGTAAAATAATCCTCATGATTTCCAAAGCTTCTCTAGACAGGAAGCTCATTCCGTAGTCCCAGAGGGTTTATTTCCATAATCTTTGAAGTTTTCCCATCGTGACTGTCTTCTCTAAGTAAGAAAGTACTCCTGTTGATCAAGGGCCCTCAAAGTAAAGAGGGAACACCTGTGCCCTGTAATCGGCTCTCTCCATATCCTGCCCCTCTCTGCCTCTCCTCTGAAGTGTCAGAACACCTCCTTTGAGGATCTGACAACTTTTATGTCACCGTTTTTTTGTCAGGTCTGATCTTAGGTTTGAATAGGTTTCCTTTAACTCCCTTCTTTGCATCAGAATCCTACCCATCTCCATGGTGCGCTCCATGCTTCTCTCCCCCTTGCTTTCCCTCACCAGCAGCCACACATGGCCACTGTTCCCTGGGGGCCACTTGCACTTTGTCTAAACTATGTGACATTCATTATGATCTCTTTATGCTTATTTTGGAGTCCTGGTGTGACGCTGTGGGTTAATGCATCAGACTACAAAGACATTTGAACTGGAGGTCGGTGGTTCAAACTCAACAGCTGCTCCTTGGAAACCCTATACATGGGCGCTATGGGTCGGAATCAACTCGACAGCACTTAACAACAACATGCTTATTTTATATTAATTGTATTATGGAGTCCTTGTTGTAGGTGTTGTAGGATAAGCACTGGACTGCTAACTATGAGGTTGGCACTTCAAACTCACCATCTACTCCCCAGAAACTCCATACAGGGTTGCTGTGAGTCGCAACTGACTCAACGGCATTTAACAATAACAATGGTATATTTTAAATATATGAATGTAAAATAGAAATACTGTCCATTTTAACAAAATCTTAGCATTATGACATATATGTATTACCCACCCACTACCCAAAATTGTAGTTACATAGAACATCCTCTTCATGACCCTTCCCATCCCTTCTTTGTCCTCCTTCCCTAGAAGTACCTGCTGTTATTTCCAGGCATGCTTCATCCTTTCTTTTTTTATTTTTTCCCTGTGTATAGGTATGATTTCCATAATGATACTATAATTTCTTGAGCACAGATACGATACCTTATTCTTCCTTTGATTTCTTTTACCCTATTTGGCTCAGTGCTTAGGGGTCCTGAATAAATGATTGCAGATGCATACATGTGAGGTTGCTTGGTTATAGGTTCTTACTGTTTGTGGCACTGTGGACTAATGTGCTGGACTGCAAAGTCATTTGAACCACAAGATGGGTGGTTCAAGCTCACCAGCTGCTCCTTGGAAACCCTATACAGGACTACTCTGGGTTGGAACTGACTCGATGGCTCTTTAACAACAACAATAACAGTGTATCTTCTTGTCTCATAGGACAATTTTTCTCAGTCATTTTTGACAAAACATATTTGGAAGACCACTTTCTCTTCTTCCCTCCTCTTTCCATAGAATGAAATTCACTTTAGATTATATATTTCTATGGATAACACCACTCACTCCTCTGTCAGTTTATCATACTGTGGTGGCTTGTGTGTTGCTGTGATGCTGGCATTTATGTCCCCAGTATTTTAAATACAGCAGGCTCACCCATTGGGACAGATTTCAGCAGAGCTTTCAGACTAAGACAGACTAGGAAGAAAGAGATGGATCACTTCTGAATGGTTAGCCACTGCAAACTGTATGAATAGCAGCAGAGCATTGTCAGATACAGTGCCAGAAGATGAGTTTGAAACATCCATTAATCATTAGAACATGTTATGTATGAAGTATGAATCTAGGAAAATTGGAAGTCATCAGAAATGGAACCCATAAAAGTCAAAATCTCAGGCATAAAGGAACTAAAATGGATTGGTATTGGCCATTTTAAATCAGATAATCATATGGTTTGCCATGCCAGGAACAACAAATTGAAGAGGAATGGCGTCACATTCATCATCAAAAAGAACATTTCAAGATCTATCTTGAAGTATAGTGCTGTCTGTGATAGGATAATATCCATCCATCTATAAGGAAGATCAGGAGTCCTGGTGTGGCAATGTGGGTTAATGAGCTGGCCTGCAAGGTCGACTTGAACCCAAAGTCAGCAGTTCAAGCTCACCAGCTGCTCCATCGAAACCCTAGACAGAGTATTATGAGTACCAGATGACTTGACAGCACTTAACAACAACATAAGGAGGACCAGTTAATACCATTATTATTCAAATTTATGCACTAGCCACTAAAGCCAGTAATGATGAAACTGAAGAATTCTACCTACTTTTTCAGTCTGAAATTGATCAAACATGCAGTCAAGGTGCATTGATAATTACTTGTGACTTGAATGTGAAAATTGGAAACAATGAAGAAGGGTCAGTAATTGAAAAATATAGCCTTGGTGATAGAAATGATGCTGGATACCACATGAGATCAATGACTTTTTCCAAGGACCAGAAGAGTTGTGGGAATGAATGACATCAAGAACATTATACATGAAAAAATCTGAAGGTCTTTAAAAAGACAGGAAAAAAAAGACAAGAACAAAGTAGATGTCAGAAGAGACTGAAACTTGTTTGTGAAAATAGAGAAGCTAAAGCAACTATAAGAAATGAAGTAAAAGAGCTAAACAGAAAAAAATTAAAGGGCAGCTTGAGAAGGCAAAGTAGAATTCTATAAGGAATTGTGTAAAGATCTTCAGTCAGAAAATAAAGAGGGAAGAAGACACTCAGTATTTCTCAAGTGGAAAGAAATAAAGAAAAAATTCAAGCCTCGAGTTCCAATATTGAAGGCGCAGTGTGTTAATGCGCTTTGTGTTAATGCGCAGGACTGCAAAATAGGTTTGAACCACAATGTTGATAGTTCAAGCTCACCAGCCACTCCTTGGAAATACTATACAGGGTCGCTATGAGTTGGAACTGACTTGACAGCACTTAACATCAATAACAATGGGCAAAATATTAAATGATGCTGGAAGCACGAAAAGAAGATGGAGGAAATAGAGTCACTGTACCAAAAAAAAAAAAAAAAAAAGGTCAATATGCAATCATTTCAAGAAATATGTATATGTATGATCAAGAATGAATGATATTGAAGGAAGAAAGAAGTCCAAACTGCATTGAAGTCATTGGCACAAAACAAGACTCCAAGAATTGACAGGATACAAACTGAAATGTTTCAACAAACTGATGCAGCATTAGAGGTGCTGTCTTGTTTATGTCAAGAAATTTGGAAGACAGCTACCTGGCCCATAAATTGGAAGAAATTCATATTTGTGCCCATTTCAATAAAAGGTATTCCAACAGAATATGGAAATCAACAAACAATATAGTTAATATCACATTAAAAATTTTGCTGTAGATAATTTAAAAATAGTTACAAAAGTTTATCGGCAGGTATTTTTGTTGTTGTTAAGTGCTGTCTACTCAGTTCAGACTCGTAGCAATCCTGTGCATAGTTTCCGAGGAGCAGCTCGTGCTTTTGAAACACCAACCTTTTGGTTAGCATTCTAGTACTTATCCTATAATGTCACACCAGGACTAGCATCTGCCAGAAATCCAAGCCAGATTCAGAAGAAGACGTAGAATGAAGGATATCATTGCTGATGTCAGTTGCTGATGGCTGAAAGCAATGAGTAACAAAGAGATGTTTACTTGTTCTTTTCTTGATTTTGCAAAGGCATTCAACTATGTAGATCATAATATTTAAAAAAAAAAAAAAAAAAAAGGTATTCCAAAACACTTACTTGTACTCATGAGGAAGCTATACATAGACCAAGAGGCAGTCATTGGAACAGAACAATAGGGTACTGAATGGTTTAAAATCAGGAAAGGTGTGTGCCAGGGTTGTATCCTTTCACCATATTTATTCAATCTGTATGCAGAGAAAATAGCCTGAGAAGCTGAAATATATGAAGAAAATGTATCATCAGGGTTGGAGGGTGACTAACAACCTTTTATGTGCAGATGATACAAACTTGCTTGCTGGAAGCATAAAGGACTTGAAATACTTACAGATGATGGTCAAAGATTATATAACCTTCAGTATGAATTACACCTCAATGTAAAGAAAACTAAAATACAACTGGACAAATAAATAACATCATGATAAATGGAAAAAGACTGAAGTTGTCAAGGGCTTCATTTTGTTTGTATCCACAATCAACACTACTGGAAGCAGCAGTCAAGAAATCAAAGAATGTATTGCATTAAGCAAATATGCTGCAAAAGACTTCATTAAAGCATTCAAGAGCAAAGATTTCAGTTTGAGGATTAAGGTGCTCCTGAACCAAGTCATGATGTTTTCAGTCACCTCACATGCATATGAAAGTTGGACGATGAATAATGAAGATCAGAGAAGAATTGATGCATTATGGTGTTAGGGAATAATATTGAAAGGATCTTGGACTTCCAGAAGAACAAACAAATCTATCATGAAAAAAATACAGTCAGAATGCTCCTTAGAAGGGAAGGTGGTGAGACTTTGTTTGGCATAATGCGAACATGTCAGGAGGGATCAATCCCTGGAGAAGGACATCGTGCTTCATAAAACGAGGGTCAGTGATAAAGAATAAGGCCCTCCAACAAGGTGGCCTGACACAGTCGCAGCAGTGGTGGGCTCAAACATAACAATAATTGTGAGGATGGTACAGGACCAGGCACTGCTTGGTTCTGTTGTGCATAGGGTCGCTATGAGTTGGAACTGACTTAGTGGCACTAATCAACTTAAGATTTAGCAGGAATAGCGTAGTGGTTACGAATCGGCCTGCGTGCGAACCTTAAGGACAGCAGTTTGAAACTACCAGCTGCTCCACGGGAGAAAGATAAGGCTTTTGTTCCTGTAAAGATTTACAGCCTCGGAAACCCTGTGCAGGGTCGCTGTGGTTCGGAACCAACTCAGTGGTACTTAACAACAACGGACCATCTCAATAAATATTGAGAGATATAAACTGAAGTTTTTATAAAATATCAAATAAGAAATATAACTGAGAAAACAACAATTACTATATGAAGAAAAGTGAGATTATTTCTTTTATGAACTTAAGTTTTCCATTGTTGTTGTTGTTGTTAAGTGCCGTCGAGTAGATTCCGACCCATAGCGACCCTGTATAGGGTTTCTGAGGGTGTAAATCTTTACTGGAGTAGAAAGCCTCATATTTTTCCCGCGGAGCGGCTGGTAGTTTCGAACCGCTGACCTTAAGGTTCGCAGCCCGATTCGTAACCACTACGCTACCAGAACGTATTTTTCCATACGGAACACTAATCTACCAAGACCTTTCAACTGGTTTGGTGTCCTGGTACACGAGACAAGGCTTACTGACAATGAGTCAGGGAAATAAAGGCTTACTGACAATGAGTCAGGGAAATAAAAAGCAAAAGGAGTTTTTTCCAAATGATGACATTTTTGTCATTGGAGGAAATATTAATAGAGCTATATAAAACTGTGTTTTACTGTGTTCTTCCATTTTTAGAAATTCTCTGTTGCACAAGAGAGAACACACCTGAGTAGACACACTAACCATACAACCTGAGCTCCGCTAGGGAGAACATATAATTAAACATTACAAAACGGGAAATTGGACTTGTAATTTAAACTTCTGCTTACTCTTTGGTTATGATTAAATATCGTGCTCAGAACAAGGAATGACCTAGAGGGTCTCTTTAATCTCTGCTCTGATCCACTAACTGCTGTTGTGTAATTGAGGTACCTCGTGTTCCCCAAAGGATGAGCCACAATCCGTTTTCTCCAGACCCTGTGTTTAGATTACGTGTGAGTTGTCAAGTGCTACATCCGCTGAGACTTGGTGTTTCATTTCAATGGTGTGTCCAGGCTTCTTTGGTCACAGAAACTGAAGCATAAACATTGTGCTGACAACTTCGGGTCGTGGAGTGATTTTTGGTCACCAAACTGCCCAAGCAACTGACTAGGGAGCAATATTTTAGCAGCAGCGGAAAGTTGTTTAGGTGATATCTGATCTCAGGCATTTTTTGTGTGTTTAGCACTATTATGGTACGCAACCAGATTTCTTTTGTGAGACTGACTCTTGTATTATTCCTCAGAGAATTTATCACAGTTCTTATCTATATTTCTTCTCTACAAGCTTTCACATGGTGTGTGTTTTGTTTGTTTGTTTGTTTTTTAGTACAAGCAAAATTACCACATCTTTAAAAAAAAAAAAAAAAAAAGGTTAGTAGTTTAGTTCCAGTATTTTATTAAAATTTGTGCACTCTTAAAAAAAAAAAAGGGTATATCTTGTTGTTGTTCGGTGCCATCAACTCACTTATTAGGGACATTGTACATATCAAAACAAAACACTGCTGGGTCCTAGGTCAGCCTCACAGTTGGAGCCCATAGCTGCTACTACTGTAAGAATCCATCCTTTTGTGGAGGGGGGGGGGGTCTTCCTGGTTTTCTCTGACCCTCCCACTTTACCAAGCATGATGTTCTTCTCCAGGGACTGGTCCCTCCTGATTACATGTCTGAAGTATGAGAGACAGCATTTCACCATTCTGGGTGAAATGCAGAGTACAGATTTGTTTGTTCTTCTGGCAGTCCATTGGAAGCAATTGGCTTGGGTCAAGCACACCTTAATCCTCAAACTAATATCTTTGCTCTTGAATACTTTAAAAAGGTCTTTTGCTGCAGATTTGCTGTATTTGATTTCTTGACTGCTTATTCCAGGAATGCTGATTGTGGATGCAAGCAAAATGCAGTCTGACAACATCAGTCTTTCCTCCATTTTATCATGATGTTATTTATTGCTCCAGTGGTGAGGATTTTTGTTTTCTTTACATTGAGATGCAATCCATATAGAAGGCTTTGATCTTCATTGGTATTTTAAGTCCTCTTCCCTTTCACTAAGTAATGTTGTAGCATCTGCATATAGCAGATTGTTAATGAGTATTCCTCTAGTCCTGATGTCACATTCTTCTTCATATAATCTACTCAGATTATTTGCTCAGCATACAGATTGAATAAGTATGGTGAGAGAATGCACCCCTGGAACACACCTTTCCTTATTTTAAATCATTCAGAATTCCCTTGTTCTGTTTGAATGACTACCTCATGGTCTATGTATAGGTTCCTCATGAGCACAATTAAGTGTTTTGGAACACCTATTCTTTGCAATGTTATCCATAGCATGTCATAATCCACACAGTTGAAGGACTTTGCATAGTGAATAAAGCACAAGTAAACATCTTTCTAGTATTATCTGCTTTCATCCAAGATCTGTCTGACATCAGCACTTGTATCCTTAGTTCCAGGTTCTCTTCTGAATCTGGCTTGAATTTCTGGCCATTCCTTGCCAGTGTACTTACTGCTTGCAGCTATTGTTGAATTGTCATCAGCAAATTTTTGCTTACTATAATGACATTGTTCAATGATTTCTCCATTACGTTGGGCCACCTCTCTTTGAAATGAGCATAAATAAGAATTTCTTCCAATTGGTTGGCCAGGTAACTGTCTTCCACGTTTCTTGGCATGGATAAGTGAGTGCCTCCAGTGCTGCATCATTTTGGAGAAAGATTTCTATTTGTATTCCATCAGTTCCTGGAGCCTTGTTTTTCACCAGTATCTTCAGTGAAGTTTGGACTTCTTTAAGTACCATTGGTTCTTTTTTTTT
>NW_006408618.1:916514-940879 GCF_000296735.1 Chrysochloris asiatica
TTTTTTTTACTCTTCCTTCTTCTTCTGGTTGAGGTCTGTACCATTAGTTCTTGATCCTATGTTACCTCTTGAAATGGTTGACCATTAACAATTTATTTTTGGTAGAGTAACTATTTCTTCCATCTTCTTTTGATGCTTTCTTCATAATTCAACATTTTGCCAATAGAATCCTTCAGTATTGCAAAATTGAGGCTTGAATTTTTCTCTTTGGTTCTTTCAGAATGAAAAATTCTGGGTGTCTTCTTCCCTTTTGATTTTCTAATTCCAGGTCTTTGCACGTCTCATCATAATATTGGACTTTGTCTCCTTGAGCTGTGCATTATAATTTCCTGTTCAGCTATTTTGCCTCCCCATTTTTTCCATTCATTTTAGCTTATCTCTGCTCAGGAGTCTTAGTGTGGTGCTGTAGGATAGGCACTGGACTGCTAACTTCAAGGCTGGAGGTTCAAACCCTATGCCTGTCACTGTGAGTTGGAACTGATTTGATGACACTTAGCAACAATAATAATGCTCAAGATCAAATTTCAGAATCTATTCTCATATCTCTTTTGGTCTTTTCTTATTCCCTGTCATTTTGATGACCTTTTGCTTTCTTCCTAACTGATATTCTTGATGTTACTTTTCTGATCTTCAGTCATTAGTGTCTAATGGATCAAGTCTGTTCTTGATGTGGTCTCTAAATTCAGGCGGAATATAGTCAAAGCCACATTTTTTGCTTCTTATGGATTTGTTTTAATGTTCTTCAGCTTCAACCTGAACCCTTTGTTGTTGTTGTTAAGTGCTGTCGAGTTTGTTCCAATTCATAGCAACTCTGTATAGAATTTCCAAGGAGAAGTTGTTGGGTTTAACTGCTGACCTTATGGTCCAATGCTATTGCACCACACCAGGAATTTGCATATGAGCAATTGTTAATTTGTTCCACAACCTTCCCCTGGCCTTGTTTTAGCTGGTAGTATTGATTTCCCCCCTGTCTCTTCCCACTGATGTAGTGAATTTAATTCCTGTGTGCTTCATATGGTGAGGTCCATGTGAACAGTTTGTTTTTATGTTGTTTTGGAAAGGTATTTGCAATGAATAAGTCATTGATTTTGCAAAATTCTATCATGTGATCTCTAGCATCATTTTTATCACCAAGACCATATTTTTCACCTACTGATCCTTCCTCTTTGTTTTCATCCTCTGCATTCTAATTACCAGTAATTATGAGTACATCTTGATTGCATATTTGATCAATTTCAGACTAAATAAATTGATAGAATTCTTCAATTTCACTCTCACTGGCTTTAGTGGTTTTGAATAACATTGATATTAACTGGTCTTCCTTGTAAGATTTATATCATCCTGTAACAGACAGCATTGTACTTCAAGATAAATCTTGAAATGTTCTATTTGATGGGGAATGCAACCCTATTCCTGTTCAGTTTGTTGTTCCCAGCATAGTAAACCATAGGATTGTCTGATTCAAAATGGCCAGTACCAGTCCATTGAAGCTCACTGATGTCTAGGAAATTGATCTTCATGCATTCCATTTTATTTTTGAACAGTTTTCAGTTTTCTTTGATTCGTACTTTGACCTTCCATGCATGCAGCTGTTTCTTCTTATTTTCAGTAGTGCCCCATCAGCAAATACAGGTCCTAAGAGCTCTACTCCATTCACATCATCATGGTCAACTCTGCTTTGAGGAGTCATCTCTTCCCCCTTCATAGTTTGATGGCCTTCCAACCTGAGGGGTTCATCTTCCAGCATGATATCTGACAAAGTTCTGCTCCTATTCGTAATGTTTTCATCTTCTAGTACTATCCCTGAGTGTATTCCACTGCTAAGGTTTTTCAGTGACTAACCTTTCAGAAGTAGTCTGCCTCTTCTTCTTCCTGATAAGTCTTTAGTCTGGAAGCTCAGCTGAAACCTGTCCACTATGGATGACTCTGCTGATATTTCAAATACCGATGGCATAATTTCTAACATCACAGCAACATGCAAGCCAACACAGTAGGACAAAGTGACAGGCTTATGCTGAGTGTCTTATTGATTGGTGCCAAAATAAAATGTGTATAACCCCTCAGTTATAAGTCTATAGGATGTCATGACTACATTGTGGTATGTTTGATTACAAAATTGGTTATTGAACCATGTGTCATTTTTGCAAGTTTGCATAAATTGATTTTTATTTCCATCTCTATTAAGTGAGTTAAGCAGACCTGTGTGATATTGGTCTACAATGTCAGTTTGAACTGTGAGGTTGGTGGTTCAAGCTCACCATGCGCTTCTTGGAAACCCTATATAGGATTGCTATGGGTCAGAACTGACTGGATGGCACTACACAACAACAAAGTGAATTAGACTGTGTGCCCCATGTTTAATGGTCATAAAAGCCTTTGAAGTATTTTCAACAAAATGTGCTGTATAAAGGTTTCTGTTGATGCTAAACATATATTTAATAATGAGAAGTAAGTTTGACATAAGGAGTTTAAAAAGAAACTCATTGAATTGGGGGATTTGCCCTAAATTTTAAATGCTTGTGAAATTAATTTTCGCCACTCAAATGATATCCCTATTTTTATTCTTTATCTTTGTGCGCTATAAAAACAAAGTAAAACTAAACAAAAAGAGCAGAGTGCCCTCTTACAGTTGGCTCATAAAGTATTTATATCTTTTTGCATCCTGCATGGTGTGGTTTTACCGTCATGAAAAATGATTTTCTTAGCTGTATGCAACGTCTTCCTGTGCTGTAGCATATTTTGACAAGGACCATATGTGTTGCTTTTCTTTTGTATAACTGAGCCATGTTGGAAAACCCTCACATTTTACTGACCTTTGTGAATTTGTTTTTAAATCTAAATGTGGTATATGCGTTTTAAAAAACCTTCTAGTGATTCTGTGGCTTATACATGAGCCCTGGCAGTGCACTGTTAACTGCAGAGTCCGTGGTCCAAAGCCTCCAGTTGTTTCTTGGGAGAAAGATAAGGCTGTCTGCTCCCGTAAAGATTTACAATCCAGGTAACCCTCTATATGTTCGCTTTGAGTTGGAAGCAGTTCAACAGCAGTGGGTCTGGTTTTGGCTTGGGTGTCTTATGAGGCCTTAGTTATTGTGCACAAACTGATGTAAATAGGGTATTCAGAGAGAACACACATAATAGTGTCAACGCAGCACTGCGAGTGCTAACAGTGTGCCTAAAATGGCAACATAAAAGTCTAACATCAATTATTTGGGTGTCTTCAGGCTTGATTTCTTCCTGTTTCAATAGAATCAAGTTTCTGTTTCCTTATTGGGCATCTCTAGCGGAACGTCCTGCAGGTATCATCTAAGTCCAAGCAAACAGAATATTTTTTTCCCAACCCCATTTATCATTCGCCTGGATTTTCTTATTCAATGGCTTCAGCAGTCACTCTATTCTCTCACACTGTGAATATTATTACAGTCAACACTGATGGGCCTTTCTCGTTTTAGAACACTGCGTCCAACTTGAGGAGTCCTGGCGGCACAATGAACTAAGTGTTGGGCTGCTAATTGCAAAGTCTATGTATGGTTCAGACCCACCAGCTCACTTGGAGATAGACGAGGCTCTCTGCTGCCCTAAAGATTTATATTCTCAGAAACCCTATGGAGCAGATCTACTCTGTCCTATTATAGGGTAACTATGGGTTGGAACCTACTCACTGGCAATGGGATTGGTTGGTTGGTCAAATCCAACTTGTCTTTATTTTCTATTCATTCTTTCTCTCTCAAGTATGGTTCTTTCCTTCATTCTTCTGCCTCTAGTCATATTGTTAGCATTTTGGGGGAAGATGTTGGGCAATTACAACCATCTCCTTAATGTTCCACCCTCAACACCATACTCTGATTATAGAAACACAAGTGTGATCATGTCCCTTTTCTGGATAAAACAAAGGCTGCTGCCCTTTGATTCTCCATGACATACAGCAGTGTTCTACACATGATCACTTAAAAGACTTTAATGAGTAATGCTGTTGTAGTCAAGTGCTTTTGTGTTGGTTCCGACTCATAGCGACCCTTATTGGTATAGGGTTTCCAAGGAGCAAGTGGTGAGCATCCCTTTGTTTGTTCAAACAATTGTTTCTTGGTATATGTACAGATGTGAACCACTGACCTAGCGATTCAAATGACCTTGCAGTCCAGTGCCTATCCTATAGCGCCACACCATGACTCCAGAAATGAATAGTGAATTCAAATTGGTGAATCTCAATAAACTCTTTTAATGAAATAAAAATAGCATCACATCACACCCTATTTTCTGAGATTTGTTGTTGTTAAGTGCCTTGTAGTCAGTTCCGACCCATAGCAACCCTATATAAGGTTTCCAAGGAGCAGCTGGTGAGCTTGAACCACCGACCTTGCAGTTCACAGGGCTTTGCAGTCTGGCACATTAACCCATAGCGCCACACCAGGATTCCATAGCAACCCTTATTGGCCTGTAAAACTCTGCTTCAGTCTTATGTAAATATATAAACATGTGCTTGTTAGGGTATTGTCTTAAGATGCAAAATGTATTTCTGACCGTGGGTTATGGTCATAAAAGTTTGAAAGCCATCAGAATGAAGTTCAAAGTTTAAACTTGTAGATAAATTTCAAACTTTACAGCAGACGTCTGGTTTCTTTTGTAATCAGCTCCACTTTTACTTTTGTAACATCACCCCGAACCTCCTCTTCAGAGCAAGCCTGTGTCCATTTCAGAAACTCACTATACTCATAATTCCCTTGTTTAAACATTCCTGCAAATGGCTCTCAAACTTTTGGGTTTCAGGAGCCCTTTAAACTCTTTAAATATATGTTTTTATGGAATATGACTTTCCTAAAGCAAAAAGTACTAGAATGAAGATTGTTTTGTACTTTTTGCAAAAAAAAATCCTATTTAGCTTAATAGATGACAGCTGATTCACGTATCTGCTTCTGCATATAGTTTGCTGTGATATGTTGTTTTGGTTAACAGACATGAAAAAAACAAAAAACTAGCACTTAACAGATAAATGGTTAGGAAAAGAATGAATATTTTAATAGCCTTTTCAGATAATTGTGTCAGTTAATTATCCATTTGTTACTATTCCAAAAATTAACAAATGGTAATTCCTTAAAGGTTAGTTTCAGTGTGGAATCTGAAACCTTATTAGTCAGCTAATACTGATATAATGCATTGGCCTGTCTTATTTGTACACTTAGTTGCTCTTTTATGCATGTATAATTTTGTATAATATGTATTGGTCATTTGGAAAATACCTTATAGGTCTTCCAAACGTTTCTCCCTTTAATTCTTTGGTTAGATTGTTGCTAGGTGCCTTTGAGTCAGTCACTCATAGTGATCCCCAACATTGTCCAGTCCTGTGCCATCCTCACAACTGATATTATGTTTGAACTTATTGGTACTGCCACTGTGTCAGTCTATCTCTTTGGATGTCTTCTCTGTTTGACTGGTCCTCCACTTGGCCAAGCATGATGTCCTTCTCCAGAGACTTATCCCTGTTAATAACGTTCTAAAGTATGAGACTTGAGGTCTCACCATCCTGCTTTCTAAGGAGTTTCTGGATATACTTCTTCCAACATAGATTTGTTTGGGTTTGGGTTTTTTATTTTTGGCATTTCATGGTATCTTTATTAGTCTTCTCCAACACCATAATTCAAATACATTGATTCTTCTATTGTTATCCTTATTCATTGACTAAGTTTCATATGCATATATGAGGCAATCAAAAATACTGTGGCTTGGGTCAGGCACACCTTAGTCTACAAATTGTTATCTTTGCTCTTGAATGCTTTAAAGAGGTCTTGAGCACCAGATTTGCTGCATTTGATTTCTTGACTGCTGCTTCCACAAGTGTTGATTGTGGGTCCAAGCAAAAGTAAATATTTGACAACTTCAAGTCTTTTCTGAATTAATCATGATTTTATTTATTTGTCTGGTTGTGAGGATTTTTGCTTCCTTTACATTGAGATGCAATCCGTACTGAAGGGGCTGTAGTGTCTGATCTTCATCAGTAAATATTTTAAGTCTTCTTCACTTTCAGTAAGCAAGATTGCATTCATCTGCATATTGCAACTTGTTAACAAATCTTCCTCTAATCCTGCTGATATGTTCTTCTTCATATACTCCAGCTTCTTGTATTGTTTGCTCAGTATACAGTTTGAATAAATATGGTGAAAGGATACAACCTAAGTACACTCCTTTCCTGATTTTCAACCACCAAGTATCACCTTATTCTGTTCAAATAACTGCTTCTTGGTGTATGTACAGGTTCCTCATGAGCACAATTAAGTGTTCCATAATACTTTTAAGTATACATTTTAAAATAAGCTTATTTGATACCACCATTAATCACATTAAACTAGTCTTTAAATATTGAGTAGCTATCAAGTGCAAGAAAAGGAAAACAAGTCCACAAGAGCCAAAATATGACCTTTAATATATCCCACCTAAATTTAGAGATAATTTGAAAAACATATTTGATACATTAAACACTGAAGACCGAAGACCAGAAGAGTTGTGGGATGACATCAAAATCATCATACAGGAAGAAAGTAAAAAGTCATTAGGAAGACAAGAGAGAAGGAAAAGTTGAAGATTAATGTCAGAAAACACACTGAAACTTGCTTTTCAGAGTAGAATGCTAATTTAGCAAATGGAAGAAATGAGGAAGTACAAGAACTGGACAGAACATTTCAAAGCTCAGCTTCAGAAGACAAAGTCAAATATTACAATGAAATGTGCAAAGATCTGGAGTCAGAATACCAAAAAGGAAGAACATGCTAAGCATTTCTCAAGCTGGGGGAACTAAAGAAAAACGTTAAGCCTCAACTTTAGTTATTGAAGGATTCTCTGTGCAAATTATTGAATGATGCAGAAAGCATCAAGAGAAGATAGAAGGAATACACAGAGTCACTGTACCAAAAGGAAATGGTTTGTGTTCAGCCATTTCAAGAGGTAGCATATGATGTTGAAGGAGGAAGACCAGGGGGCCTTGAAGGAATTGGCAAAGAACAAGGCACCGGGAATTGATGGAATAAAAATTGAAATCTTTCAAGAAAGTGAGGTAGAACAGGATGCACTCAGTCATCAATGTCAAGAAATTTGGAAGACAACTATCTGGCCAACTGATTGAAAGAGATCCGTATTTGTGCCCATTCCAAAGAGAGGTGACCCAACGGAATGCGGGCATCATCGGATAATATCTTTGATATCACATGCAAGTAAAATTTTGCTAAAGGTGATAGAGAAATCGCTACAAGCAAACATTGACAGAGAACTCCCAAAGGTTCAAGCCGGATTCAGAAGAGGCCATGGAATGAGGGCTGTCATTGCTGACAGATGGATTTTGGCTGAAAGCAGAGAATATCAGAAAGATGTTTACCTGTGCTTTATTGACTATACAAAGGCTTTTGATTCTGTGGATTATGACAAGCTACGGATAGCCTTGCGAAGTATGAGTAATCCTGAACACTTAATTGTGCTCATGAGGAATCTGTACCTGGACCAAGAGGCAATTGTTCGAACAGAACATGGGAACACTGAATGTTTTAAAATTAGGAAAGGTGTGTGACAGGGTTGTATTCTTTCACCATACTTATTTACCCTGTATGCTGAGCAGATAATCTAAGAAGCTGGGTTATATGAAGAAAAATGTGGCATCAGGATTTGAGGAAGACTCTTTAATAGCCTACGAGGTGATGCAGATGATACAGCCTTGCTTGCTGTAAGTGAAGAGGACTTAAAACATTTACTGATGTGTGGCAAGACCTGGGGACTCTTGGGCCCAGAGTCAGTGACATAGCCACAGAGTACTAGAGTGGAGAGTGAAGTGTCCAGCTGATAAGAAGAGAGGGCCTATGCACAAGAACACCCACACTTGCAGATAATACCAACTTGACATGGCTTCAGTGACTGGATGATCAGAGCTCAACTAGAAGAAGAACAAATTGGAAAAAAAGAGTAATCTGATACAATGTGATGAACTTGACCTACACCTATGGATGCAGTAGCTCAAAAGAAGGAACAAACTTTACAACAAGGATCATTCCCACACCCTCCATACACAGAGTAGACAGGGATGGGCAGCTTGGACATTGGCTACCCAAAATGAGGGTGCTACAAAGGCAAGAAGTGACTGGCTTACAAGCTTTCAAAAGGGAACCTAGATCCAAAGGGCCTGGAGGAAGGTAGAATCTCCACTGAGTAGTATCCAATCTGTGTAGGCAGGGCTGATGAAATGAAATGTGCATAGGTCTCTTGTGATACAATAGTGAATAATTGTTATGAGGACTGATTGTGAGGCAATCAAAAATACTGTAAGGGTTAGAAATGTAAAGGTAGATGTTTTGTAGCAAGGAGGGGAGTGATTAACTTTTTAGTCTAGTAGCGGAAGTCCCTGGGACCATCAAGGGAGAATAGTGGAGAGCGGGACCCTATCCAGAGAAGCAGTGATGCCTGAGATGGAGGCAGAGACGATGACGTGAAGAGATGGAGCAGCTGGGGACTTTAGACCCAGAGAGGGAGAAGGGCTGTGTACTGATGACCGGGCGGTGGGGGAGTGGGGGGTGGGCAGGCTTGTAGGGTATACCCTTTGGTT
This sequence comes from Chrysochloris asiatica, assembly GCF_000296735.1. Classification (NCBI taxonomy): domain Eukaryota; kingdom Metazoa; phylum Chordata; class Mammalia; order Afrosoricida; family Chrysochloridae; genus Chrysochloris; species Chrysochloris asiatica. Next base: position 925,090 of record NW_006408618.1, read on the forward strand.
GGTTGATGATGTATGAAGGGGATTTTAACCATGGCAATGAAACTGTATACAAAAGGATGAATGTAAAACTAATGTTCTCCCATGTAAACTATCACATAATTCACAATAAAACATTGAAAAAAAAGCAAAACATTTACTGATGAAGATCAAAGAGTAGAGCCTTCAGTATGGATTGCATCTCACTGTAAAGAAAACAAAAATCCTCACCACTGGACCAATAAACTATGGAGAAAAGATTGAAGTTGTCAAGGACTTCATTCTTCTTGGATCAAGTATCAACACTCATGGAAGCAGCAGTCAAGAAATCAAACGATGTATTGCATTGGGCAAATGTTCTGTACAAGACCTTTTTAAAGTGTTGAAGAGCAAAGATGTCAGCTTGAGGACTTAGGTACGCCTGACCCAAGCCATGGCATTTTCAGTAACCTCATGTGCGTGCAAAAGTTGCACAGTGAAAGAACTTTTGTTTCATCACATAGAATATTATGTACTTGAATGTCAAGACACAATAAAATTAATCATTTCTACTGCTTCATCAAGAAAAAATGTTTTAAGTAAACTAGGCTTTTTTTTTTTTTTCCATTGAAAACGCTTGTCTTTGAAGAATACTGCTACTAGTACAGTTTGATGTTGCTATTTTAATGTGTGCTAAGGGTCAGTGGTGGTCTGTGCATCAGTATAAATGTCAATATAGTGAAAGAGGCAAATGATGCCTTATTTCTTATAAAACTGTCTTTGACTTGGTGGAATCCCTGAAAGGGTTTAATTGATTCCTAAAGGACCTTCTGCATTTGAGTGCTTGTTTTCCATACTGCCAGTTTATGTGAGAAATATTTACATCCAGTGTCACATCCTTTGTGAAGCTTCCCAACCCTCTCCCAAACCCTAGACACATCACTCCCTCCTCTTCTGGTTTTTATCATATTTCCCTTTGTCTGTGAGATGATCCTGTAGCATCTTATTTCTTCAATCACCTTGCGATGTCTGGCAGTATTTATGAAGGAGTAGCAGGCCTATTGGCCCTAGTTACATGTCCTGGCTTTTGTTATTCTCCCTTGACAATAACTGGGAGTCAGACAGACTAATTACCTGCCCTCTATTTTTTTGGCAAGGAAAGCAGAATCATGTGACCAACATGTCTTTAGTTGCACTTCCACAAGCATCGGGAAGTACTGATCTGGTGTTTAGAGTCCCATTTCTGTGTTATGATGCTGTTATCATAACCCCAGTGCAGTTAACACTCAAAATCCCTTCTGTTCAGTAAGCAGGTGAATTGTCCCCTTGTATGCTTTTCACAAACCATGCTACAGGTTAAGGGGTCATTTGGATAATTGCACATTATCTGAAACTACTCTTGGATTGACCAGTCTCATACGACATAATTGCTATAGGATGTGAATGTATATTTTAAAACTTTCATGTTTTACATTTATTTGGGAAATATTTATTTAGCATCTACTATGTAGCAGGCTTAGTGTGGCACTGTAGGATAAGCATTGCACGGGTAACTGAAACGTTCAAACCCTCACCCCATTCTCAGGAAAACCCTATACAGGGTCTCAATGAGTCCGAATCTACTCAACAGCACACAACAACATGTACTAGGCAGTGTCCTAGGTACTCAGAATAAGGAGTCATGTGTGGCACTTAGAATAAGCACTGGACTGATAACCACATGGTTGGTGGTTCAAACCCACCAGCCACTCCTTGGAAACCCTCTACAGGGTCACTGTGGATCAGAACCAACTCGATGGCACTTAACAACAACCACAACCGAATGCAAAGTTGATACATGGGCTTTGCCCCTAAAGTAGAGAGATGGGGGAAAGGTGTTTGGATTTGGTTCTTGTATCTATAGTGCTTTTATCTCTTATGGTTTGAAATTGACGAATTGAAAGGGTTTGTTTGGGTGTATGTATGTGTGTTTTGTTATAAGTATATTTTGTGAATTAAATCTTAGATTTCAAAGGTTGTCATCAATATTGTAGATGTACATGTTTTTTTTTCCCCAAGTGTTGAATACAGGTTTGAGTTCACTACTTGGAAATTTGGAGTTCAGAGTAAGACTCCTGGAATAAAGAAAATTACACTTTTTTACATTTATTTCTGCCATTTGCAAAGACATATAATAGTATCTCAGCATTGAATTTTGGGATTTTTTGAAGATGTTAAGAAAGTATGTACTTCTTTAAGTCAGTATTTCTTTTTTTAAAAACAAACCTACATTTATTTTCATTCAGAATTATGCCAAAACATCAATCAAGTCTGTATGTTTTTATGCAGAAATTGAAAAGGCCCTTGCTTGTCCAAAGAGCTTGCTATTTCTTTAATGAAGAGATAGAATATGAAAATGTTTATGCAAATCACAGGGAGAATGATTATTGAGAGCGGCTCCACCCCAAATTGCACTTTCCCCCACAGCTGAGAAGTAGGTATGATGGAGCCATTAACTCTGGTCTTAGAGTTTAAGGACCTACTTCGAAAATCAGCCCCTGAATATTGTTATTTGGCATCACCATATTTTGCTAGCTTATTCTCATTGTTTTGGATCAAGGAAGAAGAGCACTCCTGGTATGGTAGTCAGCACTGGACTACAAACCACAAGGTTGTCAGTTCAAACCCACAAATTACTCCTTAGAAACCTTTTGTGGGTTCGCTGTCAGTTGAAACGGATTCAACAGCACGTAACAACAACAGGAAGGAAAAAGATGTCCTCCATATACCCTCTGCTTCCTTATACTGCCAGTTTCATGGATGTAGTAATAAGGTAGCATTTTTGGGTCATACTGTAGATTCCAAGGAGTTCTGGTGTGGTGCTATGGGCTAACGCATCAGACTACAAAGTCATTTGAACTGCAAGGTCCATGGTTCAAGCTCACCAGCTGCTCCTTGGAAACCTTACACAGGGTCGCTGTGGGTCAAAATCGACTCAACGGCACTTAACAACAACAACAACAACAATGTAGACTCCAAAGCACTTCTGCATTTTATTTTGTTACCACAGGCTGTAATGTATACACATCAGTTGTATCACACAATCATATCAGTATCTATAGAGGTATTCAAAAGCAGTGGAGAGTAGGAATCCAGGGTGGAAAGAAAAGGTGTTGAACTACATACATGGTCCCAGGTAGATAGAAAGTATTATAGCAAAGATCATATTAAGCCAGTAATAGAAATTGACTGAATTTATTGAACATACAATTTGAAAATCATCTAGAGTAACCAAATCTTCTTGGTATTACCATAGGAAAAAAGGGTTACAACAGAACCCATAAACACATTTGTGGTCAGGTACGATTTTCATACAGTATTGTCTTGAATAACAATTAAAATTATTACTGATTTACCCTAAATATAGCTCCCTGTCTGACCTTTGAAATATCTTTTATTACCAGAAACTGACTGAATTCTTCAAAGAGTACAATGCCCAATGAAAAAAATGGTCTTACTATTCTCTAGACCATCATTTGATTCAAATTTGGCTTTTTAGCTCCATGGCTCATGGTTAAAAAAGTGACCTTTAGGTGGGTTAACCCAACCTTGTGAGCCCCAGAAATCTGGATTCCAGGATAATTAAACCATTTCTCAGAAGTAACTGGTGGGGCATCTAACATGAAGAGGAGCACAGAAGGGAGAGAAGGGCCCACAGCTGACATTTGATTTCTCCTCAGCTTTGCCAAGAGCTGGACTTGATTCATGGTGTATTAGACATCACTCCCAGTCCCTGACCTTGCAGCCCAGAACTGCCTTGGATAGGCTGGGCTGGACCAAGTACAGGACTCAACTTCCTGACCCCACTTAACAATGCACTCTTGTATCTGAGGATGCTTCTGCCTGGGTCTGGACAATTCACAACTGCACTTCTTCCAACACAGATCTGTTGGTTCTTTTGGCAGCCCATGGCACTTTCAATATTCTCCTCCATCACCATAACTCAAATGCATCAATTCTTGTAGTCTTCCTTATTCACTGTCCATCTTTTGCCTGCACATGAGGTTATTGAAAATATCATGGCTTGGGTCAGGCGGACCTTAGTCCTCAAGCTGACATGTTTGCTCTTCAACACTTTAAAAAGGTCTTGTGCAGCAGATTTGCTTAATGCAATACGTCATGTGATTTCTTGACTGTTGCTTCCATGAGTGTTGATTGTTGATCCAAGAAGAATGAAGTCCTTGACAACTTTAAGCTTTTCTCCATTGATAAGAATGTTGTTTATTGCCCCAGTGGTGAGGATTTTTGTTTTCTTTACATTGAGATGTAATCTCAAGGATGTCCTCTTTGATGTTCATCAGTAAATGTTTTAAGTCCTCTTTACTTTCAGCAAGCAAGGTTGTATCATCTGCATATCGCAGATTGTTAATGAGTCTTCCTCTAATCCTGATGCCACGTTTTTCTTCATAGAATGCAGCTTGTTGTATTATTTGCTTATCATACAGGTTGAATAAATATAGTGAAAGAATACAACCCTGTCGCACACCTTTCTTAATTTTAAGCCATTCAGTGTTCTCATGTTCTGTTCGAACAGCTGCCTCTTGGTCCAGGTACAGATTCCTCATGAGCACAATTAAGTGTTCTGGAGTACTCATATTTTGCATTTTTGTCCATAGCTTGTCATGAGCCACACAATTAAATGACTAAGTAGATTTATAAAATTAAAATTCCTAAGATGCTGTAAATTCATAAGATGGCATTATACAACAAGGAGTCCTACTATGGCACTGTGGATTAATGTGCTAGACTGCAAAGTCAGTTTGAACTGCAAGGTCAGCAGTTCAAGCTCACCAGTAGCTCCATGGAAACCCTATTCAGGATTGCTATGGTTTGGAACCGACTCAATGACACTTAAAAAAAAACAACAACAATTATACAAGAAAGAAGACCTGGTAGTACAGTGATTAATCATCTATCTGCTAATCAAAAGGTCAGAGGCTTGAACCTACCAGCAGTCCCACAGTAGCCTGATAAAACAGTCTGCCTTCATAAAGACTGCAGCCTTGGAAACCACATGGGGCAGCTTTACTCTGTTCTATAGGGTCGCTAAGAGTCTGACTCAACTCAGCAGCAACAGGATTCTTCATTACTACAACCATAACGTAGTGGTTACGAATCGGGCTGCGAACCTTAAGGTCAGCGGTTCGAAACTACCAGCCGCTTCGTGGGAGAAAGATGAGGCTTTCTACTCCCGTAAAGATTTACACCCTCGGAAACCCTGTACAGGGTCGCTATGGGTCGGAATCGACTCGATGGCACTTAACAACAACAACAACAACAACCATAAAAACTGTACTAACCAATTCCTTATTTGTTTGTGCTTTGCAGCTTTAACAGTAATAGGATTATCATTATTAAAATAATATTGTAGCTAACACAGATCTTTGAAAATATTAACTTTGAAATATTTTAATGTAGCTTATCTCATTTGATTCTTTCAACAAAACTGTGAATTAGGCAAGGTATTATAGTCCCATTTTGTAAGTGAGAATATCAAGGCTCAAAAGGGTTCAGTGATTTTCTCATTTACCTACTCAAAAATGGCCAAGTTTGAAGCATAATTTACATCTTCAGACTTCTACATGAGTGCTGGATCTAAACTACTACTCCTGTAAAAGACATCTATTTGGTATATAATTGAGAGAGTGAGGTTGTCTTTGAAATCTTTGGATTCTATACAAAGAAGTGAGAGAATCAGTAAGATTAAGAAAATGCCATTTGCCTCTTGTTCTTGTTAAGTGCCCTGGAGTCTGGTTGGGAGTTAGAAAAGTTGCCTTCGTAGAAAGGACTCAAAAGCACTTAGCAAGAAAAGGGCCATTGATCTTGATCCTTGAAGGAAGGACTGGAAATGAATAAAGGGGACAAAGAAACACAATGTGTCTAACATCAGGAGCTGTATGGATTGGGGAGAAGAATGGAACTAAGATGGAATTTGAGATGTGTACCAATCACTCCTCAGAAACCCTATACAGGGTTACTATGGGTCAGAACCGACATGATGGCACTTAACAGCAACAAGAACAAAAGAGCAAAAAAGTAATATTAAACCACTGCTAGATAATTGGATTTCTGGTGTGGTGCTGTAGATCAGCACTGGAATGTGAACCAAAGGTCGGCAGTTCTAACCCACCAGCTGCTCCTCAGAAACTCTATACAAGGTCACTATGAGTCGGAATCAAGTCTACAGCACTCACCACCACCACCAAAAACATAAGAATAATTCAATTATAATGTTACATCAGAGCAAATCAGAAAAACTATAAAAGGCATCAAGATATAACATGAAACAAAGTTAGGAACATTTTTCCTTTCATGTATTTATTTCATTTATAAGATGAATTTAATTTCTAGAAGGCAAAAGATGTCCAAAAACCAATTACCGTCTTGAAAAAGAGAGATGTGGAAAACATATGTCTGTGGCAAGTCTGAGGCTCTTACATATATCAGTATGCTTGTCAAGGAAAAGTGATGCCAATTTCTGTAGTCAGATTTTATTCCTAGCTACAGCCAAGGATACTTGTAAGAGTTTCATAGTTATATATGATAGAAGAAGAATTGGTTAAATGGTACTTTTGAAATCCAGTGATTTCAGCCACCTTCCTCCAAAGCAAACTCGTGAGCAGATTTTTAACTTAAGGTTGTTATTACTACATAAAGGCAGTTCAGTAAACAGATGTACATCTTACTGTTTATTTCCAAAATTAATACACACACACACACACATACATATAGAGTATCGTAATACATTTGGGGGATTTTATCATCCTTAGAAAACAAAATAGCATTGCTGTTTAACCAATACCTTGACTGACTAATTAAGGCTTCAGAATAAAACAGAGAACGTTTCTGATTATCTTCACTCCATAATTACTAGTATTTTCCATAACCTAGGCAACTCGGCTGTCTAAGAAACAAAATCCAGCTGAAACTGAACCTTCAAAAGTTTTCCTTCTACAGTTAAAAAAAAACTCTGAGCAGGATTTCTGTCATACTAAAGTTCCTCCTAGATGTCTGGAAAAAGTCTTATAGTCTGGGAGAGATTCCAAAATATGTGCAGTGACCATTGCCACAGGCGTGAACTTCTTAATGCATTTTGCAGAAATCTCCACCACAATGAAATTGATTACTGTCTGAAAGCATTTTTTTCTCCTCTTTTCAAAATAACAAGCAGCTAGAATATGCTTTTCTAATGTGTTATTACATCCTTAAGTATCTCATGTGGATTGTATGTGACTGGAGAAATTTCTAGTTCTGTTTGATATACAGTGTCTAGTTTAAATTTTTTTTTTTCCCCTTAACTGATGAGTTGGGTAAATTTTTAAAAAAGAGGAAGAAGGAGGAAAAACTCTGAGCCTATGAAAACTACACATTCAAAAGTCTATACTGGTGGCTAAAATTTTGAGTTTATATCTAGTTTTCCTGCTGCAGAAATAGAAATGAGATCAGAGAATAAATGTGAAGAAATGCCTATTCAAGGGGACAGGTGGAAATTGGAAAGAAAATGGAGCCTGGAGTTTGTGAGTGTAATCCTGTCTGCCTTGGGGTTGCTATTGATGAGGATGGAGGAGGGTGCTGAAGGACTTGTCCTAATGTTTTTACATAATGAAGATCAAATCTTTCAAGTCTTCCATTGCTGTCTAGCTGTTAATTGTAGTAAAAAAGTGAACTTGTGGGTAATGACCAGGCATTACTTTTGTTTCTGTTTTCCTAGTTTAATTCATTGGAGTGGGGCTGTCCCTGAGCTTGCTCTAATGTGACATCAAACACGTCTGATGACTCAAGAGAAGACAAAGTGCAGGGAAGATATATTTGAATCTTAGTAAGGAAAGGACAGGAGGAATATCAATTATAAAATTTCTAATGCTCATTTTCATGACAGTTTCCATATTCTTGCTAGAAGTTGGAAGGTTGCTCAGTGCCTGGTATCCATCGCGCCGCAGCTTGACAGCATGTTAAGGCTAGTCACCGCTGCTGGAAGATTTCTTCCTGACAATAACTCATATGAACCACTCATCAGAAGTTTTGAAGTTCTTAAAAAGAGGTGAATGTGCTTTTTTTTCCAACTGTTGTGCAGTCACTGAAGATATTTCCTAAGATATGAAATAGCTCTTCTGAAAAAATTCATATATATTCCCTTCCTTTGACAAGGTCTCCCTGAAAACTGTTCTAAATTATCAACTCATTCATGAGCATCACATTTTCTGAACTTTTCCTGTTACATGTATATGTGAAGTGAAATTCTTATTATTCTTGTGATGCACAGTGTACCTCAAGAGGAGGTATGAGATACTATTTTAGAAGCCCAAATCATTTATTTTATACTATCTCACCAGAAACTGAAAAAAAAAAAAAAAAAAAAAGCCAAAAATATTATGCTTTTAATTTATGACTTTGGGAGTAATTATTCAACATCACAAACTGACTTTAGTACACAAGATGAGGTGATCAGATCATTCTAATCCATGCTCAGCGTTTGAGTCCAGCACACAGGAAGAAAGTAAAGGGTAGAAGTTCCCTTAGGCCTCATTGAAGGGAAAAGGAGCGTGCGTCTTTGCTTTCTGGTGCGTTCTTATCCATGCACTACCAAACTTCCTTTTATGAGATCATAATATTTTAGCTTAGGAACTGTAGACATCATTTAGTTAAATATCTTGTGATGAAGAAAACTAAGGTCTAGGAAGGTAAATTTAGTTGCCCAAGGTTAGAAAGCTGCTTGAAGGAAGAAAACCTATATATCAAGAAGTGGGTTTGGTGCCTGTCAAGTCCTATGTCCTGTCTTCTCTTCCCACTTGCTGTCCTCTCCATCTAACTCTTCTTTCCCTGCCAACAAGAGAGCAGCAGCAATAACTCCACCATTATCAGGACAGGGCAGGGATGGACTTTTAGAGGGAGCCCCTGGACTATAGGAAAACTAAGCTTCAGGCCAACAGAACTAGAAACAACTGCCTTTCTCCTCTAGATATCTGCCTCAGAAATCACCACGTTATAGAAACTGCGTTGACATCTGTGGTTAAAAGCCATTAAAAGTCAGTGCATTGGGCATTTCTGGAGGACTGAAAGTACTGTGCTTCTTCATCTGAATGCTGGTTACATGGGAGCATTCAGTTCGTGAAGAACCTGTTAGCTGTGCATGTCTGGATACTTCCGTAAAGCATTGAAACAATTTACAGAACAATTTTTAAAAATCACTGCTGATGAAAGCATATTGGCTTTCAAGAAACTAAATACCTCTAGAAATTATTTTGTAACCCTGTTAGTTAAAAGTTTAAATGGAAAATTTAAATAAAAACAGCCATCATTGTTTGGTATGACTACAGTTCTTTAAGGAAAAAAAAATCTACTCCTTCAGATAGAAAGTTTTCGTTATATCAAAAGATAATGCTTGGTCTTTCCTTTATATTGTATAATTGCTGAAAGAATAATTAAAAAGCAAAAGCTATTGACTATTCATAGCATCTTTATACTATGGGAATTATTCTAAATTAGAACTAACATACAGATTCATAACTTTTCCTGTAATCGTCCATTAAATTTATAATTTATATGTAAATACCTATGAAATCTATTATAAAACTTCATGGAAAACCAGTTCTCGTAGAGAAAAGCAAAACTTAGAACTTGTCCCTGTTAGTTATTACGTTGTTCTAGTTACTTAAATATTGTCATTAACAAAGGTATACATTTACATACATATACATGCATAATGTATATATATCAGATAGATATGTATACATATGTATGTATACATGTATACAAAGAATTGAAATACAGTAAATGTTCTTTACCACTAAAACTACACATGTTGTTGTTATTAAGTGCCGTTGAGTTGGTTCTAACTCATAGAAACTCGGTATAAGATTTCCTGTGCTTTAAATCTTCCATGGAACAGAAAGCTTCATTTTTCTATGATGGAACAACTTACCAGCTCAAATCACGGACTTTTGGGTTCCTTCCATTCCAGTGCTTGTCATCTGGAGCCACCACACCCTCAAAGCTACACTGCAGTATTGTTAAATGCTGTCAAGTCTGTTCTGACTCACAGCAATCTTTTATAGGGTTTCTGAGAAGTGGCTGATAGGTTCAAACCACTGACCTTGTGGCTCACACCGAATTTGTGATCCCAGAGCATTATCATGCCACACCACATCAGAACTATACTTGTTAGTAAGAACTGTGGAGTCAGTTCCATCTTATAAGGACCCAGTATAGTTTCCAAGGAGCAGCTGGTGAGTTTGAACTGCCTACCTTGCAGCCCAAACCAGGCTAGCAGCCGAGTTCCTATCCTACTGCACTACACCAGGACATAATTAAATTTGTCTGTGATGAGTCAGAAACCTGTCCAGATCTTATAGTACCTTTATCATTCTATGGTGTTGTGTGCTATGAAGTCGGTTGTGACTCATAGCAACCCTGCATAGGATTTCTAAGAATGACGAGTTGGTTTGAACTGTTGACCTTGTGGTTATCAGTCTAGTGCTTATTGTTGTTAGCATTCTATGAAAATGGTAAGGAACAAGCTAGGGTATAAATTATAAGTAAATGCATAATGGTGTAGATAGAGAGATGATGAATAAATTAGTACTTATTATTAAAAATCAGTCATTCTGTTCAGTAGTAGCAATGAAACACTACCTGATAGAATTAAATGGAGAGGGCTTTGTATGGGAAGAGAAGAAAGAACACTGGAAAAATGTTGAAACATGAAGTATTGGGCAGGGATGATGGCTTCCTTAATTTTGAATAGTACCTTGCATTCTGTTGCTTTTAGAACATGTGCAGTAACAATAGTTTCTAGAAACTCTGGCATCTGATAGTTTCTGTACAGAGTACAAACATAAATTCTTTGATACAAATAGCATGTGCAGTTTCTCCTGTGTCCACATGAACTGAATGAATTCCATGTGCATCAAATAAAGCAATCTCTATGGAGATAGAATGTCCATGAACCCAAAGAGGATCACATAGATTTTAAAAGAATGTTTAAGTTTGTCTTTATTCAGTCTGTGTGTTTTAGGTTAAGAATTAACAAGTTGAACATCAAGGACACTTAATTTGACCAGAGCAAAGTCTTAGAAGATGAAAGAATGGTTTGGATAAAACCAAATGGGATAGAGTAGGAGGGTACAAATTTTTACTTTTCCCCTCAAATTGGTCATATCTATCAGTTGAGCTCAATGGTTGGTCATTTCTCCTACTGGAATTGTCTCCTGTAATTACTTGTTAGACAGGGTCAGGGAAACTGCCCATTTAGAAACCTACCTACAGAGCCACTATGTGAATTTTTATGCCCCATGACATAATTCTAATCTTGACCAGCATTCGCTCATTCCTTTTTTAAACTGAAACAAAATGTATTGTGCACAATTAATTCTATATACATGTGGAGCAATCATTCTTATTTCAATAGCAGCAAATGGCTCAAAATATACCAGTTATATTGTTGTTAGATGTTGCACTTGATTCAAACTCACAGCAACCTTATACACAACAGAATAAAGCACGTCCTGTTCTATCTTCACAATCATTGTCACACTTGAGCCCATTGTTGACAATATTCTGGTGCTATTCATAAAGTTTCAGTATTCAATATTCTGGTGCTATCTGACAGTGTTCCACTGCTATTCATAAGGTTTACAACAGTAAAACATTCAGCAGTAGTCTTTCTTAGTCGTAAAGCTCAGCTGAAACTTGTCTACCATGGGCAACCCTGCTGGAATTTAAAGTACTAGTGGCATAGCTTCCAGCATCACAGCAGCTTGCAAGCCACCACGTTATAACAAATTAACAGACAAGTGGTGGAGGCCAGTTATAGTGAGGCATATAAAGAGAAGTGGAAGGAGAAGAACGGAAGATCAACCACTGGCTAATCTTAACATGACTGACTGAACCCTGCCCTCCTGCTTTTACCAAGATCACTGACACCAGGTCACTGGTGATCTGTGGCCTTCATCTGTTATAGATGTTTCCATTATAAATAATATGACCAGACAACAGGCTTCAAAAGGACCTCCACTCATCTGCAGCCATGATGGCTTCTAAAATTTAAATTACGATAAGCAACATTGGATTAAAAAAAGGTCAAGAAACCAGCTGCCATCTAGATGATACAGCTTATAGCGGCCCTATAGCACAGTATAGCTATTCCATTGGATTTCCGAGACTGTAAATCTTTACAGGAGTAGATAGTCTCATCTTCCTTGCGAGGAGTGACTGGTGGGTTTGAACTGCCAACCTTGTAATTACCATGCCAACGCTATTAATTTTGTATCAGGAATTTTTACAGTTAATGTGCAGTTTCGTGGGTAAGAAAATAACCTTAAAAGCCAAGTCAGATGTCTATTACTATTTTTTTCTCTTTGACACCTCCCCATTTTTGATCATGATTTGATTAGGATCTTTGATCAACTAGGTTTTGCTCAGGCACCATCCAGGTTCCATAACCCATTGCCAAGTTAACTGTGACACATAGTGACTCTGTAAGACAGAGTAGAAGTGCCCCAGAGGGTTTCCAAGACTGCATGTGTATGAAAGCAGACTGCCACATCCTCCCTCAGAGCAGCTGATGAGTTCCAAATACCCTTTGTTTAGCAGCAGAGCACTTAACCGCCCTCCAGGACTTCTTCAGGTTTCATGTTGTTGTTGACCTTATGTGCCATAAAGTCTGTTCTGACTCACAGAGACCCTGTACAGAGTTTCCAAGGAGTGGATGATGGATTTGAACCACTGACCTTGCGGTTAGCAGTCCAGTGCTTATCCTAAAGTGCCACACCAGGACCCCTATGTACTGCTTTATGTGGCACCATTTTGTGAAATATATGCTTTGGCTTTTATAAATAATGAAGAGTTATAAAACCTAGAGTCATTTTTTTCTAAAATAACTAACAATTCAGTTGGTAACCTACACTCAGGTGCTTTACACTCATTATTCTTTTTTTTTTTTTTAAAAAAAAGGAGTCCTGGTGTGGTATTGTAGGATAAAGTAAGTACTGGACCATAGCATCGGTTTGAACTGCAAGGTTGGCAGTTCAGATTCACCAGCCGCTCCTCAGAAGCCCTGTACATGGTCACTATGAGTCGGAACCAACTTGATGGCACTTAACAACAGCTCTAAAAAAAATAGGGAAGGTCCAAGTTAGGAGGAGCACAGAGATGAAGATACATACTTTTCAAACCTTTCAAGAAAATCAGAGTCATAAGAGAACTTGAAAAAATAATTTAACCGTATAATTCTATAATAAGGTGCTGAATTCTAGACCTCATCCAAATATAAACTCTTACCATTAAGTTGGTAAATGATACTGATGAATGACTTCTCCATTCAGAAGTGTAATTCCCTTGGAAATTTTACATGTATCTCATACAATTTATCTATGAAAATGTGTAGAGAAAAACTGTAAAAAAAAAAATTAGATGACTTTGACTCCCCTCTCAGTGTCTTTATCTCTGGTATGTTCTTTCACAGTGGTAATGACATGGTAAGTACCGTAAACTGGGGACGTGGATCCATTTATGTCTGAAAAATCACCCTCTATTTTAAAAAGCAGAAACAAAAACCTGGCTTCCTCATCTGTGATGAATGCTCTAGTCATCATACTATGACCAGACAAAAGGTTTCAACTCATCAAATTACATCTGAAACCAAAAAAAGCATAATCTTGTTGGCCTCTAAATTCAAAAGGTTAACCAGAAAGACTCAAAGCCAAATTAGAGAAAAATGATTAATTCCTCTCAGTAGACATTTTTTTCCTGTAAGTGGAATTTAACTCTGGGACAAGGAACTTGCTTTGTTTGGCCCTTTGTTGCAGGTTTCTGAAAATAGCCAGAGCAATCAAAATGCCTTTGTTTTCCTAAATAGCCAATCAAGTAGGGGTTACACAGATCCCACACCTGAAGAACTAACTTTAAGAAGGGAACCCTGGGTAAGCACTGGACTGCAAGGTTGATTTGAACTACAGGGTCGGCAATTCAAACCTACAGGAACTACTTGGAAATCCTATATAGGGTTGTTATAAGTCAGAACCAACTCAAAGGCTCTAAACAGCAAGGGTGCTGTAGGAGTCCTGATGTGGCATTGTAAAATAAGCACTGGACTGCTAACCAAAAGGTCAGTGGTTCAGATCTACCAGCCAATCCTCAGAAACCCTGCACAGCATCACTGTGAGTCAGCACAAGATGCAAAGGCACTCAACAACAACAAAGGTTGTTGGTTGTTGTGAAGTGCCATTGAGTCGATTCCAATACATAGCAACCCTGTATAGGGTTTCCGAGAAGCAGCTGGTGAGCTTGAACCTCCAACCTTGCAGTTCAGATGGCCTTGCAGTCTATCATATTAACCCACCACACCAGGACAGCAACAAGGGTGGGGAAGGTTAATGCATGTTCATTGATTGGGTTGGTCAGAAGTATGCATTTGGGCCTTTGTCATGCATATTCATTGAAGTTGTGGGGACCTGGAAATTTGGAGCACTCTTTGAGACCTCATGGAGAGAAAGTGTGTGGCATGTTCTTGGCGACAGTGACCTTGCCTGATGCAACTCTATAGGTGTATCATTTCTGGTTATGATAAATGGGTACCTATAAGTGTGGGTAATAGGAAGCTGTTCAGAGGCCTGAGATGTGTATAAAAAGGTGTATTTTGCATAGAAACTCATGTCTTAATTTTATTCTCAAAATGAAAAATCCTGGGAAAATGTATATGAGCGGAAAGATTTTTCAATCTTCATACATTTTATTTGTTATGTACAGAAAGTTACTCCTACATTACAAATAAAATGTATGAGGTAAGTAAAATTTAGTTCATCTGACAAAGATCCTAAAGTAGGCAGGCTAACTAAATCTCCCAGGTGGTCTTCAATTATAGACCTAAAGCTAGAATTCATTACACTAATCCAACCTAAAGATTTTCATGGCATTGAACAAATATGATGAGGTCATTAAATAGTAAGCATCATTTGCCTTCATCCCCATTTTGGCAGCTGCAGCAGCTGTAGTATCTCTTTAAACATCCAGATTAGGTTAAACCCTAGCATTGAACCTTGAAGTTTGAGGACTAGATTGAAATTTCTTAAAGGATCAGACTTTTGATACAGAAAAAATTATGGCATATGAGCTGTGTGTAAAGTGGCTACCATAGGAAGTGATCAGATACATTATGATTAAATGAAATATACACAGAGTTGATAGGAAAAAAATACAGAGAATGGGAAAATTTCTCCAAAGAGTTCAGCAATCATTGTGCCCAGTCTGTGTAGGGTAAAGAGCACACATTGGAGAAGCATGAGTCCTCTGACAGGTGGCGAGGGAAGTAAGTTGACAGATGAGCTTTACATTTCTTAAAAACTTTGTCTTTATCAGAGCTCACAGAGGCAGATGGGAAAGGAACAGATGTCTGAAACAGCAGTGCTTCTCAGGGAAGATTAAATGGTAAAGGAAGTGGGGATCGCATTACCAAATAAGACAGGAAGGGAAACCAGTGTCTCTAAGTGGAGCTGGGTGGAATGACCAGGTGGAATGTGAATCTGAAATGTGAGGGAATATCATATATTAAGGCCGTAAACATCAAGATACCACAATATAGCTGGTTGGGATTACATTAATTGATGGTAATGCTGGGTACTTCTTTTATTTAATCATGAAAGAATGTCATTATTCTTGTTGTTGTTAACTGCCTTCAAGTTGATTCCAATACATAGTGACTCTGTATAGGGTTTCCCAGGAGTAGCTGGGGGGTTTGAACCACCAACCTTGCATTTAGCAGTTTAGTGCTTATCCTATAGCACCACACTATTACTCAAAA
>NW_006408618.1:949729-957042 GCF_000296735.1 Chrysochloris asiatica
TCCACAGCTTGTCATGATCCACACTGTCTAAACCCTTTGCATAGTCAATAAAGCACAGGAAAACATCCTTTTGTATTCTCTGCTTTCAGCCAAGATCCATCTGACATCAGCAGTGTTTTCCCTCAATCCATGTCCTCTTCTGAGTCTGGATTGAACCTCTGGCAGTTCAACCTAAGCTTGCATATGAGCAATTGATTGTCTGTTCCTCAACCCTCCCCTGACCTTAGTTAGGCTGATGATACAGAATTTTTTCCACTGTCTCTTTCTACATATATAGTAAATTTGATTTCTGTATATGCCACCTAGTGAGGTTCATGTGTACAGTTGTCTTTTTTGTTGTTTAAAAAATGTATTTGCTGGTGAGATTGAACAATTGACTTTGTGGTTCAAACCAACTTTGAAGTCCAGAGCATTAACCCACAGTACCACACCAGGACTCCATGGGTGACCCTGTTGGTATTTAAAATACCAGTGTCATAGCTTCCAGAATTACAATGCACAAACAACCACAGTACAACAAACTGACAGATAAGTGATAGAGGGTGGGTAGGTAGGTACATAGGTAGGTAGGTAGGTAGGTAGGTAGGTAGGTAGGTAGATAGATAGATAGATAGATAGATAGATAGATAGATAGATAGATAGATAGATGATAGATAAGATAAGATAGATAAGATAGATAGGCACTTAACAACAGCATATGCTATCTATACATAGTTCCTGGTGTGGTGCTGTAGGGTGAGCACTGGTCCAAAAGGTCAGTTTGAACCACAAGGTTGGTGTTTCAAGCTTATGGGGTTGCTATGAGTCATAATCGACTCAACGGCACTTAACAGCAACATTTCAGAGTTTTCGAGGAAATTATACTGTTATTGGAAAGAAATAGGGTTTAGGAATATTTTAGTTATAGTTTAATTGATTGAATTTGATTCACATTACTTATCATTCATTTCTCTCCTTATTCTTCTTCTCTTTATTACTTCATCTTTCCTTGTTATTGAGAGATTTAGAGGTGTGAGACTATACATTGGTATTCAGAGAAAAGGAATTTATTAGTAAGAATATTGCCATATTTTATTATGTAGAAAATAGCAAGAAAGTTAATCAGCTGAAGCTTCTAGCCCCTTTCTTTTTCTTATTGTTATTTTAAGTAACAATATTAATTTCTGGAAATAATGTAAAGTTCAATTAAATGTGAAACAACTACCCTATAATGGACCAAATGGTATTTATGGTATTGGTCTTTGTTATTATATTGTCGTGTTCCATTTTTTATAAAATCTTTTTAGCCTTTTTACATATTTTATAAGGAGAAAAGACCATAAAAACGTTTTGTGCAATTAAAATCATTTACTCTCTTTGAAAAAATTTATTAAACTCTTAGTGTATATTAGATATTTTTATGAGAGGTAGACATGTGGAGAATAAGGCATAGTTCCTGTCCTCAAGGAAATACTAAGAAAAATAAAGTGGTGTAAGTGTCCGTAGGGACAATACCCTGTGGAAAGCAAAGCAGAACACAGAAAGGGCTTGGGAGATCACAATGGGGAATATACAAGAGAGTAAGATGTTTGAACTGAGTCTTGAAAAATGGGTTTGTATTCATTAAGAAAACATTTGTATCAGAAATGAATTTCCCTAAGTTCTAGTCTACGTATAAAAGCTCTTCCCAACAAAAAGAATGTGGAGCTAGAAGTTAGAAGACCTGGGCCTGCCCCTCTGTGGCATTGTGACTTCAGGCATGTCACATGTATTCTTTGACTTTTAGTTTCTTCAGTCCTGGTGTGGACTGTAGGATAGTGCACTGAACTGCAAGGTTGGCAGTTCAAACTCACCAGCCGTTCCTCAGAAACCCTATACAGGGTCGCTGTGATTCAGAACCAACAATAACATAACAAAGAGAACGTTAGACCACACCAATAATTGAATACTACAGTCTAGGTGGTAATTTTAATTAAAGGAAATATGTTCAAATAACAACAGAAAGGAGCCCTATTGGTGCAGGGTGCAAATGTTGGGTTACTAACCTCAAGGGGTGGTTCAAACACACCAGCAGCTCCACCAGAGACAGATGAGGCTGTCTGCTCTGGTAAACATTTAGTCTTAGTAACCCAAAGGGGCAATTGTATTCTGCCATGTAGGTCACTATGAGTCAGAACTGACCCAGCAGCCTTGGTAACAGTAAAGGAAGGAATGACTACATGCATACAGAATTGCCTTAGTAAAGGGTTTCCTACATTTTTCTTCATTCAGTCTGCTAAAGCAAATTGGCATCTACTGTGTGTATGTGTGTGTGTGTGTGTCTAGAAATGCTTTTATCCCAGATACCACATGGTTTATTCCCTAGCCTCTTTTAGGTTTTCACTCAGTGGTCATCTTCTCTGAGGCCTTTCACACACACAACTCCATTTTCCATTTCATCCTTCATTAACATTCAAAAACAATCAGTTTCTTATCTAAAATAATCACTTATTTTATTATCTTAATTAGTTATCTATTGTTCCCGGAAGGTAAGACAAGAACAAGGGTTTTGACTGTTTTGTTCATTGCTGTGTACTTAAATGCATAGACGAGAACAGGTATGTAGTAGCCCCTCATTAATGTTAATCAGTTCTTGATGATCAAGGAGCCAAGGAATTCCAGGGTAGTTATGAGTATATTGTTGAAGTGGGAATGGGTAGGGAGATTAGGAAAATCAGAAGTGGCACTGGAACCAAGACCATAATTTTCTAATATTTTGAGTGATAGCATTCTTACTTCAAAATGGAAGCTTATCTAGAAGACTCTTATGACAGACCCTGTCAGGGTGAGGCAGGTGAAGGGAACATGGCTTAGCCTGCTTTTCTCTTGCCTCCTCAAGTTGGTCCCTGAAGAAGTATTGCAAGGTTTTTCTCAGATTTGCCTAGTCTCAAAAATCACTTGGGAAACTTTTTTTAAAATCCAGATTCTCAAGACACCGCCTCTGAAAAGGAATGAGTGTTCAGAAGAAAGATGGTGAAGAAGTAGAGGTTTGTACCAAGTGTACTTATTATAGATGATAGGACAACAAGGATGAGAGAGGCCAAATACAGAGAGAGATTAGCAAAAGGGCAGGAAGCCCTATTGAGCAAAGCAGTTTTAATGGTTGGTAATCACTTTTGCTTGTCTCCCACGTAAGAAGGAAAAATTAGATCTTGTTTTAAGCTGAAAATCAAATATGTTTAAAAGAGAAAAACAAAGCCATATTTAAGGTTTGTTTTGTTGAATTTTATTATTGACCATGGCTCCAAAGAACCAACGTACAGCTGCTTGAACTAAATAGAACATTAACAGAGTTCTAAACATTCAAACATGTGATGAAAAGAAAATTCCACTGGTCGAGATCTCAGAAGAGATATAGAAATAGAACTCAGTCATTCATTGAATGATAGTACACAAACCAAACCCATAAAAAGATATATTCACATTCGTTGTTCTTTTATATTTATTATATATGCAAAATCTTATAAAATGGTCTCATTTCACTTGCACTCCCTGGCTAGACACAGTCTTCAACTACAGGCGCCATTTAAAACCCTTTCTATTATATATCTTTTGTGATCCTCATTCTGTTGTGAAAAGTTCCCTCATATCCTATACATTTTTAAACCCATAATCCTTAAACTTCTTATATTCATTGAAATTAAACTTTCTTCTGAAAACATACTCATCCCTCAAAATTTTTTCAATGAGTTTTCTTTTTCTTACTTCTCTAGTTCCTCATGGATATTTCAAATACTCCTCAATAGCAAAATACCTAAAATGGGACTCGTGGCCTCTACGTGTCTTCATCTTTTGTTCTCTATCTCAGTGAATATTACCTCCATATCCAGTCTATCACCAAACCCTTAACAATTTCACCTTGGAAATAGTTTTCAGACACACCTGCTTCCTCCCTCCTACACCAACCACAGCCACCCTAGTCTAAGCTAGCATTGTTTTCTTCTTGGACTACTGAAATCATTTCCTACATGCTCTTTTCTTGCTCCTAGACATTGTCTAAGTCCTTGGAATTGTATTCTAGTTGTTATTGTTCGTTTTCATCAAGTTAGCTCCAATTCAAGGCAGCCCCATGTCCAACAGAAGGAAACGCTGTCCAGTCCTGTGTCATCGTCATGATTGTTGGTATGCTAAGTTCATTGTTGTGACCCTGTGTATTTTGAGTGCCTTCCTATCTAAGGACTCATCTTCTAGCACCACATCTGGCAGTGATCTGTTCTAATTCATTGGCTAATTTTTGGAAGGAGTTGACCATGCCCTCTCGCCTATCCTGTCTTAGTCTGGTAGTTCCACTCAAAATTATTCACCATGAATGACCTTGCTATTATTTGTAATACCAGTTACAGAACTTCCAGTAACATAAAGCCACCGTATCACAGCAAACTGACAACCAGTGGTAAGCTGTTGGTATAGCTCCCATCAATCATTTCCTTGATATTCTTACTGTCATCATTCCATTTCATCACTTCTCAATCTGGGCCGTTACAACAGCCAGTATCCCAGTTACCTTCCCAGTTTGTAGTCGTTTCCTTTTCTTTTATATGTTATGTTTTAACTCCAGATTAATCTTCATAAAACATTCATTTTCCATCTACCACCATGGCTTTTTGAATTGAATCAAAACTTCCTAGTATAGCATTCTCGTCACTAGAAATACCTCTCCTTATACCTATGTGTATCCTGATGTGGCACTGTAGGATAAGCATTGGACCACAGGTTGATTTGAACTGAAAGAGCGATGGTTCAAGTCCACCAGCCACTCCTTAGAAACCCTGTACTGGTTCAATATTAGTAGGAAGTGACTTGATGGCGCGTAGCAACAATATCATATCTATACAGATAAAATCCTTTTCAAGTCTTTTGTGACCTTCTCCCACACTGATGTAACTTTTACGTTCTTTGTCTTGTATAGATTTGATTTCTCCTCTTGTCAAAGGTTAGAGATTTCTTTGAGAGTAGAGTCTTGCCACAATACTGTCATCAGACACACCTTGCACTCTATTTCCTATACGTTGTTGTTGTTGTTAAGTGCTGTCCAGTTGGTTCTGACTCATAGCGACTCTGTATAGGAACAATTAGTTTGAACTGCCAACCTTGTTGTTAGCAGTCCATTTCATATCCTGCAATGCCACACCAAGTCTTCTCTCCCCTATGTAGTTAATCCTCAATACATTTAGTGAATTTTAATACATTTTATTTGAGTAGCTTTTTATATTTAGAGTATTTTTCAGAATAGAGCTACAGTACTGTATTCACTTTAGTGTGTTGGAGTTCCATACTAATCAAATGGAAACCACCCTGTGTATGAAAGTATAGATGTACTGTATTCATTTTATTTCAAAGTGAGCCAGGTTCTTTTACCACCAGAGAGGAAGAAAGGGGATTAAGCTGAAAGTAATGTTTTGATGAAGATGAGGCAGATGGCAAATTGACCCCAGGGAGCAAAAAAACCAACTTGCCACATGTTAGCATCAGAGACTCGCCATGATTGATGTTCAGTGACTTGGAAATTCTCTTCAGGGCAAACTGCATTTTCACTGCTTACTCACATACATTCCAAGGCATAGATTCATTTTAAAATAAGAACCTAAAGCTATAAGGAAACTCAGACATCATCCAGTTTGTGGTTTAAAATTTCTGTTTCTCCTTTTTTGTGTTTGAGCATTAGAATTCTTTATTCAATCAAAATCTTCCCTGAAATCCCATTTTATGAAATACATAAAAAATGGAGTTGTTTTGGGAGCCCAGGGTCCAACCTTGTTACCACTGGTCTCTGAAGTTTCCTCGGTGGTTCTTGAAACACATTCAGAGAAACTCTAGAATGCTGGTGATGAAAGTTTGCACACCAAGGATATGATCTCGACCCCTCATTTTTTACATGACAAGACAGGTTCAGAGAGTTTACCTGGCATACTCAGAATTATAGTATTAGCCAGAGGTAGGATTAGAACTCAGGTTCCCTAGGACCCAATCCCAGTATTCTCCTCCCATTACACTATGCTATTTTCCTTGGTGGCATGTAATTCCTTCTTGTCACCTCAATTTAATCTTTATTCATTTTGAGAAAAATCTTTACATTAACTATACATGTGAACAAAATGACCTTCTAAACTTTTTTCTTTTCCTTTTTTTTTTTTTTTAAGTTTCTGTTGTGAATTGAGTGATAGTTTACATGGCAGGACATTGATTTTACACTCACCCAATCTTATATGTTTCATTGCAATGATTACAGTCCCCTCCATGCACCATCTGTTAACAGTATTTGTCTCTATCTCCCCCCCCCCTTTTTTTATATATGCACAAAAACACACAGGAATGTATAAGTTTAAACAACCAAAGAGCATATTCTGCAAGCCTGCCTCCTGGCCGCCAGCACACAGCCTTTCTCTTTCCATGAGTCTAGATCCTCAGCTACTCTATCTCTCCATGCCATCACCCCTGCCTCCATCTCTGGTGTCCCTGCTTCTCTGGTTAGGATCCCAAGTTCCACTCAATGTACTTCCCTCTTACTGGTCCTAGGGTCCTCTGTTTCCTGGGATGAAAGATTAACTACTCCCCCCTTTTTATTACATATCTTCTACCTTTACAGTTGTGACAATTGCAATTAGTCATGATAACAGTTACTCTAAAATGAATCAAAAGAATCCTATCCCCATCTCCTTTTACCAGATCTATCTAGACAAGATGAAAACTACTCAGTGGGGATCCTACCTTCCCCTCCCCTCACTCTGAAATTAAATTCCCTCTTAAAAACTTGTAAGCCAGCCACTTCATGCCTTTATAGTCACCCCCATTTTAGGTAGCCAGTGTCTGAGTTGCACATCCCTATCAACCCTGTGTACCGATGGGATAGGCTTGATCCTTGATGTGAAGACTCCTTCCCTGTCGATTGGTGTTTTGAGCAACTACATCCTTAAGCAAAGGTCAACCAAACTTTGTTTTGATAGTTTTTTTTCTCTAAACGCTTTCCTTAACAACTGTTATGAGATAGCCATTCTTCATCTATAACTAGTTCATGTCCTTCTAAAGATATTACCATGTAAAAAATGCACTAGCAAGTTGGTAGTATGTTGACAGGGAGATTTAAGAACTCTGTTTCATTTCAGAATTTGTAGCACCTTGGAGTAATAAAGACCAACAAGGGGAAAGGCTTAAGAATTTTATTTTGAGACAGGAATAGAGAGATGATTTAAAATATGGGAGAAAAAGAGGACTTTAAAAAAAATTAGAAGATACAGTTTCTCATTTGTTATAAACTTTTCAGTGGAATTTAGTGGGGAAATTTTTTTGTCAACTCC
>NW_006408618.1:957142-962816 GCF_000296735.1 Chrysochloris asiatica
TCCCTCCCCTCACCCACCCCCAACATCCCAATAATCAACAAATAATCCTCCCTCCCCCCTTTAGTAAGGGTTCTTTCACTTAGTCTTTTACAGTAGTGGTCCTATGCAGTATTTCTCTTTTTGTGACTGACTAATTTCACTCAACATAATGCCCTCAAGGTTCATCCATGTTATGCGGTGGCTTGCAGCTTCCTTGTTGTTCTTCAAGGTAGCATAGTATTCCATTGTGTGTATGTACCAGTTTGTTTATCCATTCTTCAGTTGATGGGCACTTTGGCTGCCTCCATCTTTTTGCTGTTGTAAATAGTGCTGCTATGAACATTGGTGTACATATATCTTCTCGGATTGTGGCTCGGTTTTCTTGTGGCAGGCTGTAAATTTTTACAGGAACAGAAAGTCTCATCTTTCTCCCACAGAGCAGCTGGTAGAATTGAACTACTGTCCTTACAGTTTGCTGCCCATCATGTAACTACTATGCTACCAGGGCTCCTTGTTGTTGTTGTTAGGTGCCATCAAGTCAGTACTGATCCATAGCAACCGAATGCACAGCAGAACGAAACACTGCCCGATCCTGGGCCAACCTCACTACTGTTGCCACACTTGAGTCCACTGATGCTGCCACTTGGCCAATCCATCTTTTTGGGGGGTTCTTCCTCTTTTTCTCTGACCCTCTACTGTACCAAACATGATATCGTTCTCCAGGGACTGGTCCCTTCTGACAATATGTCTAAATTATGAGAGACGAAGTTTGGCCGTCTTGGCCTCCAAGGAGCGCTCTGGCTTCACTTCTTCCAAAACAGATCTGTTGGTTCTTCTGGCAGCCCATGGCACTTTCAGTATTAAACAGGAAAGCAAGCTTGTTATTTTTAGATACATTTGTTATTCCCTGGAGTCCCTTGGTGGTATAAAGGGTTAATGTGCTTGATTGCTAACTGAAAGTTTGGAGATTTGAGTCTACAGAGTTGTCTTGAAGAGAGGCCTAGCGATTTACTTGGGAGCATGAACCACTGAAAACCTTGCAGAGCACAGTTCTACTCTGACACATACAAGTCAAAGTTACTCAGTAATGTTGATTTTTAATATAAGTTGTGGTTGTTGGTGGTGGTGGTTATATGCCGTGGAGTCAGTTCCAACTCATAGCAACCCTGTACAGGATTTCCGAGGCTGTAAATATTTACAGAAGCAGAAAGCCTCATCTTTCTCCCACGGAACAGCTGGTAGTTTCGAACTGCTGACCTTGAGGTTCGCAGCCCAATTTGTAACCACTACGCTGTAGGTGCCATCAATTCAGTTTCAACTTACAGCAGTCCTGTGCACACAAGTACAGCCCAGCTTTGCACCATTCTCACAACTTTTGTTATGTTTGAACCCATTGTTGTTGCCATAGTGTAAGTTGGCCTCATTGGGGGTTATATTTTTTTCACTGTCACTCCACTTTTTGAAGTATGATGTCCTTCTCCAGGGACTGGTCCCTCCTAACAACAGTCCAAAGTAGGATAAACAAAGTCTCGCCTTGTTATCCGTGCTTCTAAAGAACATTCTGGGTGTATTTCTTCATAGACAGATTTGTTTGATCCTCTGGCAGTCCATAGTACTTTCAATATTATTCTCCAGCACCCTAATTCTAGTACACCGCCTCTTTTCCAGTCTTCCTTAATCATTGTTCAACATTCACATGCATATGAGATGCAACTTTCACATGCATTGAAAATACCATGGCTTGGGTCAGGTGCACTTCAGTCCTCAAAGTGATATTTTTGCTTTTGAACGCTTCAGAGGACTCTTTTGCAGCAGATTTGCCTATGCAATATGCCATTTCGGTTCCTGACTCCGCTTCCATGAGCATTGATTGTGGATCTGAGCAAAATGGAGTCTTTAACAGCTTAAATATTTTCTCCATTTATCATGTGGTTGTTTATTGGGCTGGTATGAGTATTTTCCTTTTCTAGAAATTGAGGTACAATCCTTCTGGAGACTGTGATCTTTAATCTTTATCAGTAAGTATTTCACGTCTGCTTTCTGCAAGCAAGATTGTGTCATCTGCTTATCGCATGTTGTTGGTGAGTCTTCCTCCAATCTTGATGCCACATTCTTCTTCATATAATCCTGCTTCTCAAATTATAGACTCATTGTATAGATAGTATAAATATGATAAGAGAATCCAACCCTGGCAAACACTTTTCCTGGTGTTAGACCATTCAATATTCCCTTGTTTGATCTATGTTCAGGTTCCTCATGAACACAATTAAGTTTTCTGGAATATCCATTTTTCTCAATATTATTCATAGTTTATGATCCAAACAGTGGAATGCCTTTGCACAGTCAATAAAGCACAAGTAAACTTCTCTCTGATAGTCTCTGCTTTCAACCAAGATTCATCTGATGTCAGCGTTGATATCCCTACTTCCATCTTCTCTTCTGAATCCAGCTTGAATTTCTGGCAACTTCCTATCAATGTACCGTTGCAACCATTTTAAATTATCATCAGCAAAATTTTACTTCCATATGATATTAAGGATTTCCATGTTCTATTGGGTACCTTGCTTTGGAATAGGCACAAATATGGATCTTTTCTAATTGTTTGGCCAAGTAACTGTCTTCCAAATTTCTTGTCATAGAAAGTAAGGACCCCCAGTACTGCATCAGTTTGTTGAAACATTTCAGTTGGCATTCCAGAAATTCTTAGAGACTTATTTTTCTCCAGTGCCTTTCATGAAACTTGGACTTCTCCCTCTAATACTGTTGTTTCTTGATCAAGTGCTACCTATTGAAATGACTGAACATTGATCAATTCTTTTTTGTACAGTAACTCTGTATTCCTTCCATCTTCTTTTGTTGCTTTGTGTATCGTCAATATTTTGTGCATCATCTGTATCTTCTAATATGTCAATCTGAGGCTTAAATTTTTCTTTACTTCTGTCAGCTTGAGAAATGATGAAACCTTTTGATGTTTTCTAATTCCAGGTCTTTGCACATTTCATAATAATATCTAACTCTGTCTTTTTGAGGTGCCCTTAGAAATTTTCTGTTCAGCTCATTTACTTCCTCATTCCTTCCAGTTGCCTTAACTTCTCTACATTCAAAAGCAATGTTTAGCATCTCTTCTAACATTTATTTTGGTCTTTTCTTTTTCCCTGTCTTTTTAATGACCTTTAGCTTTCTTCATGTATGATGTTCTTGATGCTACCCCATAACTCTTATGTTTTTCATTCATTCTGATGCATCAAATCTGTTCTTGAGATGGGCTCTGAATTCAGGTGAGATATATTCAAGGTCATGTTTTGGCTCATGGAATTGTATTAATTTTCTTCAGTTTCAGCCTGAACTTGCATATCAACAATTGATAGTCTGTTCCATAGTCTGCCCCTGGCCGTCTGTTGGCTGACGATATTGAGCCTTTCCATTGTTTCTTGCCACAGATGTAGGCAGTTGGATTCCTGTGTATTCCACCTACAGAGGTACACATTTATGTTGATGAAAAAAGTTATTTGCAATGTATAAGTCATTGGTCTTACAAAATTCTATCATGTGATCTCTTGCATCATTTTTATCACTAAGTCCATACCTGGCAATTACCAATCCTTCTTTTTTGTTTCTAACCCATTCCTATCACCAGTAATTATCAATGCATCCTGATTGCATGTTTGATCAATTTTAGACTAAATAAGTTGGTAGAATTCTTCAATTTTATCATCACTGACTTTTGATGCTGGTGTGTATATTTGAATAATAGTGGTATTAACTGGACTTCCTTGTTAGTTGTTAAGTGCCATCAAGTCAGATCCAACTCATAGCCAACCTTGTGGTCAGCAGTCCAGTGCTTATCCTACAGTGCCACACCAGGACTCCTTGTAGGCTATGGATATTATCCTATCACAGACAGCATTGTACTTGAAGATAGATCTTAAAATGCTTCTTTTTGATAATAAATGTGGCATTATTCCCCTTCAATTTTTCATTCCTGATATAGGAAAGCATATGATTATCTGATTCACAATGGCCTATACCAGTCCATTTCAGCTCACTGATTGCTAGGATGCACTCCTAGTGCTGTGCTGTAGGATAAGCACTGGACTGCTAACCACATGGTCAGAGGTTCAACCCCACAAGGTGCTCCTCAAAAATCTTATATAGCATCACTCTGAATTGGAACCAGTTGGGCAGCTCTTAACAGCAATAACAATGCCTAGCATATCTGTCTTTATGCATTCCATTTTATTTTTGATGACTTCCAATTTTCCTGGATTCATACTTCATACAACTTGTTGCAGTTATTAATAGTTTTTTTCAGCTGTTTCCCATCAGTAAATGAAGGTCCCAAAAGCTTACTCCATGCACATCATTAAGGTCAGTCTACTCTGAGGCGACAGCTCTTCCCAAGTTGTATTTTGTGTGCTTTCCAATCTCAGGGGTCTCATCTTCTGGTATTACATTAGACAATGTTATACTGATTTTTGTAAGTTTTAAGTAGTTACCCATTTAGAAGTGGTCTGGAAAGGTCCACTGAAACTTGTCCACCATAGTGACCCTGCTATTATTAAAAATACTGGTGGCATAGGTTCCAGAATCAAAGCAACACATTTGTTACCACAGTGTGACAAACTGACAGATGGGTGGTACATACACAAACGCATGCAAGGTATCCATACTCTGACTGTAGAATGTATTTTAATCAACTTTTAGAAAAGGCAAATATATCATTTTCTGACATAATCTCCTTGCTTTTCAACAACTTTTAATATTCCTTTATTAAAAAATGTTGCTTTATTAAAAATGTTTTCAGGATGTAAGCTGCCAGTGAGTGCTGCCTTCCCTTCTTTATCAGAGATGAATCTTTGTCCTCAAATGGCTGCTTTCTGGAAACCAAACAGGTGAAAGTATGATGGAGCAAAATCAGGACTATAGAGAGGATTCTTTAACACCTCAAAGAGAACTTTCTTCAGAATGTCAACAGTAAGGACAGAGGCAAGGCATGTGAATGTGCATTATCATGCAAGATCACAATGCCCTTGGATAGCAGTCCTCTGCAGTTAATCCAAAGTTTAGACTTCAGCTCTTCAGTGAACATCTCACTGTAATGAGCACTGTTGATGAACCTGTATCATGTTTGTGTTCCGTTACAGGCCCTTGAGAATCCCAGAAATTATAACCATCAATTTTCCAGCTGATGGTTGACTTGAGCTTTTTCTTGGTTGGTGACTGAGGATGTTTCCATTCCATATTCTGCCATTTACTCTCGGGCTCATAATGATGAATCCATGTCTTATCACCAGTAACAATTTTTTAAACTTTCACCTTCCTTTGAATATCCAACCAGATTTGTTTGCAGAAATCCAAACTCTTCTGTTTACGCTCTTCCAGTTCGTCCTGCTGTACATAAGGTCGCTCTGAGTGAGTACCGACTTGATGGCACCTAACAACAACAACAAAAATGAGTTGTTTCACTACCCATCTTGCGCCAACTTTTCAAAATCCAAGTCTGTCATGGATTATTTCATAGGCAGAACCATGCTGATTTGCAAATGATTTGTCACATAATCCACTGTCATGCCTCTATTTAGCAGAATCATTTCATGTGCATGCCATGCTGTGGACGGGCGTCTTAATATAACCAGAGTGTGGATAATGTTTGACTCACCTTTGTGTGTATGGATATGTCTGTGTGTGCGTTGTT
>NW_006408618.1:972156-975822 GCF_000296735.1 Chrysochloris asiatica
GCTCTTCTCCATTGATGGTCCCAGGGCCCTCCGCTCCTAGACTGAAAAGTTAATCACTCCCCTCCTTGCTATAAAATGTCCACCTTTACATTTCCAATCCTCACAGTCAGTCCTGATAACAATTCTTCACTATTGCATCACAAGACCCATCTGCATTTCATTTCATCACCCCTTCCTGGACAGGCTGGATACTATTCACTGCAGACTCTACCTTCCTCCACGCCCTTTGGATCTAGGTTCCTTCTCAAAAGCTTGTAAGCCAGTCACTTCTTACCTTTGTATCCCTCCCCCTATTTTGGGTAGCCCATGTCCAAGTTGCCCATCCCTGTCCACTCTTTGTGTGGAGGGGGTGGGAATAATTCTTGCAGCAGGGATTGTTTTCCTCTTTTGTGCTACTGCATTTATGGGTGTAAGTCAGGTTTATCAAATTGTATCAGATGATGCCTTTTCCCTCTTCTTTCTACTTCGTGTTGAGTTCTGTTCATCCAGTCATTGAAGCCAGGTCAAGTGGGTATCATCTGCAAGTTTGAGTGTTCTTGCGTCTGTCCGCCCTCTTCTAATCAGCTGGCCGCTTTGCTCTCCACTCTAGTCCTCTGTGGTTGTGTCCTTGACTCTGAGCCCATGAATTCCCAGGTCCTTCCTCGCTGCTAGCCAACCAGGTCTCCATCCGGGTTCACAGTAATTTGCTGGACAATGTAGGGGTTAGCTGGCCACTTCATTGATGTTCTTCGGTCACTTCCCCTTATGTATGACGTGCGTGGTCACCAGTCCAAGTGTGTGTGTTCTTCAGGAACACTTTTATAAAAACAAGTTGAAAAACACTAGAAAACTAAAAAGAAAAACAAACAAATATTTAACCACCCAGAGAAAAACCACTATTAAATGTTCCTTTAGATATATCTTTGAATGTAAATGCATTAATTTAAATAAGTTAGTATATATAGAATTGTACTATGTTGTTGTTGTTAAGTGCTGTCGAGTCGGTTCTGACCCATAGCGACCCTGAAAAGTGTTTCCGAGGCTTTTAAATCGTTTCCGGAGCAGAAAGCCTCATCTTTCTCCCACAGAGCAGCTGGTAGTTTCGAACTGCTAGTCTTGTGGTTTGCAGCCCGATTCGTAAACACTACGCTACCAGATATATATACATGCTAGGAATTCCCAAGTGTCATAGCTGGTTAAGTAAGTGCTGGACCACTAACAGAAGGGTTGGTGCTTCATACCCACCAGAAGCATCTTGAAGTAAAGCCTGGCAATCTATTTCCAAAAAGTTACAGCTTTGAAACCCCTATTAAGCAGTTCCACTGCCCACATGCGAGGCCACTGTCAGAACTGACTAAATAGCAACAAACAACAATATATTCTTCATGCTACAACCAGATTCATTTAGTCTCTTGGTGATTGTCTCACCAAATATAGCTATGGTACTCTAGTTCATAGTTATGCCGAGTTCTTTGGGTTTATTAGAATTTATTTAATCAGCCCTTTATTTTGGTTATTTGCATTTTCTAGTTTTTAACTATTTTTAAAGGTTAAAATAAACATCATTCTTATTTTTAAGTGCCAACGAGTAGGTAGGATTTCTGAGGAGTGGCTGGCTGGTTTCAACAGCCGACCTGTGGTCCAAAGCAACCTTTCGGTGTAGTGCATTATCCTGCAGCACTACACCAGGACTCATTTTACACACATATTTATATTCTTCTCCTCCACAGGATAAACTTGCTGTGATAACACATATCTCTATTTTAAGTTAAAACATCTTTAATGAATGTTTATTGTAAAAAAATATTATAAAGAAATCACAGACAGATAGGCACTTTTATGTGAAAGTTCTCTACCACCCCCTTGTTCCTTATCCCATTCTCCAGAAGAAACCCTGTATAGAGTTCACAGACTTTAAATCATTACAACGCCATAAACATGTAAGTGCTTTATATTTATCTATATCAACAATATTTTAGCTATACATACATATTTAAATATATACTTGATATATTCATATATATATTAATATGTTAGATGCTACCGAGTCTGTTCTGACTCAATAGTGACCTTATATACAACTGTCTGGTTTTGCCACAATGAAACACTGTCCTGTGCCATCTTCACAATTATTGTTAAGCATGAGCCCATTGCTGCTGCTACTGTGCCAACCCATCTCACTGGGAACTCTTCTTCTTTTTACTGACCCTTCACTTTACCAAGCATGATGTCTTCTCCAGGTACTGGTTCCTCCTAAAAATATATTTGAAGTATGAGATGAAGTCTTATTATCTTGCTTCTAAGGAGCATTCTGGCCGTACTTCTTTTAACAGATTTGTTTTTTCTTCTGGTAATCCATAAGACTTTTAATATTCTTCACCAACACCATAACTCAAATCATCATTTCATCTACAGACATCCTTATTCATTGTCCAACTTTCGCATGCATATAAGGCTATTGAAAATACCATGGCTTGGGTCAGATGCTCATTAGTCCTCAAACTGACAGTTTTGCTCTTGTACAGTTTAAAGAGGTCTTGAGCAGATTTGCCTAATGCAGTACAATGTTTGATTTGTAGATTGCTGCTTCCATCACTGTTGATGATGGATCCAAGCAAAATGAAGTCTTTGACATCTTCATTATTTTCTTCATTTATCATGATGCAATTTCTGATCCAGTGTTGATGATTTTTGTTTTCTTTCCATTGAGATGCAACTTAGACTGAATGGTATTGTCTTAGATCTTCATCAGCAAGAGTGAATCAAACATTATCTGCACTCAGGTTATATTAAAACACCTGTCCAAGTCCACAGCTGATAAAGCATTAAACGTCATGTGAAAAGACTGTCGAATAGACGACTGACAGTGGATTATGTGTTAAATTGCTTGCAAATTGGACATGGATGTGCCTATGAAATAATTCATGATTGACTTGGGTTTCAAAATTTTTGTGTGAGATGGATATTGTAACAGTAATTGGAAGAGTATAAACAGAAGCATTTAGACATCTTCAAACAAAATTTGAATCGATACTCAAAGGAAGGTAAAAGTTACTTTAAAAAAATCAGTGCTGGTGATTAGACATGGATCCATCACTATGTGCCTGAGAGTAAATGGACGAGTATGGAATGGAAATATCCTCACTTGCCAACCAAGAAAATGCTCAAAAGTCAACCATCAGCTAGAAAATTGATACTTACTGGAATTCAGGAATTCTCAAGAGCCAGTATTAGAACACTATCAGGAAATTTCCACCATCGTTTCTGTCATCAAGGTCTTATTTTCCAACTGTGATTCTTCCTCTTTGTTTCCAGCCTTTGCATTCCAATTGTCAGTAATTATCAATGCAATTTGATTACACATTGCATCAATTTCATACTGAAGGAGTGAATTCTTCAGTTTTGTCATCACTGTCTTTAGTGGTTGTTGTGTAAATTTCCATAATAGTTGTATTAACTGGTCTTCCGGGTAGTCTTGTGGATATTGTCCTATCACAGTCAACATTATACTTCAAGAAAGATCCTGACATATTCTTTTTTTTTTTTTTATGTTTTTATTATGTTTATATGATAGTTTACATGAGAGAACTTTAGTTTTATATTCATTCCATCGTATATCATTTCATTGCCATGGTTCCAGTCCCCTCCATGCATCATCAACCGACCAAAGGGTATATCCTAGAAACC
>NW_006408618.1:980602-986675 GCF_000296735.1 Chrysochloris asiatica
ACTTTCCTTAGTTCTTCCTTATTTTCCTCAACCCCTTTTCAGAGTATTTGAATATGTTTCCATATCATTCTGAATTCCCTCTCAGGCAAATCCAGAACCCGCTCTTCCTCTGCTATAAAACCTTTGTCTGTCTTCAGCTCATTTGTATCTGCTGCTCTCTTGTGCTTTTGGACGTGTTTCGATAATGTTAATTGTTTCATGTTGGGCATGATTATTCTTATTTTATTATAATTATTATTGACACGATCAGGAGATAGGCATCCCTTATTGTCTGTATTGTGTATTAGGTGTGGTTAGGTCTTGTCTATGTGGAGGGTGTGGCATGAGGGCGGGCTTGCCGCATGCAATGCAGCAGGGGTGGGGTTGGCGCCCACAAGGTGCAGCAGGGGTGGGGTTGGCGGTGGCGTGCAGTTCAAGGGGGGAGTGCTGCTCAATTGGAAGGGGTGGAGGCTGCTCGGGTGGGTGGGTGGAGTCCGTGTCTGATGACATCAGAGAGTCACCATATTTCTCCTTCTCTCTGTGTCCTGAGTAAACTGATTTTCTTGCCTACTACACATGCTGAGATTCCACGCTAGGGTAGAGAACCCTCTTCTTGCCGCTCTCTGTATGTGCTGGCTCCAGCTCCGCCCTCAAAAGCTCTACAGGGCCCGCAGTGGCAGGCGAAAGTTCAAAATGCCAGAAATTCCTCTGTAGTGTGATTTTTTTTAAAAAAGCAAGTTCAGGAGGTTGAAGCCCTAAGTTTTATGATGATTGGAAGGTTCTGGGTCCACTACAGGATGGTTTCCTTCCTGAGGTCTCCCTCCCTTGTCTCTGGAGCTCCCCTTACCCTTGTCATCTTGCCTCAGTGGGGAACTAGAAGTCCAAACAAATCTGTTTTGGAAGAAGTATAGCCAGAATGATCCTTAGAAACCAGGATGGCGATTCTTTGTCTCTCTTGCTTTGGACATGTTTTCCAGAGGGAACAGTCCTTGTAAGAGGACAGGTAATGTGTGGGGTCAGCCAGAACTAGGGACCCCCAACAAGGTGTATTAACACAGTTACAGCAGCAGTGGGATCAAACGTAACAATAGTGGGCATGGTGCTGGACTGAGCAGAGTTTTGTTCTGTTGTGCATAGAGTCACTATGAGTAAATGTTGCTGTTGTTGTTGTTAAATGCCATCGAGTTGATTCCGACCCGTAGCAACCCTGTATAAGGTTTCCAAGGAGCAGCTGATGAGCTTGAACCACCAACTTTGCAGTTCAAACGGCTTTGCAGTCTGACGCATTAACCCACAGCACCACACCAGGACTCTGTGAGTAAATGTTAGCTATTATTAAATATGCAACCATTTTTTGCTATTCCCAGTTGATAGGCATTGAAGTTTTCTACAGGTTTTCAACAATAATAACAAAAAGCATCATTAATATATGTACATTGTATAAATATTTCTTTAGGTTACATTGCTAAAAGTAGAAAATGGAATTACTGGGTCAAAAAGTAAACACATTTCAAATTTTGATAAATATTTTCACATCTCCATTTCCCTCCAATATGCTGTGTTAATTAGTATTCTAGTCAAGACTGTATCAAAATATCCATTTCCCCAAAACTAATAAGTATGAAATATTACCAGTCAAATCTATGGTATAAAGCACTGGACCACAAGATCAGTTTGAACCACAAGGTCGGCAGTTCAAACTCACCAGGTGTTCCTCTGGAAACCCTATAGGGTCGCTATGAGTCAGAATGGACTCAACGACACTTAATACAACAGCAAGAATATACAAATATACACAAGTAGTTTTCATGAGCCATTCTTTGATCATTTGTGAGGGTGCCTTCATTGACCACATGTCTATCTTTTGATTACTGCTAAAATTATTTTTCACTCTTTGTCTATTAGGGTTTTTCTTTTGTTTTATTTTGTTCTGTGTTTTGAACAGATTTTTTTTTAAAAAAAACTTCTTTGACCAGTATGATTTAAAATTTTTAGTCATATATGTTGCAGGTACTTTTTCCCGAATTGTCATTCTTTTTCCATTTTGTCCATTATTTTGATACAAAATGTCTCATAGTCATGAGTCTTGTAAAGCTTTGTGTTTGTTTCAAAATATGAAAAGATTTTTTAAACTCCAATTTTACCAAAATTGCTACCCAGATTGTCCATTATGACTTCAAGTTTTGATCCAGCTAAAAGTTTTTGGGCAGAGCGGCAGACTGGAAACCAGTTTTTTCTAAAATCATTCATTCAAGAATCTGATTTGTAATGCCACTATAACCACAAAGTAACTTTATGTGTGTCCCATTCTTTTTGCTTTTATATGGGCCACTTATCTGACCAGGGACTTTTACAACAGACTTGTAAAGTGTGCCACTTTATAATTTCATATACTACATGTCTATTTTTATGGTAATTATTTGATTGGGCATATTCTCTTGCTTACGGACTTTCTTTTTTTCCCCTTGCTACTCTCACCTGTTTATTCTTCCAAATGAAGTTTAGAATCATTTTGTCACGTTGTTGTTGTTGCCTAGTTACTGTACAGTCAGATCTGGCTTAGAGCGGCCCCATACACAACAGAGCAAAACACTGCCCAGTCTTGTACCATCCTTTCAAGTGTTATAACGCTTGAGCCCATTGCTGCTGCCACTGTCAGTCTGGCTCATTGGAGGGCTTCCTCTTTTTCACTGACCCTACAGTGAGTACTGGTGTGATGCTTCAAGATAATGCACTAGACTTCAAGGTCAGTTTGGACCGCAAGGTTGGTGATTCAAACCTTCCAGACGCTCCTTGGAAAACCTACTTGACGGCACTTAACAATGATAACAACACTTACCAAGCATGAAGTCCTTCTTCAGGGACTGGCCCCTCCTGAAAATGTGGGGGGGCAGGCAGACCTGCCCCGCCCAGGCAGCTTGCAGTCAGAAAGAAATGGATGGATGGATGGTTATGGGTTTGATTTTTTGGTTTATTTTTGTTTTAACTTTGTATTATGAATTGAGTGAAGGTTCACAGAGCAGATCATCAGTTTTACATCCAGCCAGTAAAAATGTCATTTCATCTCAATGTAGCATCATTCATCCATCCACTTTGTCTCTGCAGTTCCTGTTCTTGTTCTGCATTCTCCATGATTCTGAACTTTGTCCTTGGGTAGATATACCTGTTTTGATCTCTAATAGTTGAGCATACTGTGATGTACACGCCTCACTAGTGTTGTTGTCCACCAAATATGACTATCTAATGCTTGATTGTCCTGGTGTGGCACTGCAGGATAAGCACTGAACTGCTAACCACAAGGATGACTGTTTAAATTCACCAGCTGCTCCTCAGAAATTCTTCAGAGGGTCGCTGTGAGTTGGAACCAACTCGATGGCACATAACAACAACAGTGCTTCATTGAAAATTTAGTTATGGGGGTCATTCAGTGTGATTCCTGAAGGGTGACCAAGGGATAGAGTTTTGGGATTCAACCAGTCTATCTGACCAGTAAACCGGTTCGTTTTTATGAGTTTGAGTTTTGTTCCATATGATCTCCCCCTCTAATCAGGATCTTCTACTATGAGATTTTTAAATTTATTTTATTCAAGAGTTCTAAAACTGGAAACATATCCTTGTTCTCAAGCAACTGTTAACTAGTAGGACACACAGACATAAAACAAATAATTAAAATACACTCCCTGAAATAATTAAGTCCCATAAAGTCAGTAAGAACTTACAAGTGGCAAATAAATGCATGAGGAATGCGGCAATGTTTGTGGACCGGTAGCACTTACTTGTAATGAATAGCACACTCAGGTAAAATTATGCCTGGCGAAGGCAGCTTTCTTACCACTTGTCTGTCAGTTTGCTGTAGTATGGTTGGTTTGTGTGTTGCTGTGATGCTGGAAGCTATGCCACCTATATTTTTAATACCAGAAGGGTCACCCATGGTGGACAGGTTTCAGCACACTTCCGGAATAAGACAGATTAAGGAAGGAGAGGCAGACTACTCCTAAATATTTAGCCATAGAAAACCTTATGAATAGCATACCCCATAAGGTTTGTCAGCTATCATGCCGGAAGATGAAAACATTACAAATACTGGCAGAATATTGTCAGATACAGTGCCAGAAGGTGGAATGTATGAAGTATGAATATAGGGAAAGTGGCAGTTGTCAAAAATGAATGGAATGCATAAAGATCAATATCCGAGGTACCGGTGAGCTGAAATGGGCTGGTGTTGGCCATTTTGAATCTGACATTTATGTGGCTTACAATTCTACGAGTGACAAATTCAAGAAGAATTGCATAACATTCATCATCAAAAAGAACATTTCAAGATTTATCCTGAAGTGTACAATGATAGGAAAATATCTCTCTGTGAATAGGATAATATCCATTTGTCTACACAGAAGACCAGTTAACATCACTATTATTCACATGTACTGACCAACCACAGAACAAGGAAACACTGAGTGGTTTAAAATCAGGAAAGGTGTGCTCCAGGGTTGTATCTAAGAAGCTGGATTATATGAAGAAAAACATGGCATCAGGGTTGAAGGAAGACTCATTAACAACCTGCAACATGCAGATGATAGCACCTTGCTTGCTGAAACCGAAGTAGACTTAAAATACTTACTTATTAATATCAGAGACCACAACCTTCGGCATGGATTTCACCTAAGTGTAAGAAAACAGAAATCCTCACTGTTGGGCCAACAAACAGTCAAAATGCTCTTTAGAAAAAAGGATGGTGACACTTTGTCTCTCATACTTCTCACATATTATAAGAAATGACCAGTCGCTGGAGAATGACATCATACTTGGTAAAGTGGAGGGTCAGTGAAAAGAGGAAGACCCCTAACAAGATAGATTGGCACAATGACAGCACTAACAGTTTCGTGCGTAACAATTGTGAAGATGGTAAAGGACCAGACAGTGTTTTGTTCTCTTGTGCATTAGGTTGCTATGAGTCAAAACTAGCTCAATGACACCTAACAACAACAGCACAAGGCTGCTTTCTGTAAGGTATGATTGTTAACTCTTTATGCCACTCTCATTACAAAACTATGTAATTTTGTGTCAGGTTTATCTTTGGACACTTTAAAATTCAAGTGATTCATAAGATTCTTGGGGAATGATTAAGTGCATAATATGAAATAAGAGCCATCTTTATTACATGCAAAGGACTTCAGACAGTTTGTGAAAAAAATTCATTATCTTTTCATTAATTGCTCCATGAGATTTTTGAATCACCCTCATATAAATAAATTATGTAAACTTCTGATTTCTTTTGGCCAAGATGTTCGGGAAACCCAAGATGCTGCTGCTGTCGTTGTCCAGGTTGTGCTGATTCTTCCCTATGTGCTGTTCTGTTCTCCTCTACTGGGTGTTCCGTTCTCCTCTACTGGGTGTTCTGTTCTCCTCTACTGGGTGTTCTGTTCTCCTCTACTGGATGTTCTGTTCTCCTCTACTGGGTGTTCTGTTCTGCTATACTGGGCGTTCCGTTCTCCTCTACTGGGCGTTCCGGTCTCCTCTACTGGGTGTTCCGGTCTCCTCTACTAGGCGTTGGGTCTCCTCTACTGGATGTTCCGTTCTCCTATACTGGGCGTTCCATTCTCCTATACTGGGCGTTCCGTTCTCCTATACTGGATGTTCTGTTCTCCTATACTGGATGTTCTGTTCTCCTCTACTGGGTGTTCCGTTTTGCTATACTGGGCGTTCCATTCTCCTATACTGGGTGTTCCGTTCTCCTATACTGGGTGTTCTGTTCTCCTATACTGGGTGTTCTGTTCTCCTATACTGGGTGTTCTGTTCTCCTATACTGGGTGTTCTGTTCTCCTCTACTGGGTGTTCTGTTTTGCTACACTGGGTGTTCTGGTCTCCTATACTGGATGTTCTGTTCTCCTATACTGGGTGTTCTGGTCTCCTATACTGGGCGTTCCGTTCTCCTATACTGGGTGTTCTGTTCTCCTATACTGGGTGTTCTGTTCTGCTATACTGGGTATTCTGTTCTGCTATACTGGGTGTTCTGTTCTGCTATACTGGGTGTTCTGTTCTTCTATACTGGGTGTTCTGGTCTCCTATACTGGGTGTTCTGTTCTGCTATACT
>NW_006408618.1:986775-1009553 GCF_000296735.1 Chrysochloris asiatica
TCTACTGGGTGTTCTGTTCTCCTCTACTGGATGTTCCGGTCTCCTATACTGGGTGTTCCGGTCTCCTCTACTGGGTGTTCCGTTCTCCTCTACTGGGTGTTCCGTTCTCCTCTACTGGGTGTTCCGTTCTCCTCTACTGGGTGTTCCGTTCTCCTCTACTGGGTGTTCTGTTCTCCTCTACTGGGTGTTCTGTTCTCCTCTACTGGATGTTCCGTTCTCCTCTACTGGGTGTTCTGTTCTGCTATACTGGGCGTTCCGTTCTCCTCTACTGGGCGTTCCGTTCTCCTATACTGGGCGTTCCGTTCTCCTATACTGGGCGTTCTGTTCTCCTATACTGGATGTTCCGTTCTCCTCTACTGGGCGTTCCGTTCTCCTCTACTGGGCGTTCCGTTCTCCTCTACTGGGCGTTCCGTTCTCCTCTACTGGGCGTTCCGTTCTCCTATACTGGGCGTTCCGTTCTCCTATACTGGGCGTTCCGTTCTCCTATACTGGGTGTTCCGTTCTCCTATACTGGGTGTTCCGTTCTCCTATACTGGGTGTTCTGTTCTCCTATGCTGGGTGTTCTGTTCTCCTATGTACTGGGTGTTCTGTTCTCCTATACTGGGTGTTCTGTTCTGCTATATTGGATGTTCTGTTCTGCTACACTGGGTGTTCTGTTCTCCTATACTGGGCATTCTGTTATCCTATACTGGGTGTTCTGTTCTGCTATACTGGGTGTTCTGTTCTCCTATACTGGGTGTTCTGTTCTCCTACACTGGGTGTTCTGGTCTCCTATACTGGGTGTTCTTTTCTGCTATACTGAATGTTCTGTTCTGCTATACTGGGTGTTCTGTTCTCCTATACTGGATGTTCTGTTCTCCTACACTGGGTGTTCTGTTCTCCTATACTGGGTGTTCGGTTCTGCTATACTGGGTGTTCTGTTCTCCTATACTGGATGTTCTGTTCTCCTACACTGGGTGTTCTGTTCTCCTATACTGGACATTCCGTTCTCCTATACTGGCTGGGTGTTCTGTTCTGCTATACTGGGTGTTCTGTTTTGCTACACTGGGTGTTCTGGTCTCCTATACTGGGTGTTCTGTTCTCCTATACTGGGTGTTCTGTTTTGCTATACTGGGTGTTCTGTTCTCCTATACTGGGTGTTCTGTTCTCCTATACTGGGTGTTCTGTTCTCCTATACTGGATGTTCTGTTCTCCTATACTGGGTGTTCCGTTCTCCTCTACTGGGTGTTCTGTTCTCCTCTACTGGGTGTTCTGTTCTCCTCTACTGGGTGTTCTGTTCTCCTCTACTGGGTGTTCTGTTCTCCTCTACTGGATGTTCTGTTCTCCTATACTGGGTGTTCTGTTCTCCTCTACTGGGTGTTCCGTTCTCCTATACTGGATGTTCTGTTCTCCTATACTTTGCTAGGATTTTGTCTTCTTACATATACTCAGTATTTCTGTGTTCAGAAATCTCATCCTTTTCCACTGCACTTGTTCAGAATTCTCTTCCTACTGTTACTGAGGAATTTGTTACTATTTTTTACTCCTTCACTACAAGAGTTAAACTGACTTCGCCCTTAACCTGTAACCCTGGTGGTAACTGCGATGTTGTGGTGGCTCCTGCTTGGCCTTTGTTCTGAGAACTCTGTGGATGCTGTGCTCTATCCCATGCAACAGTTAGTCTGGATTGTTTAATTTTGTGAAAACCAAACTTCTGTTTGGAATACAAGCTAAAAGATGGGTTTTCCTCTTTGGGTTAAGTTATGGATATAACAGTTGTTGTTGTTGTTATGTGCCGTGGAGTTGGTTCTGACTCATAGTGATACTGTACAGGGTTTCCAAGGCTGTAAATCTTTATGATGGCAGAAAGCCTCATCTTTCTCCTGCAGAACACCTGGTAGTTTCAAACTGCTGACCCTGAGGTTCGCAGCCTGATTCGTAACCACTATACTACCAGAGTTCCTTGGATATAACAGTACACCTGTGAAATCCCTTTAAATGATAGCTCTTTGTGCCTCATCACAGTAGATGATGTTGTTGTTAAGTTCCGTCAGGTTGGTTCCGACTCATAGCAACACTGTGTAGGGTTTCTGAGGAACTGCTGGTGGATTTGAACTGCCAACCTTGCAGTTCAAACCAACCTTGTGGTCCAGTGCTTATAATACAGTGATGCACCTTTGTGGTATTACTGTTTAACACAGTTGATTTTTGAGAATTTGACTAAAGCTGTGAACTCCATTCCCCAATACAGATGAATTCACAAAAGTTAGCATGTTGTTTCAGGGAATTGATTGTTTTACACAGAATTCCTATTGCTCTTTGACCCATGGAAAGAAATCTTTGTTTAACCACTTTATTCCTGTTACATGCCCTGGATTGGCACTGTAAGATAAGCACTGGGTCACAACGTTGGTTTGAACAGCAGGGTCGGTGGTTCAAACCCACCAGTCGCTCCTCAGAAAATCCTATACAGGGTTGCTATGAGTTGAAACAACAAACGACATGTCATTTTAAAAATAAATAATCTAACAGTATTTTAACCAAGTCAAAATATTCTATGTTAGTGTTCTCATAAATGCAATTTGGTTTTTTTCCTACAGCTTAAGCATTGGATGTTCTGTTTCTCTACCTTTTTCCCTTTTATTCTCTCTCTGGTGGTGGTGGTGATGTGCCGTGGAGTCCGTTCCTACTTTTAGCGACCCTGTGCAGGGTTTCTGAGGCTACAAATCTTTACAGGAGCAGAAAGCCTCATCTTTCTACTGTGGAACTGCTGGTAGTTTCGAACTGCTGACCTTGAGATTAGCAGCCCGATTCATAACCACTAGCTCCCTCCAAACAGAGTTCTGTCTTCACCATCCCACGAAACAGTGCTTCTTTCGGTTAACAACTTCCTGTCACTTGACAAATGCTTTTCTATCCACATCTATCTGTATGTTTTGGAAAGAGGAGTTATAACTGACTTCTCAAATCTCCATCTTCAAATACGTTCTCTTCTTGGCTTTCAAAGTACTATATTGTCACGGTTTTCCTCACTAGCTCTACTTCCTTAGCCTACTTTGACTTGCTCTTCCT
This sequence comes from Chrysochloris asiatica, assembly GCF_000296735.1. NCBI lineage: Eukaryota > Metazoa > Chordata > Mammalia > Afrosoricida > Chrysochloridae > Chrysochloris > Chrysochloris asiatica. The sequence continues at coordinate 989,827 of NW_006408618.1, forward strand.
CCTTTCTTCTGCCTCTGGATGTTGCAGTGCTTAAGGCTAGCCTGGTTTTGCTGCTCCTCCCTGTATTCCCACTCACCCTAGCTGACCTACTACTTTGGCTTTAAATATCTATTTGTCTTATTATGTGAGTACCACAATTGTATCTCCAGCTCTCAACTCCAGAGTTGGATTTCCAACTGCCTTCTTGACAAACATGTATACAAGGGAGCTTCAAACAGTTCATGGAAAATTTTAGTTTTTTAACTCCATTTTTTCACCAACTTTCCCCAGCTTCCTCATACATGAATGTCTCTGGTGGTGGTGGTAGTTATGTGCTGTGGAATCAGTTCTGACTCATAGTCACCCTGCATAGGGTTTCCAAGGTTGTAAATCTTTACAGGAGCAGAAAGCTTGTGTTTCTCCTGTCGAACAGCTAGTAGTTTTGAACTGCTGACCAACTCATAACCACTAAGCTACCAAAGAGTCTTAATGAATGTCTATAGGACATCTTAAACTTAACTTTCCAAACGAAGCTCAACCTACTCATTGCTGACCTATGAGCCCCCAGTGGAAGTGACCCTTCTTTCTTTCCCTCTGTCTCCTATAGGTTTCCTGCCCCTATTCTAGGCCCCTTCGAATCCATACTCCACGAAGTAGGCAAAAGGATCTTTTAACTTACCTTTGTCAATTCACACGTCCAGGGAAGACTTAATAGATGAGTCGCAAGAAAAATGATGTATTGTAACATTTTTGTTACTTTCAAAGGTCTGAGATTTATTTGGGGGTGGGGGAGAAGAGAATGGGAAGCAGTTCTAGAAAGGCTGTAGAGTTCTGTTCACTTTAGTTTGTTTCAAATGCGTGCTACTTTTTAATACATGTGGTTTAAAATAAGAAGGGAATCTGAAATGGATCCATTTGTATAATCATTGATGTTCTTATAGTCAAGTGTAGTTATTCTGAGTAGTAAAACAAAGATGAATTAAGTTTAGTTTTAAATGATCCAGTAAACATTCAAGCTTAGAGCAAATGAGGAAAGGCAAAGGAGGAGGAGGAAGGTGAGGAGCGAGAGGGAAAAATGAGGAGTTTGCACACTGTCATGTAAAGTGGGATCAAGCTCAATATTTGTAATTATGGTGTTAATTGGGCTGCTCTGGTGTTCATTGGTCTGCTGCTGCTTGTGCTAAACTTCATTGTGTATCACTTAGAGGTTTCATTGAATCCTTACTGTCACTATTTCCTGGCTCTTAGCAGGAGAAAGACCCTCTCCACCAGCTGCTCGGTGATCTCTGGGTATGATACGTTTTGTCTGCCATTTCCTTCAGAATTCTCCCTTATGTTTACTTTCGTGGCCTGTACTCATTCTCTTTGCTTCTATTGAGGGAAACAACCTAAAACAAAACCCACTGCTGTCAAGTCTCTTCTGACTCATAGCAACCATATAGGAAGAAGTAGTACTGTCCCATAGGCTTTCCAAGGCTGTAAATCTGTATAGGATTGCCACTCCCCTTTCCTGTGGGACTGCTGAGTTTGAACCACCAACCTTTCGTTTAGCAGTCCAATGCTTAATCACTGGGCCACTAGTGCTCCTTTTGTCTTTCCCCAGGTGTGTCTAATTCATTCCCAGCTCTGGATGTTTCAGTCATACTACTCAGCATTTTACCAACCCAGTTTTAAAAGGAAGCAGATCATTTACAGCAAAAATTAAACATAGGTTAAATTACGCATGTCAGTATGAATTATACACATGTTGTTGAGATATTGTCAAGAGCTCCTCTTTTAAATAATACCTTTTTTTTTCAGGGGGGACAAAAATGCTTTTTCATCTATTGCCTCTTTGTTCCCATAAAGCTAGGTTTGTTTGTTTTCATTTTTCAATTTAAAGAATTGAACCTGGGTATTATTATCCTTGCTTTCATATGGTGAAACTGAAACACAAAGCAGGAAAATAATCCCCTCCAAGGACGCCCAGTGCAGCCCCTGCCGTGACTGGGCCTCCCAGGCTCTGCAGGTCAGACCTGAGCCTTATTCCTGGCTTGTTGAGCACAATTAAAGATTGAAACGATTTCAAAGATCTGCTTCAATTCTCTATAAGTCAAGGTCATTTATTTGAACCTAGTTTTGTTCTGTTATGCATGGGGTCACTTGAAATGAGAGCAAACTTAAAGGCATCTAGTAACAACAGGAACAACATTTTGAATATATCAAACTTGTTAAGAGGATTGCAGATAATATTCCCCTTAAACCAATGTTTGCTGCCACTGAAGAGGTACTATGCAAACTCCCTTTAAAGAGAGATGACTCTTGGATTCTGAGTGTAGAAAAAATCATTTTTATTTATAATGTTAGTTAAATATGTACAAACCGACAACTTGTTTACAATCCATAGTTATCTATAAGCATATAAATACCTCCTGGCTTTTGTTCTACATAGAAAATAGCAAACCAAAATCACATGTCAAATACAGGTACAACACTGATGTTCATCGCAGCACCATTCACAATAGCAAATAGATGGAGACAGCCTATGTTTCTATCAATGGAAGAGAAGATAAACAATCTTTGGTACATACATACAATGAAATACTATACAATGATAAAGAATAACTAAAAATCTGTGAAACACCTCTTAACATGGAGGAACCTGAAGTACATTATGCTGAGCGAAGTAAGTCAATCACAAAAGGACAAATATTATATGAGATCACTATTGTAAAAACTTAAGAAAAGTTTTCATGCTGAAAGAAACATTCTTTGATGGTTACCAAGGGTGGAGGGAAGGGTGACTAATTCATTGGCTAGAGGTTACACACACGTTTACTTGATGACAGGGAGGGCAACATACAAGAAGTGGGAAAGCAATACACAAGATGAGGGAGGTTGGCAGAAGAATGATAAAGATAGGTGAAGACACAGGAAGGAATGCAAGTGCTAAAAGAAATAGAGGTAAATAGTGACACACACAGAGCTTTGAAACAGCCGTGTCCTATGCATAGATATGTGGCTGGAGATGTGTGCTAAAAGGGTAAGGGAGGAAGAGTGGGATATATATATAGTTTATATATCCCACAAATATATGAGTTTGAAAGAGATGGGTAACCACAGGGAGGAAGTGGGACAACTGTTTTTGCATTGAAGGTATTTAATCATTCAGATGAAACAGAGTATATGATTTGTTGAATGCAAAACTGATGATCTTGTCTGTAAACCTTCACTCAATTCATAAGAAAAAGTTTTTTTTAAAAAAAACAACCTCACAGAACCATATCACTAAAAAAACTGCTATTGATACTGTTGATCGGTATTATTAATGTGAGAGATGATGTTCTTTTATGATAAACACTAGTCAACACTAATATGTTCAGGCTTCCTCCCAGTCATAGGTTCTTTTGAGAATGGCATGTCTGAGCTTCCCTGTGCTGTATGGCCCATGATTCCCCCATCACATTTATCCTATTGAAATGAAACTGTCATCTACCCAGGTATTAAGTTAGTCTCTCCTCTTTTCTCATTAGTATACTGCAAATAGAGTACTACCACTTGGTGCCAACACAAGCATAGGCACTATAATTGAGTGGCAGTGTTCACTTATACAGTGGTCTCCCAGACAAATCAGATAATTCCTTATATTAATTTTATTAAATACCAGCACTTTTTTTTTTTCCCATGTGAACCCAGACTCTGGGGACATCAGTTATAGAAACACTACCCTAAACTTACTGGTTTAAGACTTGAAGAAGCAGAATATTTGAGGCTTATCATGGAATAGTAAAAGAGCTCTGGTAGCTTAGTGGTTACGAATTGGGCTGCGAACCTTAAGGTCAGCGGTTCGAAACTACCAGCCGCTCCGCGGGAGAAAGATGAGGCTTTCTACTCCCGTAAGGATTTACACCCTCGGAAACCCTGTACAGGGTCGCTATGGGTCGGAACCGACTGGACAGCACTTAACAATTTAACAATCATGGAATAGTAGGTGACTACCTCTTGGGATAATTTAAGGACACTCAGGAGTCCCTGAGTAGCACAAACAGTTCATGTGTTTGACTGCTACCTTAAATGATTGGAGGTTTGAGTTCACCCAAACACACCTTAGAAGAAAGACCTGGTCAGCTATTTCAGAAAGATCACAACCATTGAAAGTCCTGTGGAGCACTGACCTGCTCTGACACACATGCAGTTGCCATGAGTTTAAATTGAATAGATGGCAACCTTTTAAAATTGACTTCTAGTCCTGGTATGGTGCTGCGGGTTAATGCACTAGACTGCAAGATCAGTTTGAACTGGGAGATTGGCAGTTGAAGCTCGCCTGCCCCTCCTTGGAAACCCTTTCAGGGTCACTATGAGTGGAAACTACTCAACGTCACTTAATAACAAAAGTGTTAGAACTACAGAGATGAAGTACACAGCCCCTAATCTTGTTACTTAAAACCCAGCTGAAGTGACAGGAAACTTTGATGTGGTACTGTGAGTTAATGCACTGGACTGCAAAGTCAGTTTGAACCACAAGGTTGGCAGTTCAAGCTCACCAGCTGCTCCTCGGAAACCCTATACAGGGTTGCTATAGGTTGGAACTGACTCGGCAGCACTCAACAGCAACAACAAGCAGAGAACTTAGAAATGAGACAGCAATACCAGCAACAGACCTGAGGCATCATGCTGTGGAGCCAGCAGAGAAAAGAAGCTGATCAAATGAAAGCCACACTTATATCTAGCCAGTCTTGAGACTTTTAGTCATTTGTGCTTTTTTTCTGTTTTTTTTTTTTTTTTTTTAAATACCAGATCTGAAATAAGAGGTCAATAATTCTTTAATTAACAGTACTTTTATATTTATTTCAGAACTTGAATTTCCCCCAAGTATTTTCTTGATCTATTGTTGGCAGTCCACTGTGGGAGGGAGGGGGAAGACTGAACACCACTCTTCAGCCTGTGGCTGTGGGCACAATCCAACAGTCCTGAATTTCTTATAAACCTTCCTGGAATAAGAAAGCATGCTTTACAGTTGCTGGTAACATTTCTGTTTTCACCCTCTTGACTTGCTATTATTTATGTTCACTGTATGTTTATGGGCTGAACATATAATTGGCTTTCTATTTTCCCTTTATTTTTCTTTAAAAGCATAAAAAGCTTATGGTTATAAATCTTTTGAAGAGAAAACATATGGGAAAATGATGGCTGAAAAAGATTTTTCCCATGAAAAAGTAGTCCCTGACTACACAGCCCTCTGCATGATCTCATTGCCTCCTTGTCCCCCCTATGAGATATGAATTATCACCTACATTGAGAGAGAAGAAATCTAGTCACTTGTTGGGGATCACATAGTGTCTGAGCTCATATATGAGCCCCTAGGCCTTACTCTAAACCATATGTCCTTTCCTCATACTGCAGGAAACCTATTGGGATTCTTCTCCAAATAGCCTTTATCTCTGAGGGGCTGGGGTTGGAGCACCTGCGCATTCTGTGAAAGCAGAATTTTGGCTTGGACAACTTGCATTCCTCCCCAGCTGTGACCAGTTCATTTACTTTCTCACTTTAACCCCTCTTCCTTTTTCCCTTCTCTCTTCCACCGCTGCCTTTCTTCTGCCCTGTTGGAACTTTGCTTTTTCTTCCCCCTTCCCGCCAAAAGCAGTGGGCAGTCTAGGAGTTGTGATTAGAATTGATGGAGGAGAACACATCTAGTTATTGTTTTATCTTCCAAAGCCCTTGTGCACAGAGATGTATTTGAGCCAAAAGCTATGCATAGACCACCAGCTGTGTGTATGCAGTGATCCAGCCAAATGTCATCTGAGTCCAGGGCTCAGTCTCAGAAGCCACATGGAAGGGGCTTCCCTTCCCCTGTTGGTCTCAGAGTCTGTTCACAGGAACAGAGGGAGAAGGGCTGTGGCACAAGTTTGGAAAGCGGGGCTCCTCAGTGTGCTTTCCTTAGTAGACTCCCTCTAGGAACCTCATTGCGTTATATCAGTATCAGCAGAAGGAAAATTGAGCTCTGTGCAAAGACTTTTAGAAAAGCTCAATGATTTGGTTAAATACATAGACCCTGTGGTTTTCTTCTTTGTGCTGTCTCCTTTTGAGGCTTCTTTGCTGAAATGATAGGGGAGAAAAGGGCAAACTCCACTTTGATTTTTGTTTGCAACTTGGTGACAAATGATGGGGGAAGTTTTAAACCATTCATCTGCTGACTTCTGGGAATTGTCAGAGAATTTTATTTATGTATGCCTTCCTGACCCCTGTTTCTCAAATACGTAAAAATCATGCTGTATTTTTATTTATTAAGTTGAACTTTTACAAATGCATGGTATATTTAGCCAAAATAACACTTTATTTAATTAAGATGTAGCCAAAGAGCGATACATGTAGAATTTTGTATGTGCTTAAAAGCTATTAAAAAATAAGCATGATTCCGGAGTTTATGGTGTCTCTAAAATTTACTTTGTAATGTTCAGTCTTGAAGAAGCCATACTTGATGGATATTTCTCTGTTTGCATTTTACTAGCAAAAATCCTTATTGTATACTGTTTCAAGTAATCCAGTCACTGTTTCAGACTTGAATATTCCTCTTTGAAAAAAAATAAGTTGTACCCTGTAACACAGAAAGAAATGTGAAACTATTAGCATTAAACCTATGAACTATGTTAATTCAAAATACTTGCAGTGTGCTTTGCCACACTGAATACTTTTTTTCCTTCTTAGTAACTGGAAAAATGTAAAATGCAAACTAGTTGTATTTGCCTAGCTAATGAGTAGAGAAAATTTAATCTGTGAGACGCACTACAATCACAAAGGTAGTTTGTGAGCATTCACACTACAAGCAATTCTTTCTGTTTTAATCACATCTGCTGCTTTATTTCATTTACTCATAAAACTGTTCAGATGTTACCCCTCCCACACATGGTGCAATTTCGATTTAACGTTTCTCAGGTATCTATTTTTTTTTCCTGGTTAAAGACTCTCCTTGAGTGAATTGTCTTGGAAACTGGAAAATTGCATACACATATAACATAAGCACTACATATATATGTTGTTAAATGCCACCGAGTCAGTTCCAATTCGTAATGACCCTGTATAGGATTTCCGAGGAGCAGCTGGTGAGTTTGAACTACTGACCTTGTGGTTCAAACCAACTTGCAGTCCAGTGTTTTTCCTACAGTGCCACTTCAGTATCACTGGCTTCTATTATTCTGCTTGAGTAGCTAATTCGTTTTTTAAATTAATTTTTATTGTGTTTTCAGTGAATCTTTACACACCATTTTAGGCTCCCATTCAACAATTTCTACACAGATTACTCAGTGATATTCGTTGCATTCTTAGCAGTGCATGAACCTTCTCATTATTTTCGTTCCGTTTGTTGGTTAATTCATTTTGCGTAGGCATAAATAATACATGTTAACTGTGTATTGCTACTGGATCTTCAGAGTTCTTAATTGCCAGCAACAAAGTTTAGGTAGTTTAAGTTAGAAAAGACGTTGTTAAGGAGTATAAATTGTAAAAAGAACCAATGGGGGTGTAGAATTATAGAACTAGACTGAGTTTCCAGGAACAGCTCCCAAAACTGAGTTTCAAGCGTAGGCTTGCAAGGGAGCTACGGGTTCCACCAATCTGGAGGCTGCGTGGTCAGGACGTCACCATCAGAGCTGCTGTATCCAGAGCACACGACCTCTGTCACAGTCCGGGCCAACACAACAGGTGCCACGCAGCCTGCCTCTCTCCCACGGGACCCAGTTCTGAATTAAAGTCTAGCATGAATACATATAACTGGCTGGAATGAAATCTCATCTGGAGCCCTAGCTACAAGAGCAACATTGGGAGGGGAAAGAAAGTTTTGAATTGAACTCACACATTTAAAGAAGGATGCTCTGGATGTTGAAATGTCCTATCCTTAGAACATAATCCAGCCATTTAGTCTGGACACATATGCTCTACTGAAATCCTGTGCTGTTCAGCTAATTGGAAACTGTACTTATGTGTGGGTAAAACTTGCCAAATGACACACCTCTCTATGAGGCGCTCAGGCAGCAAGCTGACATTTTCATTGAAATGCTAGTATGTGAGATATTTTCTCTGGAAACGTGGCCACCTACCCTCCCTCAAGAAGGCACTCCAATATACTGCCTGGTTGTTGTTGCTCAGTGCTATCAAGTCGGTTCTCATGATGACCCTGGATAGGGTTTTCAAGGAGCAGCTGGTGAGATTGAACCTCCACCCTTGTGGTTCAAACAACCTTGCGGTCTAGTGCTTTATCCTACAGCACTACACCAGGACAGCCCAGTGGGAACACGGAAATTCATCTGGCTTTGGGCATTCTGAGAACTGGACAGGAAAGGGGGTGGAGGGCCAATATTTTTTCTATTTTCATTAAATTCTCTTGTTTTTATCCCATCTTTGCTAACTGAGTCCCAAACTTCTTTGGTATAGCTTCTCTGGAAAATCTCTTGCTGCGTAGAAGTATTTCTGTCATCAACTGTTCTGAATACAGATTTCAATCTAACCCTGTTCTTTCCAGTCTATACCTGTTTATGTGTGGTACCAGGTGCTTCCAAGCACACATCATATACAAGGTGGATCTTTCTTTATTTCTTCCTTCTGCAGATATTTGAACAACAACGCATTCCTTTCTGCTAAGTTAGTTAATCCTCTTGTTCCTGCTTACTGTGCTCCAAAGCTTTGTGGAAATTTCTTGGCCACTCCTTTCTCCTCTGACATCTTCTTTGTCCTTGTTGATAAATATTTAATGGTTAAGCACTCAACTGCTAACCAAAAGGTTTATGGTTGGAACCTACCAGTAGCTCTGTCGGAGAAAAGACCTAATGATCTGCTCCCATAAAAATTGCAACCCAGGAATCCCAACAAGGCAGTTCTACTCTGTCCTGTGGGGATCGCTATTAGTTGGAATGAACTCAAAGGCATGCAACAAGAGTCACATAAGGCTTGGAGACTAGAGATGTATGCATGTGCTCAATCTTCCACATTTAGCCATCAGTACTTTTAATTTTTTCATAAGTATGCTTACCATTATTGTTCTTAAACAGAAATTCTTTCATATGAATATTCTTTAAATGTAGGGATTTTTGAGATCAATATACTTAATATTCATTCTGACTTTCAAATTATAAAAGTGAATTTGTTTAGTGGGGCAGAGGAATGTTCACCATTTGAGGGTACTAAATGGAATTAAAAATACAGGCAACATATGTTAAGTGCCCCCCCCCCATAAAAAAGAAAAGTTCCTACCCAAGAATGAAGAATGCTATGAGAATGGAGGAGGGAGCCCTCCAGTGGGCTTTCATGGCCAGACTGCTTCCTGGAGGAGGTGGAAATTGAATTGGACTCTAGAAAGAAAGTTGGAGCCAGAGAAAAGAGCGGCGGTACTTCAGCTGGGGTAATGGCATGCATGACGATCCTTTCCTTAACCTAGTTGAAACTTGCCAGGTATATCTCCACTTAAGCATCTGTGTGAGGGCAGATGGGGTAGCCAATGGCATATAAACTGTGGAGGTTTCTTGGACCTACTAGCACAGCCCATCAATGTCAGACAAAGGCAGTTTTCTTCACTGCCCAAGAAAAGCTCTACTGAAACATAGTGACTAGCAGTCTGCTAGTTCACAGATGCTGTTTACTACTAAAAATGTCATTCTGATTAAAGTAGGGAATTAAAATCCAAATAAAAAGATGGGTAGTTGTATGTTTCCATAGCTATAACATCTTACTAGCTGTAAACACCAGTTTTGTAGTTTTCAACAGCATGTGGAACTAGTATTCTCATAGTCTCAATATTTTTATAGTCGCCCTTCTTTTTTGGATACTTCTGCAATTTTATAAATTAGTCATCATCCCTGATTCCTTAATCTAGGCTGAGCATTATGCCTGCACTAGAAAGGACCCAGTCTTATGTGGACTCAGCAAGCGTGTGCTGAATACCTACTGTACAACCAAAACCGGTAAGGAAAGTTCCTACCCTCAGAGTTCATGCTTTGGTAGAAAGCCAGGACACAAAAAGGAGTAGTGGAACCAGATGCTTAGATTAATTAACAGCATTGACTTTGTGACAAAAGGTAATAATAGTGGATTTGCATTTTCTCTTAAAAGTTTGCCTTGTAGCTAAAAAGGCAGAGCATTACATGTACTTATAGAAAACATTTGAGTGATTAGAAAGTAGGACAAAAGTATAAAGTATACAAGTGCTATTAAGGGCTCACATAATGACTAAGGTATGAGCAATTGGTAGAGTGGATCTGGAAGTGGTAAAGGAGGATCTCATAACTCATCTGAGTGTAGTTCCTTGTCGTAGCAGGGGCTTCTGATGACTCCAGAGCTCTAGGGACTAGGATGAGTTTTAGGTGAGTGCATCTAAGTGCCCCATCAGGTAGGTAGTACATGCAGACTTAGTTTGAATTGGATGGATTAGATGAATTGCACCCATAGTTTTGGGGGATATGTTTGTTCAGTTAGAAGTTACAGGGACACAAAGGGAGCTATTTGATGTAGGAGACCTAAAGGAATGAAGCAAAGTGTCAGATTCTAGGCAGACTCAGGATTAGGACACACCTATGGGAACCCTTAGGGAATAAAACCAGCAGTGCACCAGACTACAGAAGGGGATCTGGAAATCCAGACCCATACTAGTAGTCCAGAGATATTCAAACCACATTTCTTGGGGGTGTCTGAGAGACAATAGCAAGGTCAAAAGTTGAGTCTTAGTGGATAGATTTTCTGATAGCCTCAACTCAAGGAGATCTGTGATTCCATCTATTTTATATTTTGGACTTTGATGCCAGAATTTCTTTTTGAAAAAGAATTCCACTGATATAAAAAAAATGCAGGTGGAATGGGGTACAAAAAAAGACAGAAATATAAGACCTATCACATTTGGGGGGTGGGTAGTAAATTAAATCTGAGCTAGATGTAGTAATCCTTGCAAGAATTTTGCAACAGAGAGAAGTAGAGTGGCAGATAGACAAAGGCATTTCTAGTGGAGGAAATAATATAACTAAAGACACGAAGAGGCAATTGCATTTGTTCTGTTTGAAGTGTGAAAAAGCAGAGACTTTTCTGAGAAGCAGGAGCCAAGCCTGAAGAAGTTTGAATTTACTATGACAGACAACAGAAATCCTTGAATGGCACAAATATTTAAGTGCTCAACTACTTGCTGAAAGGTTGGCAGTCAAACTCACCCAAAGGTGCCTCTGAAGATAAGCCTGGCCATCAGCATCTGAAAGGGCACAGTTTGAAAACTCTGTGAAGTAGTTCTACTCTGCACACATGGGGCCTCCATGAGTTGGAGTCTATACAGCGGCAACTAACATGCAGCTCATGATGAATACGTATGACTCTATGTCAATCATGATGTTGTTGTTGTCTTGTTGTGAAGTGCTTTCGAGTTGGTTCTGACCCATAGAGACACTGTATAGGGTTTCTGAGAAGCAGTTGGTGAGCTTGAACCACCGACCTTGCAGTTCAAATGGCTTTGCAGTCTGGTGCGTTAACCTACAGCGCCATGCCAGGACTCGTCAATAATGATAGGTTTAATATTAATATATTGGGCATCGCATTTTTTTTTTTTTCCTTTACCCTCGCCTTCACCCAGAAACGTTGCAAACATCCTGGCTACCCTGAATCAAAGAAAAAATAAAGTTATTGTTAGAAAAAATGTTTTATCAACATTATAATCTCATGAGCCGTGAGCAAATTATACTAGTTGAGTTCTTCGCTAAGATTTACGATTTTTCAGTATTCTTCAAAAACATCCATAGCCCTTAGATAAGGAATCTTTTCAAATAGTTCTAATTTATGAGCTATTGACTTGTCTCAGGACCAGGTTCTTGATGAAGCCATCATTCAGCCATTTCTCCTTTAGCTGGCTCAGTGGTACCACCCATGTGGTCTATGCTTATTGTTGGTGTGGTTGCGTCATAGAAATGTTCCACTCATTGCCAGTAGGGTGTGCAGCAGTTAGAGAGGACAAGTATATGCCAGTTTATGCCAGGAGTAGAAAAGACACTGAAGAAATTCATAGTATACAGTATGGCAACACAGTAAATAGAAACTGTACCCAGGATACTCTGATCTGTTTGTCAGGAGATGGGTGGTCAAAACTTGGGATCTTTGCTCTAGGGAAGCATGATTGCTTTAAAGAGCATGGACAGTCTACATTAGTCTATTGTAGAACATGTTTCCAATCTGATTGTAAGCTTGAGAAATATCAGCACGATGTTTTAAAATATAGAGCAAGCCAGTAAAGACCTTTAACAAATACAACATATTTTAAAATTAAACTTGGTTCTTCTTACATTTTTTCCTTTCATCCTCTTCTAAATTATTCTCTTTTCTGCCTTACCCTTTTCAAAAAAATTAGACAGTTCTTACTTCTTAAGATCAAACTCTCCAGGTTTTTAAAAATTATTATTTGTTATTTTTTTTGGTGTTGTTTTGACGTATATTGAATTTTTATAGTACAAGTTTATTTATGTAGGAGGTTTTTAAAAGCTGATGAAAAAATGGAATTGAAGTGATGAAGGAGATGAAGGTAGGCAGTGTGTCAAAAATGATAGTGAGGTTTTAGACTGCGTGATTGAGATCAACGAAAAGTACGTGTCCAGACAGTAGTAGAAAGAGGAGGTCACACCAAATCAAACCTGATGTCATCCAGGTCCAAGCCGTGTGTTCTCCAGGTGTGTTCAGAAGGGAAATATTATTTGGATAGATGGAAGGGAAGAAAGAGATGACAAGTGCCTAGCAAACAGCATTGTTTAACAGAAATGTAATGTGAACCATATATGTCATAAATGTCACAAAAAATAAAAAGGTAAAATTATGTTTGGTATGGTTTATTTGCCCCAATATTTTAAAATGATCATTTCAATGTGAGAGGGCTTCAAAAAGTGGATGGAAAAAATTCCCTTATCTTTTCATTCCATTTTTCCACGAACTTTTTGAAGCCTCCGCTATAGCCAAAAGGAAAATTACTAATGAGCTTACTGATGTGGCTGTTACGTGCCATCGAGTCAGTGTACTTCACCTATATATGATCCAACCCATAACCATCTTGTATCGGGTTTCCGAGGAGCAGCTGGTGACTCTGAACTGCCGACCTTGCTGTTCAAACCGACTTTGAGCTGGAGTGCTTTTCCTACCATGCCACACTAGCACTCCATTAAGGAGCTATTTAACATTTTTTCATAGTAAATCTTTGAAATCTGGTGTACATTTTGCAGTTATAGTACACATCAGTTTAACTAGCTATATTTCAGGTGCTTAGCCACATAGGTAGTTGGTGTCTGCCATATTAAACATATTACTAGACAGGAGTCCTGGTGTAGCGCTGTGGGTTAATGTGCTGGATGGTAAGCTCGGTTTGAACTGCAAGGTCTGTGTTGCCATGCACTATGAGATGGAACCAACTTAACGGCACTTAACAACAACAACAACAACAAAGAATCTGGAGCCCTGGTGTGGTGGTGTAGGGTAAATACTAGATCCCAAGGTCAGTTTGAACCAACCGCTCCTTGGAAATCCTATACAGGGTCGCTATGAGTCTGAACCAATTTAACAGAATCAACTTGGTGGCACTTAGCAACAGCAAGAACAACAAAGATTATGCAGCACGTTTCTTAATGAAGACAGTGATGTGACTCACCAGTATTTTGGAAATTATAATTCTGTATATCCTTTTCTCTCTTCAGTTCCTTTTGTTTGTTTAGTTATTTCAGTTTCAAGATGTTCTTTAAGCAGAGCATCACTGTTTCCCCAAATCAGCCAGAATTTCAGAAATACCCATGATATCCTGTTTCACTGCTTACAGTTTCTGCTGTCTCCAGTTCTCCTTTTGACTTACTTTAATTAAACAAATCAGTTGGAATCTTCTCTTTCTGCTTCCTTTGTCAGTCTTAAATTCTTGATTATGAAATAATTTAGCAATGTGTCCTTAAAAAAATGTGGATAAATGACATTTAGTACTTTGAAAATGGAAACTACATTCTTTATGTCTCCCTGTCTGCATATGTGTTTATTTCTCCAGTGTTTCATATCTGACGTAAATGTGCTGGATTTTCAGTCTTCACTATATGCTAAAGAATGCAGTACAGAAGGAATCCTACTTCTACAGAAAACAAGCCAAGGACATTGTGTTCCATCTTTACAATGAAATGCAGATTTCCCATTAAAAGGCAAATCCATCATTTCAAAGGTTGAATAGGATAGTGCATAAGAATAAGAATACAGCTGCTTAAATTTAGGGCATTGAAAAAAGGACAATTAGAAAAAAATGTTCCCTGGGACTCTAGCATTTTTATTTGATTATGCATTGGCTTGATTGTCATTCATTCTATGCGCTTGCCTATTAGAATTCTGTGCTAAAATAGTCTGACAATTGCTTTAAGCAAGCTAGGCTCAACTATGATGCTTCATTCACTTAAATTCTAAATTTGGCTATTTGGAAATATCCTTGTATTTGCTTCTTTTATATTGATAATTTTTTTAAAAAGATACATGGTGATGGTGGTTATGTGTGTGGAGTTGGGTCTGAGTATGTATAGAGTTTCTGAGGCTGTAAATCTTCACCAGAGTAGAAAGCTTCATGTTTCTCCTACGGAGCAGCTGGTAGATTCGAACTGCTGACCTTTTGGTTAGCAGCTCAGCTCGTAACCCACTACACTACCATAACTCCTAAAAGATATTCTGCTGTTGTTCTTAGTGCCTTTCAGTTGGTTCAGCCCCGTCCCCATCGTGACCCTGTATAGGGTTTCTAAGGAGCAGTTGGTGAGCTTTAGCTGATGACTTTGCCGTTCAAACCGGCTTTGCATTCCAACGCCTTAACCCACAGCGCCACATCAGGACTAAAAATAGGCATTTTTAATAGTGCTGTGCTTTGTCATGTTTAGTCTTAAGTTTTTCTCATTCCCATTTTGTTTCTATTGTTATTGTTTTCTTTTCTTACAAGACATTACTTGCCAAGATGGCTGTTTGTTTTCCAACCAGCTTTCTTCATTGGTTTCACTCAGCCTCATTTTGTGTGTCAAGTAGAGTGCCACCTTTTAACTCTTCTACTGGACTCTGCCCAACTTTTCCTTTCTTCCTTTTGCAATGAGAAGTGGCAGCACCAGTAGTAATACTCTGCGAAACTTGTCTATGAGGTCTGCAAACAGCATGGCACCCACAACTTGTCTAGGGAGCAGTAGAAAGTCCTGCTCCATACTACTGAGCCCAGTCACAAATTCTCAAGGAAATGCTCTCTATTCCATAGAGCAAAAAGGTTTATGTCAAGCATGTTTGTGCATGCATTTTTGATAGGCATTAGTAGTTGCTTATTAGAAGTATGGCTAATTCTTCATGCTTTCCTTTAGAGTTTAGTCCTGCTCTCTCTCAGAAGTAACAACAGATGGGTAGCCTGAGGTTTTACAGAGGGCTACCAATAAGGCCTGTGTTCATTCTGGTGGTGTAGGTGAGTTAAGCATCGAGCTATTAGCCGGAAGATCAGTGGTTCAAACCACCAGCCAATGTGCAAGAGAATGGTGAGGCAGTCTGCTTCCATAAAGATTTATAGCCTCAGAAACCCTGTGGAGCAGTTCTATGTTGTACAGGGTCCCTATGAGTCAGAACAGACTCATTGGCAGTAGATTTTGGAGTAAGTATTTGAAGGAGCCATGGTGGCACAGTAGTTAAGTACTTGACTGCTTACAGAAAGAACTACTGACTTTTCGAACCTACTCAGTAGCTCCAAAGAGAAAAGATCTAGTGATCTGTCGCAGTACAGAGTGGTGTTAAGTCACATTGGTTCCAACTCAGTGACCCTGTATAGGGTTTCCAAGGAGCAGCTGGTGAGTTTGAACCACTAACCTTGTGATTAGTAGTTCAGTTCCTACAATATATACAATATAAGGACTCCAACCCATAAAGATTACAGCCTGGGAAACCCATGGGGGCAGTTTGGCTCTATCCTCTATGGTCACCATATGTTGGAATTGACTTGATTAAACACAATAACAACAACAATAGCTATTTGAGGTCCTTAGGTGGCAAAAGGTGTCCTGGTGCTATGCTATGGGATAAGCCCTGGACTGCTGACTCCAAGGTCAATGATTCAAACCCACCAGCCACTTCTCAGAAACCCTATACAGGATTACTATGAGTCAGAACTGACTTGACAGTACACAACAACAGTACGTAGCAAAAATGATTTACATTTTACTGATAATCTAAAGGTTGGCAATTCAAACCCAGCAAGTGGAAGAAAAGGCCAGAAGAGCTTCCTCCCTTAAGATTGCAGCTATTATCCTGATTTTTAGTCATGTATACTTATAGTAATAATGTCCCAGAGAATGTGGTGGTTCTGTAGGATAAGCACTTGACTGTGAGCCACAAGATTGATGGTTCAAGTCCAACAGCTGCTTCACAGGAGAAAGATGAGGCTTTCTTTTCCAGCCAAGATTTATGGCCTATGTAGGGTGTTTACGAGTTGGAACCAACTCTACGGCACTTAACAACAATAATAATATTACCCCTGGTCTATCTCCAGAAGTAACTGTTTTTACTAATGCTTTGGCATCCAGTATGTTTTACCAAAATCAGTGTGGTCCCGTTTTCAGACTTTATCTTTCCAGTGTCAGTTTTCTACCTCAAAATATGTTAATTTTAAAAGAGGACTTGTTCTGGTTAGTACAGTGAAACCTGTGACAGTCAGAGCTCAGTGGATTGTCTTGTGTTTTGGGGTCTCCACCTTTGGCATGGTGTAGTCTTGCCATTTTCCTATTGTTCATTTTCGTTGGAAACATTTGAGTTTTCCTTCTCTGACAGACTTCTGCTTGATAAAGGTTCTGGATTGTTCCATGTACTGTTAATGGATTTTACTCTTATCAATCTACTGCTAACAGATTATTTTCTTCCCAAGGAGTTCAACAATTCTATGGAATAATACTTTCTGGATGCATATTTTATTCTAGACCCAAGCTAGCAAAGTCTTCTTTGTGCTGTATCATAGTTTATGGGGGGCATTTCATACTAGGGTCCTTGTGCTTCCATCCCCTGCCAGTACTGGCTATCAAAATTGCTTAGACTGCAAATAAAATATGAATTGAAATCCATCTGGCATTTCTCATTGAATTAGGACCAGAACATTTTCACTAAATATTAACAGATGGCTAAATTCTTAATATCAAACTAACATTTTAGAACATCTGAGGGGACTCACATGAGGGGGAAAGTATAAAGGACTGGGTTTTCTCCATCACAGAGGCCTTCCTGTGCACTTCCCTCCCCCTTTCCTTCTGACCCACATGTTGAGAATCACTGGTGTTTCCTATCTCAGATAATTTTTGCTCTTTGTAGCTGGTATCAGCATATGTGTGAGAGATCACAATTGTGTACTCAAATATTAGCCATCTCAGGTGATATGTTGCTACTGGCATGCCTTAAGATCTTTTATTAAAGCCATTTTTTTTTCTTTTATTAGGAAAAAGAAAAGAAATACATGCTTCCCCTGGATAACCTGAAAGTCCGGGATGTGGAAAAGAGCTTTATGTCTAGCAAGCACATCTTTGCACTGTTTAACACAGAACAAAGGTAAGAAAATGAAGCAGTTTCTGTGCTCAGGTTTTTTTTCCCCATGGGATTTCTACATGATCCAGAGACCATATTTGCAAATAGTTCTTTTGGTCCCACCTCAAAATTTTTTAACACTTCAGTTTCTGCTTATTTTGTATATTTAGCTTCCACCATGAGTTATGACTTAAAACAGAATAATAAGTATCTTCAAGTAGAAATTAGTTTATCCTCTGCTTTCCTTATAGGCACACGAAAAATGCTACTTCTGTTTTTAAGCTGCATTTTATTACCTTAAAATCTTCCTTGTTGTAAATTTATTGTTTACAAAACTACAAATTATTCTATTATAATTTTAATAATGTCTGTTCAGCATAGAGGGAAATCATTGTATACATATATAGATATTGTGTATGTGTGTGTGTGTATGTGTTGGACTCCTGGTGTGATGCTATAAGATAAGCAATGGATTGTGAACCACAGGTTGGAGGTTCAAACCCACCAGCTGCTCCGCAGAAACTCTATACAGGATCACTATGAGTCGGAACCAACTCAACGGCACTTAACAACAGCAATATATATAACTGTGTGTGGGTGTAAGTGCCATCATTTGGTTCCAATTCATATCAACCTTGTGTTGGGTTTCTGAGGAGTGGTTGGTTGGTTTGAACTGCCACCTTGCAATTCAAATCAACCTTGTGGTGTAGTGCTTGTCCTATAGCACCCACCAGGACTGATGGGCATATTATATATGTATGTGTACATATATGTGTGTGTGTGTGGGTGGGCGTGTATGATGACGAAATTCTATTATAAGTTGATATAGTTATTCAGTTAACACAAAAAACAATAATATTCAGCCCCTAAAGTATTTCCAAGCACTATTCACATTCATTGTCTTTGATTCTTTGGTAACAATTGCATGTAATTTTTCCTTTTTTTTTTAAAGTTGATATGGTTGTCATTTTGTAAACACAAAAATTTAGATTCAGAGAACTTAACTGACTTTTTTGAGATCACAGAATTAGTACATGGGGGAGCTGGAGCTTGATTCAGGACTTCTGGGTCTAATTCTACTTTTTTTTTTTCCAACTCTTACTTCTTTTTCTTTTTTTACTGCTTTTTACCATTAACACCAACATTTTATTTTGGACTGATCATTATGGTGTGCCATAGTTGTTCACTGAAAATCAGAAGTAAAGTTAACTAAACACATGAGAACAAGACAAAGAGTTATAAAAGGACCATCACCAGGAAAGGAGATTCTTTTGAAATGGAAATATTGTAGGAGAAAATGAATTTGTTAGTCACTTGTTAAGAGATTGAATCATTAATTAATGGAGTCTAATTTTAACCCATTCCGCCAGGCCTCCTTTTATCTTTATGTACCAGTGAACAAAACTTCCTGATCAGATTCAATGACTGACCCAGGGTCAGTAAAAAAATAAATCAAAATAGCAAGAGAAGATATCTTCCTACATTCCCAGTCAGTTGTTCAGAGTGACTCATTATACAAAAATATGTGGGAAAAACAATGCACTTAAATAGTGAAGGAGAAAGAAAATTAAATACAGAACCCCTACCAAATAAAAACAAATAGGATTTAAAAAAGACTTATCACTGTAGCTTGTGGGAAACACTAAAGATAAAAAGGACAAGAAGGTTTCTGGAGAAAGCAGTAGTGAGTCCTCGGTCCTAGGGCACCCTTAGTGCTGTTGGCATGCCTTCTTCTGGGCAGTGGAGGATTGAGAGGTCCTGAAGGACTCTCCAGAGGTATGCTCAGCCTTACTACCTGAAAGAAGAGTAGGACACCACTGGGGTTATCAGTCCATTACTTATCCTACAGTGCCACCAGGGCTCCTTATCCAATCTCTGTCATTACTTTTTCTTTCCCCATTGAATGAATTCAGACATTCAGGCACTGCTCTATGGGCTTAAAATACGTATGTAAATAAAATAAACAACAACAGAAAAGATCACACATTTTAGATTACATTCTAGGGAGGGGTACCGGAAGGGAGATAGATAAAAGTCATAAACAGTATCACATTATCAGAGGAATGTTAAAGATCTCTTTTTATGATTGTGAGTTACTTTCTGCTGTACATATTTTGATTCCAATCAGTATTATGAGATTCATGCAAGTTTAGAACTGTATTCTCCTACAGTGGTTACGAATCTGGCTGCTAACCTCAAGGTCAGCAGTTCGAAACTACCAGCTGTTC
>NW_006408618.1:1009653-1012573 GCF_000296735.1 Chrysochloris asiatica
ATCCTTCCCCCACGTGGTCTCACCCAAGATGGCGGCTCCTGGAGCAGCTGAGCGTCCCAGACTAGAAAGCAATAGATTTCTTGCCTCTGCCACAAATTCCCCCAGCTGTGAACCTTCTAAGTATTCCTTTATATGTGGTTCAGAGTTCTGGAACCATCCCCTGAGCCTGCTTGGTCGGGTATTCTGTGTTGTTGTTGGCGGAGCTCCTTTACTGCACTTCCACCCGATCCGCCATCTTGTTTGTTCCTGGTCAATGCAATCTTTTAAAATTATTAACTGAAGAAAAAACACTTCTTTTTAAGATTAGGGTACAGATAGAAGTCAGAAGAAGCTAAGTCAGGACAGTAAGGTAGATGCTTAGTGATTTTTCATTGGAATTCTAACAAAATTGTTCTTGTGTGATGAAAGGAATGACAGTAACATTGTCATGCAGAAGGTCTCTCTGGTGACATTTTCCCAGGCATTTTTCTGGTAAAGCTTTGACTGCCTTTCTCATAACAAGTTGGTCTTCCAGAAAGTCAACAAGCAAAATGCCTTGAGCATCTTAAAAAGCTGTCACTATGGCTTTTGCTCTCGACCAGTCCACTTTTGATTTGACTGCACCACTTCCATCTCTTGGTAGGCATTGCTTTGCTTGAGCTATGTCGCCCCAAACATACAGGTAAGACGGTGTTTCACATCTTGTTACAATTCTTCTAAGAATTGTATCTTCAGGATCTTGATCCCACGATTTAAAATTTCCAATGAAAGCGTTGTTCTTGTTGGCAGCTCATCTGGATGCAACAGTTTTTGTTACCTACCGAGCAAAAAGATTTTGCTTATCTTTCTTTTTTTAGTCAGTATTGTTTAAGTTGAACCAGTCTATGATGTTGGTTATTGTTTTTGCTGGTAATCATCAGTGCTCTTCATTTAGGGCATGGACTAGATTGTTTCCACGAAAATTGACGTGGATAGTTGCAGGCTTCATCTTCAATATCCTTTAGTCCATTCTTATAATGAGTTATCTTCTTGTAAACTGCTGACTTCTTTGGGGCATCCTTTCCTTAAACTTCAAAAAGTATCAGCGATTTCACCATTCTTTCACCCAATGTTTACCATAAATTTGATGTTTACTCATGTTTCTATTTTGACAGAATTCATATTGCTCTTCCAAATTGATGTCTTGTCCTTCTTGGTGCCTCAAACTAGATCATATTCAGACATATTATAAAAAGTTTCTAAGAGTATACTTTGGTACAAAGCAATTTTGAAATCCATGCATTGTTTTTTTTTCCCCCCATAATACGTATTTTTCTCATATTCACACAACTCATTATATGATAGCAAAAAAAGAAAAATCAAATCATTAATACCACCAGTAATCTTGTTAGGAAAGAAGATGTCAAGTTCATGGTAGCAGATACAAGTTTTCCAAAATTACAAAGCCAGATTTTATCATTTACCTCAGACAATGTCAGTTGTTTTCCTTGAAGTGACAGGCTCATTTTATGTATTTTTGAAATAATGTCTGCAAGAAACTAAAGTTGTCAGTCAGTCTTTCAAGTAAAAATGACATCTCATGAAAAAAGAAAACAAACCAGATAATTGAGTTTATAATTCAACTGCGTAAGTAAGTGCCTTTTCTTCAGGAAAACCACCTCAGCATGTCATGGAAGGGCATCTGTACTTGCTATTTAATGGCTTAGACTATTCGAATCGGTTCAAGCTCATCAGTCATTCCTCGGAAACCCTATACAGGGTCGCTATGAGCCAGAAGCAACTCAACGGTACTTAACAACAACGAAGTATAGGTTCAATAAAATTAACATTTTTACTGCTTCATCAAGCATACCCTTCAGTGAAACTGGCTTTTCTTTTCATTGTGAACACGCAGGATTGAAGACTACATTGTCTTTGGGGACAGCTTTGTGACAGTGTCTTGGTTTGTATTAAGGCACCAACAGTTTTACCCACCAATGCTTTTGCACCATCAATGCAATTGTCAACACAGCTGTTGTACAGTAAAACAATTAAAAATCATTCTGTACTTAGTAATCAGAAATGTATTTCAAGGTACAAAAAAAATCAAATCAGGCTCTCATGGGTGGTAAAAGAGCAGACTAGAGAGCACTTTTCATAAGCACTTTGGTATTTTAATTCTATGGTACTGTGGAAAGAACACAACAAAGGACAGCTCAGGATCCAACCTAGGGTCCACCTCAACAGCAACCCATATCTGAGAGAGAAAGCAGAAAGCACACCAGAAGGGGCAGAGATCTTCCTTGCAATCAACCTCAAAGCTCAGAGATGTTTTCCTTCAGAAACAGGCCAAATTTTGATGCAGTCATAATTTCAGACAAATGTCTTCAGAAGGTTTCTCAGTGCTTTGGCGTTGAGAAGGAAAATGGAAGATTAATTGCATTATGGGAAAGCATAAGGGGTTGTATATTTAGAGGAAATTGATTTTGAACTTATGGAATCTTGAGCTTTAGTTGAGGGCAGTGAATGACAAGGACCTTAGTAGTCTCTTTCCTTTAGCCCTTAGAAGTCAAGGAGTCCAGAGGCCAACAAACAAAAGGACAGCATTAAGAATGAAAACATACTACTTTTGTGCAAAATTACGGTGTTTTACACTTGAAGCGCTATAGATTAAAAATTTCTCAGTCAATTGGAAGAAAAGATATAGTATAACAGGGAAGATCCTGTAAGTGATAATTCAAATAGTTGGTGAGGAAAGGAAACGACCTTGCATGATCATTCCAAAAGGATTCAAATGTCTCAGTCTGAAAGGATGAGAGAGATGTTTTCAAAGTGTTAATGCCATTAGTGTGACTAAGATTCTCACACCAAAACTCACATGAAACTATAAACTAATAGAATGAGGAATGACCCGCTGAGTAAAAAAAAAATTATATACCACACTGCTTTACTGTTAATGAGA